>NC_136492.1:39837223-40227223 GCF_053919585.1 Euprymna scolopes
ACCTAACAATTTAATAAACAAAAGATGGTACCTATGCAGAGAAGGTACCGTGCTGAAATAATGCTATTAAGGAAACCATTCTTAACATGGGCAAGGGATGGTGTTCTGTAACTATTTTATACTTTCACCTAACAATTTAATAAACAAAAGATAGTACTACCGTTATTTAGAAAGCTATTCTTAACATGGGGAGGGAGTTTTGCACCTATTCTATACTTTCACCTAACAGTTTAATAAACAAAAATAGATAGTACGTATGCATAGAAAATACCGTGCTGAAATAATGTTATTTAAAAAGACATTCTTAACATGGGGATGGTATTTTGTAACTATTCTGTCCTTTCAACTAACAATTAAAAAACAAAACATGGTACTTATGCAGAAAAGCTACCCTGCTGAAATAATGACGTTATTATTTAGAAAGCCATTCTTAACATGGGAATAGGGGTGCTTTGTAACTATTCTGCACTTTCACCTAACAATTTGATAAACAAAAATTAAACTTAAGCAGACAAGAAACAGTACTGAAGCATTGACATTATTTAGAAAGCCATTCTTAACATGGGGAGGGAGGATGTTTTCTAACTATTCTGTACTTTCGGTGCTAATGCAGAGAGTTATCCGCGCTATTTTTTAAATCTTATTTCCACGTTTAATTAAAGTTTTATGATATGTTTTTTATTCAATTGTAAGGTTAAAGTATAGATTAGGCACAAACCCCCTCCCCATGTTAAGAATGGCTTTTTAAATAATAAGGTTATTATTTCAGCACGGATCACTCTCTGCATGTATACCGATTAACGTTTTGTTCTTTGCTTTTTTTACCGTATTTCTTTTTTTTAGAAAACTTTTTTTAACAAAAATTGAAAGTGCACGTTTTTTCTTTTTTTTTTACAGAAGTTGTTTTTATATAAGAAAATATGAATGCTTTTAAAGAAATTGGGCACTCGTGCACTTATTGATCCGTGCTGAAATAATAACGTTATTATTTAAAAAGCCATTCTTAACATGGGGAGAAGAGGGTGTTTTGTACCTATTCTGTACTTTAACCTTACAATTGAATAATAATAAAAAAAAAAGGTAAATTTTTAGATTAGGTCCACCTCCACAATTTTCTTTTAAATGACGACTTTTGGAGGTTTTCGACTATGCTGAATACGGAAATCGCATTGAAATTTTGCAGAAATAAGTAGTTATCGAGATATTAAAAATTTGTATAATGCATTGTAATCTCTGGCAGCCATCTTTTTTTGCGCGCGTCATAAACAAATCTACGCGCATAACAAAGATGTCCGCCAAAGAATACAATGCATAAAACAACTATTTATATCTCGATAACTACTTATTTCTGCAAAATTTCAATGCGATTTCTGTATTCAGCATAGTCGGAAACCTTTAATAGTCGTCATTTAAAAGAAAATTGTGGAGGTGGACCTAATCTAAAAAAATACAAAAAAAACATAAAACTTTAATTAAACTTGGAAATACGATTTAAAAAAAAAATAGTGCGGATCAGTAAGTGCATTAGCACCCATTAATCGACTCACGTGACCTTATTGCCAAATAAGGTCCGGCTACAATGTTGAACGCGCCGTTCACATTGTTTTTTTTTCAAATTATATTCAACTTCCACAATATCTTTTTATTTTTTTATAATTTCACAATATCTTTTTTTAATAATAAATTGTTAGTTAAAAAAGCAGAGAATAGTTACAAAACACCATCCCCTCTCTATGGTAAGAATGGCTGAAAAAAAATATTAGGTACTCATGTAGAGAGTGATCCGTGCTGAAATAATAACGTTATTATTTAAAAAGCCATTCTTAACATGGTGAGAGGAGGGTGTTTTGTATCTATTCTGTACTTTAACCTTACAATTGAATAAAAAACATATAAAACTTTAATTAAACGTAGAAATACGATTTAAAAAATAGCGTGGATCAGTAAGTTCATTAGCACCAGAAATTGTTAGGTGAAATACAGAAAAGTTTCTACCAAGAAAACCATTATTTTTTTTTTTTTGCTGTTCTTACCAAGGGGAGGGGATGGTGTTTTGTCATTATTCTGTGCTTTCAACTAACAATTTATTAAAAAAACAAAAGGTAAATTTTCACATTAGGTCCACCTCCACAATTTTTAACATGGGTAGGTTGGGGGTGTTTATTCTGAAAGCCGTTCTTAACATAGGAGAATGGTGGTATTTATTCCAAAAGCCGTTTTTAAAAGACGAAAGACAGGTAAAAGGTTAAAACATGTGGTTAGGCATGGGTGTTGTTTATTCCGAAGGCCATTCTTAATATGGGGAGGTTGGGAGTGTTTATTCATGGCCGTCAGTGAATTATAGTGCATAGTACAGGTCTTTATATCTCGAAAACTAATTGCCTCTGCAAATTTTAAATGAAATTTTCTTATTCAGCATAGTCGAAAATTGTGGAGGTGGACTTAATGTAAAAAAAATACATTCCCCCCAAAAAGATATTGTGAAATTTAAATTTAAGCGCGGTACTAAAAATAAAATTAGACAGAAAAATACACCTTTGGGTTTGTACTTGCACAAAGACTTGAAAAAGTTGTCAACAAAAAACAAATATATAGCAAGTAAATATTTTCAAAGGCAAGATAAGTTACTTTTCTACCTAATTGGATAAATTTTAATGTTTTTATTGGGTTTGTACTACTGTACATATAGATTCGAAAAAGTTGTCAAAAAATTAATGTATAACAAATATTATCAAAGGCAAGATATGTTACTTTATTACCAAAATGGATAATTTTTTTGTTTTTTTAATGTAAAATGTTTATTTGGCTCCAAAAACACAGCGTTTACTGCTATATTTGAAAATTACAAATGGCAGCAGACTGTGTTAAACACATTAGGTTTGGGAAAATGAGTTAAAACTAAAAAACTATACAAAATACTGTTAAAAACCACCGAATACATGTCTGCCTATGTCACGGTAACATATATTGAGTGAGTTCCTGACAGTATTTTGTATAGTTTTTTAGTTTTAACTCATTTTCCCAAACTTAACATGTTCAACAGTCTGCCGCCATTTGTATTTTTCAAATATACAGATAAACACTACATGTTTTCGAACCGATTAAACATTTTACACTAAATAAAAACACTAAAATCTTATCCAGTTAGGTAGAAAAGTAACTTATTTTGCCTTTGATAACATTTATTTGTTATATTTATTTTTCAACAACTTTTTCGTTTCTGTGTTTAGTAATACAAACACGTTTTATTTACTATAACGTTTAGTCGGCTTGAAAAACAGTGTTTATCAGTGTATTTGAAAAATGCAAATGGTGACGGACACTGTTGATGATGTTAAGTTTGAGAAAATGATTTAAAACTAAAAAACTATACAAAATACTATCAGAAGCCCACCGAATATGTCAGCCTATGTCACAATAACATATAATCAGTAGGTGTCTGACACTGTTTTGTATAGTTTTTAACTGATTTTCCCAAACTTTACGTATTCAACAGAGTCCCCGACCATTCGTCTTTTTCAAATACATAGATAAACACTGAGTTTTTTTAGCCGATTAAACATTTTACATTAAAAACACTAAAAAATTATCCAGTTAGACAGAAACGTAATTTACCTTACCTTTGCTTTCATTTATTCGTTTTTGGACAACTTTTTCGAATCTGTGTATAGTAATCCTCCCCCTTACCCAAATATTAAATAAAACTCACATTTTTGACTACAATACAAAAGAAAACTATTTAGCGTTTCAACGTTTTAGCAATTTTCGGCTTAATCCACTGAATGTTGGTCGAGCCCAAACCATGATTGATGGTAACTCCCGAGGATCTGTATCCAATTCTGCAAGAGTACCATTTTTTTTTCATGTTCGCCTTTTTTTTTTTTTACTTTTTGGAGTGGATTGCTGTACTAAGAATATAAGAAACATGCATTTTCTCTTTTTATTAGAATTTTCCATTACACGAAATTAAGCCACAGCAACGCGTGGCAGAGTAAAGCTAGTATATATATATATATATATATATATATATATATATATATATATATATATATATATATATGTGTGTGTGTGTGTGTGTATATATATATATATATATATATATATATATATATATATATATAAAAATAAATAAACAAACATTTAGAATTTTATTAATAGTAAGCCAAAACAATTCATTATTAGTAATTAATAGAATTCAAAGTAAAAAAAAATTATTTAGTAATGAAAGTTACAAACATATATTTTTAATATTTTGTGGTTTTGTCCATCCACACTTCTTCAAATTAATCATTAGTTGAAATTATCCCCTATTTTAAATTATTTTTTCCTCAGCTCAGGCCCCCAATTTTTCATTTTTTTTTATTTTCAAGATTACAAACATTATTAGGCAATTATATTATTTTTGTGAAAATATTAAATATATAACGTTTAATTCAATAATAACATCATTATTTCGAGAAATTACTGTTCTTGGACTTGATTTTATTAACATGGACATTATATTTTTATAGCATATGATGAAAAATAATTGTTTACATATATGACGCTTTATTTTCATATAAAAAGCAAAAGATAAATTAATGCGTTTTCTTGAGTATTTCAAAATATTACTTAAATAAAGGTGTTTTTGTTTCGCACAATTTAATACA
Organism: Euprymna scolopes; assembly: GCF_053919585.1. Lineage (NCBI taxonomy): Eukaryota > Metazoa > Mollusca > Cephalopoda > Sepiida > Sepiolidae > Euprymna > Euprymna scolopes. Next base: position 39,841,873 of record NC_136492.1, read on the forward strand.
TTTTCACTTATATTTTCAAAAAGAAAAAAGAAATATCGGGTTCATTATATTCTGTGATCGTTAATTAATAAATTCTGAAAATGTCATTAAAATTCGTTGATGTTGTGAATTCTGATGAATTTTTAATTTGAAAGGAGGGGTTAAAAATATTTTTACATTTTGGGGATCGGTCATTCATTTTGCACGTACTTAGTATTAATATAATAACTTCAAAGTATGTGTGCTGACATTCTTATGTTTTTGGGTTGTCAGTTCTTATATCAGGATTACAAGAAAGTTCTTGTTTTTTTTAACATTTAATTAATTCTAATGGTGCTTATTTGGATCATCTGAATTTAAAAGTAAAGAACTTTCTTGTAAACTTGATATTAAGATAAATTCTAAGATATGTTCATTTTTAATAAATTGATCTATTAATTTTTTTTTACTATAGTTTATCATATTTTTTTTATTCTTCTGTCTCTCTCTCGAAAATGTAATTGTATGAAAATTCCTTTTTTTATCCTATGTTTTTCTATATATGTATTGTACATACTTTTCTTTTTTTATCCTACGTCTTTCTATATATGTATTGTAGATACTTTGATATTTTTATCCTATGTCTTTTCTATATATGTATTTTAGATACTTTGATTTTTTTTATCCTATGTCTTTTCTATATATGTATTTTAGAGAATTTGATTTTTTTTATCCTATGTCTTTTCTATATATGTATTGTAGATACTTTGATTTTTTTTATCCTATGTCTTGTCTATATATGTATTTTAGACACTTTTATTTTTTTTATCCTGTGTCTTTTCTTTATATGTATTTTATACAATTTGATTTTTATATCCTATGTCTTTTCTATATATGTATTGTAGATACTTTGATTTTTTTATCCTATATCTTTTCTATATATGTATTGTAGATACTTTGATTTTTTTTATCCTATGTCTTTTCTATATATGTATTTTAGACACTTTAATTTTTTTATCCTGTGTCTTTTCTTTATATGTATTTTAGACAATTTGATTTTTTTATCCTATATCTTTTCTATATATGTATTGTAGATACTTTGTTTTTTTTTATCCTATGTGTTTTCTATGTATGTATTGTAGATACTTTGATTTTTTTATCCCATGTCTTTTCTATATATGTATTGTTGATACTTTGATTTTTTTTATCCTATGTCTTTTCTATATATGTATTGTTGATACTTTGATTTTGGTTATCCTATGTCTTTTCTATATATGTATTGTTGATACTTTGATTTTGTTTATCCTATGTCTTTTCTATATATGTATTGTTGATACTTTGATTTTTTATCCTATGTCTTTTCTATATATGTATTGTAGAGACTTTGATTTTTTTTATCCTATGTCTTTTCTATATATGTATTGTAGATACTTTGATTTAATTTATCCTATGTCTTTTCTATATATGTATTGTAGATACTTTGATTTTTTTATCCTATGTCTTTTCTATATATGTATTGTAGATACTTTGATTGTTTTATCCTATGTCTTTTCTTTGTATGTATTGTAGATACTTTGATTTTTTTTATCCTATGTCTTTTCTATATATGTATTTTAGATACTTTGATTTTTTTTATCCTATGTCTTTTCTATATATGTATTTTAGATACTTTGATTTTTTTTATCCTATGTTTTTCTATATATGTATTTTAGATACTTTGATTTTGTTTATCCTATGTCTTTTCTATATATGTATTGTAGATACTTTGATTTTTTTTATCCTATATCTTTTCTATATATGTATATTAGTCAATTTGATTTTTTTTATCCTATGTCTTTTCTATATATGTATTTTAGATACTTTGATTTTGTTTATCCTATGTCTTTTCTATATATGTATTTTAGACAATTTGATTTTTTATATCCTATGTCTTTTCTATATATGTATTGTTGATACTTTGATTTTTTTTATCCTATGTCATTTCTATATATGTATTGTTGATACTTTGATTTTTTTTATCCTATGTCTTTTCTATATATGTATTGTAGATACTTTGATTTTTTTATCCTATGTCTTTTCTATATATGTATATTAGACAATTTGATTTTTTTTATCCTATGTCTTTTCTATATATGTATTGTAGATACTTTGATTTGTTTTATCCTATGTCTTTTCTATATATGTATTTTAGACAATTTGATTTTTTTTATCCTATGTCTTTTCTATATATGTACATTAGACAATTTGATTTTGTTTATCCTATGTCTTTTCTATATATGTATTGTAGATACTTTGATTTGTTTTATCCTATGTCTTTTCTATATATGTATTGTAGATACTTTGATTTTTTATATCCTATGTCTTTTCTATATATGTATTTTAGACAATTTGATTTTTTATATCCTATGTCTTTTCTATATATGTATTGTTGATACTTTGATTTTCTTTATCCTATGTTTTTTCTATATATGTATTGTAGATACTTTGATTTTTTTTATCCTATGTCTTTTCTATATATGTATTTTAGAGAATTTGATTTTTTTATCCTATGTCTTTTCTATATATGTATTTTACATACTTTGATTTTTTTTAACCTATGTCTTTTCTATATATGTATTGTAGATACTTTGATTTTTTTTTATCCTATGTCTTTTCTATATATGTATTTTAGACAATTTGATTTTTTATATCCTATGTCTTTTCTATATATGTATTGTTGATACTTTGATTTTCTTTATCCTATGTTTTTTCTATATATGTATTGTAGATACTTTGATTTGTTTTATCCTATGTCTTTTCTATATATGTATTTTAGACAATTTGATTTTTTATATCCTATGTCTTTTCTATATATGTATTGTTATACTTTGATTTTCTTTATCCTATGTTTTTTCTATATATGTATTGTAGATACTTTGATTTTGTTTATCCTATGTCTTTTCTATATATGTATTTTAGAGAATTTGATTTTTTTATCCTATGTCTTTTCTATATATGTATTTTACATACTTTGATTTTTTTTAACCTATGTCTTTTCTATATATGTATTGTAGATACTTTGATTTTGTTTATCCTATGTCTTTTCTATATATGTATTGTTGATACTTTGATTTTTTTTATCCTGTCTTTTCTATATATGTATTGTAGATACTTTGATTTTGGTTCTCCTATGTCTTTTCTATATATGTATTTTAGACAATTTGATTTTTTTTATCCTATGTCTTTTCTATATATGTATTGTTGATACTTTGATTTTGTTTATCCTATGTCTTTTTTATATATATATTGTAGATACTTTGATTTTGTTTATCCTATGTCTTTTCTATATATGTATTTTAGACAATTTGATTTTTATATCCTATGTCTTTTCAATATATGTATTGTTGATACTTTGATTTTTTTATCCTATATCTTTTCTATATATGTATTGTAGATACTTTGATTTTGTTTATCCTATGTCTTTTCTATATATGTATTGTTGATACTTTGATTTTTTTTATCCTATGTCTTTTCTAGATATGTATTGTAGATACTTTGATTTTTTTATCCTATGTCTTTTCTATATATGTATTGTAGATACATTGATTTTTTTTATCCTATGTCTTTTCTATATACGTATTGTAGACACTTTGATTTTTTTATCCTATGTCTTTTCTATATATGTATTGTTGATACTTTGATTTTTTTTATCCTATGTCTTTTCTATATATGTATTGTTGATACTTTGATTTTTTTATCCAAAGTCTTTTCTATATACGTATTTTAGACACTTTGATTTTTTTATCCTATGTCTTTTCTATATATGTATTGTTGATACTTTGATTTTTTTCATCCTATGTCTTTTCTATATACGTATCGTTGATACATTGATTTTTTTATCCTATGCCTTTTCTATATATGTATTGTTGATACTTTGATTTTTTTATCCTATGTCTTTTCCTTATATGTATTGTAGATACTTTGATTTTTTTATCCTACGTCTTTTCTATATATGTATTGTTTATACTTTGATTTTGTTTATCCTATGTCTTTTCTATATATGTATTGTAGATACTTTGATTTTGTTTATCCTATGTCTTTTCTATATATCTATTGTTGATACTTTTATTTTTTTATCCTATGTCTTTTCTATATATGTATTTTAGACACTTTGATTTTTTTATCCTATGTCTTTTCTTTGTATGTATTGTAGATACTTTGATTTTTTTTATCCTATGTCTTTTCTATATATGTATTGTAGATACTTTGATTTTTTTTATCCTATGTCTTTTCTATATATGTATTTTAGATACTTTGATTTTTTTTATCCTATGTCTTTTCTATATATGTATTTTAGATACTTTGATTTTTTTTATCCTATGTCTTTTCTATATATGTATTTTAGATACTTTGATTTTGTTTATCCTATGTCTTTTCTATATATGTATTGTAGATACTTTGATTTTTTTTATCCTATGTCTTTTCTATATATGTATTGTAGAGACTTTGATTTTTTTTATCCTATGTCTTTTCTATATATGTATTGTAGATACTTTGATTTTGTTTATCCTATGTCTTTTCTATATATGTATTGTTGATACTTTGATTTTTTTATCCTATGTCTTTTCTTTGTATGTATTGTAGATACTTTGATTTTTTTTATCCTATGTCTTTTCTATATATGTATTTTAGATACTTTGATTTTTTTTATCCTATTTCTTTTCTATATATGTATTTTAGATACTTTGATTTTTTTTATCCTCTGTCTTTTCTATATATGTATTTTAGATACTTTGATTTTTTTTATCCTATATCTTTTCTATATATGTATATTAGACAATTTGATTTTGTTTATCCTATGTCTTTTCTATATATGTATTGTAGATACTTTGATTTTTTTTATCCTATGTCTTTTCTATATATGTATTTTAGACAATTTGATTTTTTATATCCTATGTCTTTTCTATATATGTATTGTTGATACTTTGATTTTCTTTATCCTATGTTTTTTCTATATATGTATTGTAGATACTTTGATTTTGTTTATCCTATGTCTTTTCTATATATGTATTGTAGATACTTTGATTTTTTTTATCCTGTCTTTTCTATATATGTATTTTAGAGAATTTGATTTTTTTATCCTATGTCTTTTCCTTATATGTATTTTACATACTTCGATTTTTTTTAACCTATGTCTTTTCTATATATGTATTGTAGATACTTTGATTTTGTTTATCCTATGTCTTTTCTATATATGTATTTTAGACAATTTGATTTTTTTTATCCTATGTCTTTTCTATATATGTATTGTTGATACTTTGATTTTGTTTATCCTATGTCTTTTCCTTATATGTATTTTACATACTTTGATTTTTTTTATCCTATGTCTTTTCTATATATGTATTGTAGATACTTTGATTTTTTTATCCTATGTCTTTTCTATATATGTATTTTAGACAATTTGATTTTTATATCCTATATCTTTTCAATATATGTATTGTTGATACTTTGATTTTTTTATCCTATATCTTTTCTATATATGTATTGTAGATACTTTGATTTTGTTTATCCTATGTCTTTTCTATATATGTATTGTTGATACTTTGATTTTTTTTATCCTATGTCTTTTCTATATATGTATTGTAGATACTTTGATTTTTTCATCCTATGTCTTTTCTATATATGTATTGTAGATACTTTGATTTTTTTTATCCTATGTCTTTTCTATATACGTATTTTAGACACTTTGATTTTATTATCCTATGTCTTTTCTATATATGTATTGTTGATACTTTGATTTTTTTTATCCTATGTCTTTTCTATATATGTATTGTAGATACTTTCATTTTTTTTATCCTGTCTTTTCTATATATGTATTGTAGATACTTTGATTTTGGTTATCCTATGTATTTTCTATATATGTATTTTAGACAATTTGATTTTTTTTATCCAATGTCTTTTCTATATATGTATTATTGATACTTTGATTTTGTTTATCCTATGTCTTTTCTATATATATATTGTAGATACTTTGATTTTGTTTATCCTATGTCTTTTCTATATATGTATTTTAGACAATTTGATTTTTATATCCTATGTCTTTTCAATATATGTATTGTTGATACTTTGATTTTTTTTATCCTATATCTTTTCTATATATGTATTGTAGATACTTTGATTTTGTTTATCCTATGTCTTTTCTATATATGTATTGTTGATACTTTGATTTTTTTATCCTATGTCTTTTATATATATGTATTGTAGATACTTTGATTTTTTTATCCTATGTCTTTTCAATATATGTATTGTTGATACTTTGATTTTTTTATCCTATATCTTTTCTATATATGTATTGTAGATACTTTGATTTTGTTTATCCTATGTCTTTTCTATATATGTATTGTTGATACTTTGATTTTTTTTATCCTATGTCTTTTCTAGATATGTATTGTAGATACTTTGATTTTTTTATCCTATGTCTTTTCTATATATGTATTGTAGATACATTGATTTTTTTTATCCTATGTCTTTTCTATATACGTATTGTAGACACTTTGATTTTTTTATCCTATGTCTTTTCTATATATGTATTGTTGATACTTTGATTTTTTTTATCCTATGTCTTTTCTATATATGTATTGTTGATACTTTGATTTTTTTATCCAAAGTCTTTTCTATATACGTATTTTAGACACTTTGATTTTGTTTATCCTATGTCTTTTCTATATATGTATTGTAGATACTTTGATTTTGTTTATCCTATGTCTTTTCTATATATCTATTGTTGATACTTTTATTTTTTTATCCTATGTCTTTTCTATATATGTATTTTAGACACTTTGATTTGTTTATCCTATGTCTTTTCTATATATGTATTGTTGATACTTTGATTTTTTTATCCTATGTCTTTTCTTTGTATGTATTGTAGATACTTTGATTTTTTTTACCCTATGTCTTTTCTATATATGTATTGTAGAGACTTAGATTTTTTTTATCCTATGTCTTTTCTATATATGTATTGTAGATACTTTGCTTTTGTTTATCCTATGTCTTTTCTATATATGTATTGTTGATACTTTGATATTTTTATCCTATGTCTTTTCTTTGTATGTATTGTAGATACTTTGATTTTTTTTATCCTATGTCTTTTCTATATATGTATTGTAGATACTTTGATTTTTTTTATCCTATGTCTTTTCTATATATGTATTTTAGATACTTTGATTTTTTTTATCCTATGTCTTTTCTATATATGTATTTTAGATACTTTGATTTTTTTTATCCTATGTCTTTTCTATATATGTATTTTAGATACTTTGATTTTGTTTATCCTATGTCTTTTCTATATATGTATTGTAGATACTTTGATTTTTTTTATCCTATGTCTTTTCTATATATGTATTGTAGAGACTTTGATTTTTTTTATCCTATGTCTTTTCTATATATGTATTGTAGATACTTTGATTTTGTTTATCCTATGTCTTTTCTATATATGTATTGTTGATACTTTGATTTTTTTATCCTATGTCTTTTCTTTGTATGTATTGTAGATACTTTGATTTTTTTTATCCTATGTCTTTTCTATATATGTATTTTAGATACTTTGATTTTTTTTATCCTATGTCTTTTCTATATATGTATTTTAGATACTTTGATTTTTTTTATCCTATGTCTTTTCTATATATGTATTTTAGATACTTTGATTTTTTTTTATCCTATATCTTTTCTATATATGTATATTAGACAATTTGATTTTGTTTATCCTATGTCTTTTCTATATATGTATTGTAGATACTTTGATTTTTTTTATCCTATGTCTTTTCTATATATGTATTTTAGACAATTTGATTTTTTATATACTATGTCTTTTCTATATATGTATTGTTGATACTTTGATTTTCTTTATCCTATGTTTTTTCTATATATGTATTGTAGATACTTTGATTTTGTTTATCCTATGTCTTTTCTATATATGTATTGTAGATACTTTGATTTTTTTTATCCTGTCTTTTCTATATATGTATTTTAGAGAATTTGATTTTTTTATCCTATGTCTTTTCCTTATATGTATTTTACATACTTCGATTTTTTTTAACCTATGTCTTTTCTATATATGTATTGTAGATACTTTGATTTTTTTATCCTATGTCTTTTCTATATATGTATTTTAGACAATTTGATTTTTATATCCTATATCTTTTCAATATATGTATTGTTGATACTTTGATTTTTTTATCCTATATCTTTTCTATATATGTATTGTAGATACTTTGATTTTGTTTATCCTATGTCTTTTCTATATATGTATTGTTGATACTTTGATTTTTTTTATCCCATGTCTTTTCTGTATATGTATTGTAGATACTTTGATTTTTTCATCCTATGTCTTTTCTATATATGTATTGTAGATACTTTGATTTTTTTTATCCTATGTCTTTTCTATATACGTATTTTAGACACTTTGATTTTTTTATCCTATGTCTTTTCTATATATGTATTGTTGATACTTTGATTTTTTTTATCCTATGTCTTTTCTATATATGTATTGTAGATACTTTCATTTTTTTTATCCTGTCTTTTCTATATATGTATTGTAGATACTTTGATTTTGGTTATCCTATGTCTTTTCTATGTATGTATTTTAGACAATTTGATTTTTTTTATCCAATGTCTTTTCTATATATGTATTATTGATACTTTGATTTTGTTTATCCTATGTCTTTTCTATATATATATTGTAGATACTTTGATTTTGTTTATCCTATGTCTTTTCTATATATGTATTTTAGACAATTTGATTTTTATATCCTATGTCTTTTCAATATATGTATTGTTGATACTTTGATTTTTTTATCCTATATCTTTTCTATATATGTATTGTAGATACTTTGATTTTGTTTATCCTATGTCTTTTCTATATATGTATTGTTGATACTTTGATTTTTTTATCCTATGTCTTTTCTATATATGTATTGTAGATACATTGATTTTTTTTATCCTATGTCTTTTCTATATACGTATTGTAGACACTTTGATTTTTTTATCCTATGTCTTTTCTATATATGTATTGTTGATACTTTGATTTTTTTTATCCTATGTCTTTTCTATATATGTATTGTAGATACTTTGGTTTTTTTTATCCTATGTCTTTTCTATATATGTATTGTTGATACTTTGATTTTTTTATCCTAAGTCTTTTCTATATACGTATTTTAGACTCTTTAATTTTTTTATCCTATGTCTGTTCTATATATGTATTGTTGATACTTTGATTTTTTTATCCTATGTCTTTTCTATATATGTATCGTTGATACATTGATTTTTTTATCCTATGTCTTTTCTATATATGTATTGTTGATACTTTGATTTTTTTATCCTATGTCTTTTCCTTATATGTATTGTAGATACTTTGATTTTTTTATCCTACGTCTTTTCTATATATGTATTGTTGATACTTTGATTTTATTTATCCTATGTCTTTTCTATATATGTATTGTAGATACTTTGATTTTGTTTATCCTATGTCTTTTCTATATATGTATTGTTGATACTTTACTTTTTTATCCTATGTCTTTTCTATATATGTATTGTAGACACTTTGATTGTTTTATCCTATGTCTTTTCTATATATGTATTGTAGATACTTTGATTTTGTTTATCCTATGTCTTTTCTATATATCTATTGTTGATACTTTGATTTTTTTATCCTATGTCTTTTCTATATATGTATTTTAGACACTTTGATTTTTTTTATCCTATGTCTTTTTTATATATGTATTGTTGATACTTTGATTTTTTTATCCTATGTCTTTTCTTTGTATGTATTGTAGATACTTTGATTTTTTTTATCCTATGTCTTTTCTATATATGTATTGTAGAGACTTTGATTTTTTTTATCCTATGTCTTTTCTATATATGTATTGTAGATACTTTGATTTTGTTTATCCTATGTCTTTTCTATATATGTATTGTTGATACTTTGATTTTTTTATCCTATGTCTTTTCTTTGTATGTATTGTAGATACTTTGATTTTTTTTATCCTATGTCTTTTCTATATATGTATTTTAGATACTTTGATTTTTTTTATCCTATGTCTTTTCTATATATGTATTTTAGATACTTTGATTTTGTTTATCCTATGTCTTTTCTATATATGTATTTTAGATACTTTGATTTTTTTTATCTTATGTCTTTTCTATATATGTATTTTAGATACTTTGATTTTGTTTATCCTATGTCTTTTCTATATATGTATTGTAGATACTTTGATTTTTTTTATCCTATGTCTTTTCTATATATGTATTGTAGATACTTTGATTTTTTTTATCCTATATCTTTTCTATATATGTATATTAGACAATTTGATTTTGTTTATCCTATGTCTTTTCTATATATGTATTGTAGATACTTTGATTTTTTTTATCCGATGTCTTTTCTATATATGTATTTTAGATACTTTGATTTTGTTTATCCTATGTCTTTTCTATATGTGTATTTTAGACAATTTGATTTTTTATATCCTATGTCTTTTCTATATATGTATTGTTGATACTTTGATTTTTTATATCCTATGTCTTTTCTATATATGTATTGTTGATACTTTGATTTTCTTTATCCTATGTTTGTTCTATATATGTATTGTAGATACTTTGATTTTGTTTATCCTATGTCTTTTCTATATATGTATTGTAGATACTTTGATTTTTTTTATCCTGTCTTTTCTATATATGTATTTTAGAGAATTTGATTTTTTTATCCTATGTCTTTTCCTTATATGTATTTTACATACTTTGATTTTTTTTAACCTATGTCTTTTCTATATATGTATTGTAGATACTTTGATTTTTTTATCCTATGTCTTTTCTTTGTATGTATTGTAGATACTTTGATTTTTTTTATCCTATAGCTTTTCTATATATTTATATTAGACAATTTGATTTTTTTTATCCTATGTCTTTTCTATATATGTATTGTAGATACTTTGATTTTGTTTATCCTATGTCTTTTCTATATATGTATTTTAGACAATTTGATTTTTTATATCCTATGTCTTTTCTATATATGTATTGTTGATACTTTGATTTTTTTTATCCTATGTCTTTTCTATATATGTATTGTAGATACTTTGATTTTTTTTTATCCTGTCTTTTCTATATATGTATTGTAGATACTTTGATTTTGGTTATCCTATGTCTTTTCTATATATGTATTTTAGACAATTTGATTTTTTTTATCCCATGTCTTTTCTATATATGTATTGTTGATACTTTGATTTTGTTTATCCTATGTCTTTTCTATATATATATTGTAGATACTTTGATTTTGTTTATCCTATGTCTTTACTATATATGTATTTTAGACAATTTGATTTTTATATTCTATGTCTTTTCAATATATGTATTGTTGATACTTTGATTTTTTTATCCTATATCTTTTCTATATATGTATTGTAGATACTTTGATTTTGTTTATCCTATGTCTTTTCTATATATGTATTGTTGATACTTTGATTTTTTTTATCCTATGTCTTTTCTATATATGTATTGTAGATACTTTGATTTTTTTATCCTATGTCTTTTCTATATATGTATTGTAGATACATTGATTTTTTTATCCTATGTCTTTTCTATATACGTATTGTAGACACTTTGATTTTTTTATCCTATGTCTTTTCTATATATGTATTGTTGATACTTTGATTTTTTTTATCCTATGTCTTTTCTATATATGTATTGTAGATACTTTGATTTTTTTTATCCTATGTCTTTTCTATATATGTATTGTTGATACTTTGATTTTTTTATCCTAAGTCTTTTCTATATACGTATTTTAGACACTTTTATTTTTTTATCCTATGTCTTTTCTATATATGTATTGTTGATACTTTGATTTTTTTATCCTATGTCTTTTCTATATATGTATCGTTGATACATTGATTTTTTTATCCTATGCCTTTTCTATATATGTATTGTTGATACTTTGATTTTTTTATCCTATGTCTTTTCCTTATATGTATTGTAGATACTTTGATTTTTTTATCCTACGTCTTTTCTATATATGTATTGTTTATACTTTGATTTTGTTTATCCTATGTCTTTTCTATATGTGTATTGTTGATACTTTACTTTTTTATCCTATGTCTTTTCTATATATGTATTGTAGACACTTTGATTTTTTTATCCTATGTCTTTTCTTTGTATGTATTGTAGATACTTTGATTTTGTTTATCCTATGCCTTTCTATATATCTATTGTTGATACTTTGATTTTTTTATCCTATGTCTTTTCTATATATGTATTTTAGACACTTTGATTTTTTTTATCCTATGTCTTTTCTATATATGTATTGTAGATACTTTGATTTTTTTATCCTATGTCTTTTCTTTGTATGTATTGTAGATACTTTGATTTTTTTTATCCTATGTCTTTTCTATATATTTATTGTAGAGACTTTGATTTTTTTTATCCTATGTCTGTTCTATATATGTATTGTAGATACTTTGATTTTGTTTATCCTATGTCTTTTCTATACATGTATTGTTGATACTTTGATTTTTTTATCCTATGTCTTTTCTTTGTATGTATTGTAGATACTTTGATTTTGTTTATCCTATGTCTTTTCTATATATGTATTGTAGATACTTTGATTTTTTTTATCCTGTATCTTTTCTATATATGTATATTAGACAATTTGATTGTTTTTATCCTATGTCTTTTCTATATATGTATTTTAGATACTTTGATTTTGTTTATCCTATGTCTTTTCTATATATGTATTTTAGACAATTTGATTTTTTATATCCTATGTCTTTTCTATATATGTATTGTTGATACTTTGATTTTTTTTATCCTATGTCTTTTCTATATATGTATTGTTGATACTTTGATTTTTTTTATCCTATGTCTTTTCTATATATGTATTGTAGATACTTTGATTTTTTTTATCCTATATCTTTTCTATATATGTATATAAGACAATTTGATTTTGTTTATCCTATGTCTTTTCTATATATGTATTGTAGATACTTCGATTTTGTTTATCCTATGTCTTTTCTATATATGTATTGTAGATACTTTGATTTTTTTTATCCTGTATTTTCTATATATGTATTTTATAGAATTTGATGTTTTTATCCTATGTCTTTTCCTTATATGTATTTTACATACTTTGATTTTTTTTAACCTATGTCTTTTCTATATATGTATTGTAGATACTTTGATTTTGTTTATCCTATGTCTTTTCTATATATGTATTTTAGACAATTTGATTTTTATATCCTATGTCTTTTCAATATATGTATTGTTGATACTTTGATTTTTTTATCCTATATCTTTTCTATATATGTATTGTAGATACTTTCATTTTTTTTATCCTATGTCTTTTCTACATATGTATTGTTGATACTTTGATTTTTTTTATCCTATGTCTTTTCTATATATGTATTGTAGATACTTTGATTTTTTTATCCTATGTCTTTTCAATATATGTATTGTTGATACTTTGATTTTTTTATCCTAAGTCTTTTCTATATACGTATTTTAGACACTTTGATGTTTTTATCCTATGTCTTTTCTATATATGTATTGTTGATACTTTGATGTTTTTTATCCTATGTCTTTACTATATATGTATCGTTGATACATTGATTTTTTTATCCTATGCCTTTTCTATATATGTATTGTATATACTTTGATTTTTTTATCCTATGTCTTTTCTATATATGTATTGTAGATACTTTGATTTTTTTTATCCTATATCTTTTCTATATATGTATATTAGACAATTTGATTTTGTTTATCCTATGTCTTTTCTATATATGTATTGTAGATACTTTGATTTTTTTTATCCGATGTCTTTTCTATATATGTATTTTAGATACTTTGATTTTGTTTATCCTATGTCTTTTCTATATGTGTATTTTAGACAATTTGATTTTTTATATCCTATGTCTTTTCTATATATGTATTGTTGATACTTTGATTTTTTATATCCTATGTCTTTTCTATATATGTATTGTTGATACTTTGATTTTCTTTATCCTATGTTTGTTCTATATATGTATTGTAGATACTTTGATTTTGTTTATCCTATGTCTTTTCTATATATGTATTGTAGATACTTTGATTTTTTTTATCCTGTCTTTTCTATATATGTATTTTAGAGAATTTGATTTTTTTATCCTATGTCTTTTCCTTATATGTATTTTACATACTTTGATTTTTTTTAACCTATGTCTTTTCTATATATGTATTGTAGATACTTTGATTTTTTTATCCTATGTCTTTTCTTTGTATGTATTGTAGATACTTTGATTTTTTTTATCCTATAGCTTTTCTATATATGTATATTAGACAATTTGATTTTTTTTATCCTATGTCTTTTCTATATATGTATTGTAGATACTTTGATTTTGTTTATCCTATGTCTTTTCTATATATGTATTTTAGACAATTTGATTTTTTATATCCTATGTCTTTTCTATATATGTATTGTTGATACTTTGATTTTTTTTATCCTATGTCTTTTCTATATATGTATTGTAGATACTTTGATTTTTTTTATCCTGTCTTTTCTATATATGTATTGTAGATACTTTGATTTTGGTTATCCTATGTCTTTTCTATATATGTATTTTAGACAATTTGATTTTTTTTATCCCATGTCTTTTCTATATATGTATTGTTGATACTTTGATTTTGTTTATCCTATGTCTTTTCTATATATATATTGTAGATACTTTGATTTTGTTTATCCTATGTCTTTACTATATATGTATTTTAGACAATTTGATTTTTATATCCTATGTCTTTTCAATATATGTATTGTTGATACTTTGATTTTTTTATCCTATATCTTTTCTATATATGTATTGTAGATACTTTGATGTTTTTTATCCTATGTCTTTTCTATATATGTATTGTAGATACATTGATTTTTTTTATCCTATGTCTTTTCTATATATGTATTGTTGATACTTTGATTTTTTTATCCTAAGTCTTTTCTATATACGTATTTTAGACACTTTGATGTTTTTATCCTATGTCTTTTCTACATATGTATTGTTGATACTTTGATGTTTTTTATCCTATGTCTTTTCTATATATGTATCGTTGATACATTGATTTTTTTATCCTATGCCTTTTCTATATATGTATTGTTGATACTTTGATTTTTTTATCCTATGTCTTTTCCTTATATGTATTGTAGATACTTTGATTATTTTTATCCTATGTTTTTTCTATATATGTATTGTAGAGACTTTGATTTTTTTTTATCCTATGTCTTTTCTATATATGTATTGTTGATACTTTGATTTTTTTATCCTATGTCTTTTCTATATGTGTATTTTAGACAATTTGATTTTTTATATCCTATGTCTTTTCTATATATGTATTGTTGATACTTTGATTTTTTATATCCTATGTCTTTTCTATATATGTATTGTAGATACTTTGATTTTTTTTATCCTATGTTTTTTCTATATATGTATTGTAGAGACTTTGATTTTTTTTTATCCTATGTCTTTTCTATATATGTATTGTTGATACTTTGATTTTTTTATCCTATGTCTTTTCTTTGTATGTATTGTAGATACTTTGATTTTTTTTATCCTATGTCTTTTCTATATATGTATATTAGACAATTTGATTTTGTTTATCCTATGTCTTTTCCTTATATGTATTGTAGATACTTTGATTTTTTTATCCTACGTCTTTTCTATATATGTATTGTAGATACTTTGATTTTGTTTATCCTATGTCTTTTCTATATATTTATTGTAGATACTTTGATTTTATTTATCCTATGTCTTTTCTATATATCTATTGTTGATACTTTGATTTTTTTATCCTATGTCTTTTCTATATATGTATTTTAGACACTTTGATTTTTTTTATCCTATGTCTTTTCTATATATGTATTGTAGATACTTTGATTTTGTTTATCCTATGTCTTTTCTATATATGTATTGTTGATACTTTGATTTTTTTAACCTATGTTTTTTCTGTATATGTACTGTAGATACTTTGATTTTCTTAACCTATGTCTTTTCTATATATGTACTGTAGATACTTTGATTTTCTTAACCTATGTTTTTTCTATATATGTACTGTAGATACTTTGATTTTCTTAACCTATGTTTTTTCTATATATGTACTGTAGATACTTTGATTTTCTTAACCTATTTTTTTTCTATATATGCATTGTAGATACTTTGATTTTTTTAACCTATGTCTTTTCTATATATGTACTGTAGATACTTTGATTTTCTTAACCTATGTCTTTTCTATATATGTACTGTAGATACTTTGATTTTCTTAACCTATGTTTTTTCTATATATGTACTGTAGATACTTTGATTTTCTTAACCTATGTTTTTTCTATATATGTATTGTAGATACTTTGATTTTCTTAACCTATGTTTTTTCTATATATGTACTGTAGATACTTTGATTTTCTTTACCTATGTTTTTTCTATATATGTACTGTAGATACTTTGATTTTCTTAACCTATGTTTTTTCTATATATGTATTGTTGATACTTTGATTTTTTTAACCTATGTCTTTTCTATATATGTATTGTTTATACTTTGATTTTTTTAACCTATGTCTTTTCTATATATGTATTGTAGATACTTTGATTTTTTTTATCCTATGTCTTTTCTATATACGTATTTTAGACACTTTGATTTTATTATCCTATGTCTTTTCTATATATGTATTGTTGATACTTTGATTTTTATATTCTGTGTCTTTTCTATATATGTATTTTGATACTTTGATTTTTTTAACCTATGTCTTTTCTATATATGTATTGTAGATGCTTTGATTTTTTTGATCCTATGTCTTTTCTATATATGTATTTTAGACACTTTTATTTTTATATCCTGTGTCTTTTCTATATATGTATTTTGATACTTTGATTTTTTTAACCTATGTCTTTTCTATATATGTATTGTAGATGCTGGGTTTTTTTTTTATCCTATGTCTTTTCTATATATGTATTTTAGACACTTTTATTTTTATATCCTGTGTCTTTTCTATATATGTATTTTGATACTTTGATATTTTTAACCTATGTCTTTTCTATATATGTATTTTGATACTTTGATTTTTTTTATCCTATGTCTTTTCTATATATGTATTTTGATACTTTTATTTTTTTATCCTATGTCTTTTCTATATATGTATTGTAGATACTTTGCTTTATTTATCCTATGTCTTTTCTATATATGTATTTTAGACACTTTGATTTTTTTTATCCTATGTCTTTTCTATATATGTATTGTAGACACTTTGATTTTTTTATCCTATGTCTTTTCTATATATGTATTGTAGATACTTTGATTTTTTTATCCTATGTCTTTTCTATATATGTATTGTAGATACTTTACTTTTTTATCCTATGTCTTTTCTATATATGTATTGTAGATACTTTGATTTTTTTTATCCTATGTCTTTTCTATATAGGTATTGTAGATACTTTGATTATTTTTATCCTATTTCTTTTCTATATATGTATTGTAGACACTTTGATTTTTTTATCCTATGTCTTTTCTATATATTTATTGTAGATACTTTGATTTTTTTATCCTATGTCTCTTCTACATATTTATTGTAGATACTTTGATTTTGTTTATCCTATGTCTTTTCTATATATGTATTTTAGACAATTTGATTTTTTATATCCTATGTCTTTTCTATATATGTATTGTTGATACTTTGATTTTTTTTATCCTATGTCTTTTCTATATATGTATTGTAGATACTTTGATTTTTTTTATCCTGTCTTTTCTATATATGTATTGTAGATACTTTGATTTTGGTTATCCTATGTCTTTTCTATATATGTATTTTAGACAATTTGATTTTTTTTATCCCATGTCTTTTCTATATATGTATTGTTGATACTTTGATTTTGTTTATCCTATGTCTTTTCTATATATATATTGTAGATACTTTGATTTTGTTTATCCTATGTCTTTACTATATATGTATTTTAGACAATTTGATTTTTATATCCTATGTCTTTTCAATATATGTATTGTTGATACTTTGATTTTTTTATCCTATATCTTTTCTATATATGTATTGTAGATACTTTGATGTTTTTTATCCTATGTCTTTTCTATATATGTATTGTAGATACTTTGATTTTTTTTATCCTATGTCTTTTCTATATATGTATTGTTGATACTTTGATTTTTTTATCCTAAGTCTTTTCTATATACGTATTTTAGACACTTTGATGTTTTTATCCTATGTCTTTTCTACATATGTATTGTTGATACTTTGATGTTTTTTATCCTATGTCTTTTCTATATATGTATCGTTGATACATTGATTTTTTTATCCTATGCCTTTTCTATATATGTATTGTTGATACTTTGATTTTTTTATCCTATGTCTTTTCCTTATATGTATTGTAGATACTTTGATTATTTTTATCCTATGTTTTTTCTATATATGTATTGTAGAGACTTTGATTTTTTTTTATCCTATGTCTTTTCTATATATGTATTGTTGATACTTTGATTTTTTTATCCTATGTCTTTTCTATATGTGTATTTTAGACAATTTGATTTTTTATATCCTATGTCTTTTCTATATATGTATTGTTGATACTTTGATTTTTTATATCCTATGTCTTTTCTATATATGTATTGTAGATACTTTGATTTTTTTTATCCTATGTTTTTTCTATATATGTATTGTAGAGACTTTGATTTTTTTTTATCCTATGTCTTTTCTATATATGTATTGTTGATACTTTGATTTTTTTATCCTATGTCTTTTCTTTGTATGTATTGTAGATACTTTGATTTTTTTTATCCTATGTCTTTTCTATATATGTATATTAGACAATTTGATTTTGTTTATCCTATGTCTTTTCCTTATATGTATTGTAGATACTTTGATTTTTTTATCCTACGTCTTTTCTATATATGTATTGTAGATACTTTGATTTTGTTTATCCTATGTCTTTTCTATATATTTATTGTAGATACTTTGATTTTATTTATCCTATGTCTTTTCTATATATCTATTGTTGATACTTTGATTTTTTTATCCTATGTCTTTTCTATATATGTATTTTAGACACTTTGATTTTTTTTATCCTATGTCTTTTCTATACATGTATTGTAGATACTTTGATTTTGTTTATCCTATGTCTTTTCTATATATGTATTGTTGATACTTTGATTTTTTTAACCTATGTTTTTTCTGTATATGTACTGTAGATACTTTGATTTTCTTAACCTATGTCTTTTCTATATATGTACTGTAGATACTTTGATTTTCTTAACCTATGTTTTTTCTATATATGTACTGTAGATACTTTGATTTTCTTAACCTATGTTTTTTCTATATATGTACTGTAGATACTTTGATTTTCTTAACCTATTTTTTTTCTATATATGCATTGTAGATACTTTGATTTTTTTAACCTATGTCTTTTCTATATATGTACTGTAGATACTTTGATTTTCTTAACCTATGTCTTTTCTATATATGTACTGTAGATACTTTGATTTTCTTAACCTATGTTTTTTCTATATATGTACTGTAGATACTTTGATTTTCTTAACCTATGTTTTTTCTATATATGTATTGTAGATACTTTGATTTTCTTAACCTATGTTTTTTCTATATATGTACTGTAGATACTTTGATTTTCTTTACCTATGTTTTTTCTATATATGTACTGTAGATACTTTGATTTTCTTAACCTATGTTTTTTCTATATATGTATTGTTGATACTTTGATTTTTTTAACCTATGTCTTTTCTATATATGTATTGTTTATACTTTGATTTTTTTAACCTATGTCTTTTCTATATATGTATTGTGATACTTTGATTTTTTTAACCTATGTCTTTTCTATATATGTATTGTAGATGCTTTGATTTTTTTGATCCTATGTCTTTTCTATATATGTATTTTAGACACTTTTATTTTTATATCCTGTGTCTTTTCTATATATGTATTTTGATACTTTGATTTTTTTAACCTATGTCTTTTCTATATATGTATTGTAGATGCTGGGTTTTTTTTTTATCCTATGTCTTTTCTATATATGTATTTTAGACACTTTTATTTTTATATCCTGTGTCTTTTCTATATATGTATTTTGATACTTTGATATTTTTAACCTATGTCTTTTCTATATATGTATTTTGATACTTTGATTTTTTTTATCCTATGTCTTTTCTATATATGTATTTTGATACTTTTATTTTTTTATCCTATGTCTTTTCTATATATGTATTGTAGATACTTTGCTTTATTTATCCTATGTCTTTTCTATATATGTATTTTAGACACTTTGATTTTTTTTATCCTATGTCTTTTCTATATATGTATTGTAGACACTTTGATTTTTTTATCCTATGTCTTTTCTATATATGTATTGTAGATACTTTGATTTTTTTATCCTATGTCTTTTCTATATATGTATTGTAGATACTTTACTTTTTTATCCTATGTCTTTTCTATATATGTATTGTAGATACTTTGATTTTTTTTATCCTATGTCTTTTCTATATAGGTATTGTAGATACTTTGATTATTTTTATCCTATTTCTTTTCTATATATGTATTGTAGACACTTTGATTTTTTTATCCTATGTCTTTTCTATATATTTATTGTAGATACTTTGATTTTTTTATCCTATGTCTCTTCTACATATTTATTGTAGATACTTTGATTTTTTTATCCTATGTCTTTTCTATATATGTATTGTAGATTCTTTGATTTTTTTATCCTATCTTTTCTATATATTTATTGTAGATTCTTTGATTTTTTTTATCCTATTTCTTTTCTATATATGTATTGTAGATACTTTGATTTTTTTATCCTATGTCTTTTCTATATATGTATTGTAGATACTTTGATTTTTTTATCCTATGTCTTTTCTATATATTTATGGTAGATACTTTGCTTTTTTTATCCTATGTCTTTTCTATATATGTATTGTAGATACTTTGAGTTTTTTATCCTATGTCTTTTCTATATATGTATTGTTGATACGTTGATTTTTTTTATCCTATGTCTTTTCTATATATGTATTGTAGATACTTTGATTTTTTTAACCTATGTCTTTTCTGTATATGTATTGTAAATACTTTGATTTTTTTATCCTATGTCTTTTCTATATATGTATTGTTGATACTTTGATTTTTTTAACCTTTCTTTTCTATATATGTATTGTTGATACTTTGATTTTTTAAACCTATGTCTTTTCTATATATGTATTTTGATACTTTGATTTTTTTAACCTATGTCTTTTCTATATATGTATTGTAGATACTTTGATTTTTTTAACCTATGTTTTTTCTATATATGTATTGTTGATACTTTGATTTTTTTAACCTATGTTTTTTCTATATATGTATTGTTGATACTTTGATTTTTGTAACCTATGTCTTTTCTATATATGTATTGTTTATACTTTGATTTTTTTAACCTATGTCTTTTCTATATATGTATTGTAGATGCTTTGATTTTTTTGATCCTATGTCTTTTCTATATATGTATTTTAGACACTTTTATTTTTATATCCTGTGTCTTTTCTATATATGTATTTTGATACTTTGATTTTTTTAACCTATGTCTTTTCTATATATGTATTGTAGATGCTGGGTTTTTTTTTTATCCGATGTCTTTTCTATATATGTATTTTAGACACTTTTATTTTTATATCCTGTGTCTTTTCTATATATGTATTTTGATACTTTGATATTTTTAACCTATGTCTTTTCTATATATGTATTTTGATACTTTGATTTTTTTAACCTATGTCTTTTCTATATATGTATTGCAGATACTTTTATTTTTTTATCCTATGTCTTTTCTATATATGTATTGTAGATACTTTGCTTTATTTATCCTATGTCTTTTCTATATATGTATTTTAGACACTTTGATTTTTTTTATCCTATGTCTTTTCTATATATGTATTGTAGACACTTTGATTTTTTTATCCTATGTCTTTTCTATATATGTATTGTAGATACTTTGATTTTTTTATACTATGTCTTTTCTATATATGTATTGTTAATACATTGATTTTTTTTATCCTATGTCTTTTCTATATATGTATTGTTGATACTATGATTTTTTTTATCCTATGTATTTGCTATATATGTATTGTTGATACTTTACTTTTTGATCCTATGTCTTTTCTATATATGTATTTTAGACACTTTGTATTTTTTTATCCTATGTCTTTTCTATATATGTATTGTTGATACTTTGATTTTTTTTATCCTATGTCTTTTCTATATATGTATTTTAGACACTTTGATTTTTTTTATCTTATGTCTTTTCTATATATGTATTGTTGATACTTTACTTTTTTATCCTATGTCTTTTCTATATATGTATTGTAGACACTTCGATTTTTTTATCCTATGTCTTTTCTATATATGTATTGTAGATACTTTGATTTTTTTATCCGATGTCTTTTCAATATATGTATTGTAGGTACTTTGATTTTTTTAACCTATGTCTTTTCTGTATATGTATTGTAAATACTTTGATTTTTTTATCGTATGTCTTTTCTATATATGTATTGTTGATACTTTGATTTTTTTAACCTATGTCTTTTCTATATATGTATTGTTGATACTTTGATTTTTTTAACCTATGTCTTTTCTATATATGTATTTTGATACTTTGATTTTTTTAACCTATGTCTTTTCTATATATGTATTGTAGATACTTTGATTTTTTTAACCTATGTTTTTTCTATATATGTATTGTTGATACTTTGATTTTTTTATCCTATGTTTTTTCTATATATGTATTGTTGATACTTTGATTTTTTTATCCTATGTCTTTTCTATATATGTATTGTTTATACTTTGATTTTTTTAATCTATGTCTTTTCTATATATGTATTTTGATACTTTGATTTTTTTAACCTATGTCTTTTCTATATATGTATTGTAGATGCTGTGATTTTTTTATCCTATGTCTTTTCTATATATGTATTTTAGACACTTTTATTTTTATATCCTGTGTCTTTTCTATATATGTATTGTAGATACTTTGATTTTTTTAACCTATGTCTTTTTTATATATGTATTTTGATACTTTGATATTTTTAACCTATGTCTTTTCTATATATGTATTGCAGATACTTTTATTTTTTTATCCTATGTCTTTTCTATATATGTATTGTAGATACTTTGCTTTTTTATCCTATGTCTTTTCTATCTATGTATTGTAGATACTTTGATTTTTTTTATCCTATGTCTTTTCTCTATATGTATTGTAGATACTTTGATTATTTTTATCCTATTTCTTTTCTGTATATGTATTGTAGACACTTTGATTTTTTTATCCTATGTCTTTTCTATATATTTATTGTAGATATTTTGATGTTTTTATCCTATGTCTTTTCTATATATTTATTGTAGATACTTTGATTTTGTTTATCCTATGTCTTTTCTATATATGTATTGTTGATACTTTGATTTTTTTATCCTATGTCTTTTCTATATATATTGTTCATACTTTGCTTTATTTATCCTATGTCTTTTCTATATATGTATTTTAGACACTTTGATTTTTTTTATCCTATGTCTTTTCTATATATGTATTGTAGATACTTTGATTTTTTTATACTATGTCTTTTCTATATATGTATTGTTGATACTTTGATTTTTTTATCCTATGTCTTTTCTATATATGTATTGTTGATACTTTGATTTTTTTATCCTATGTCTTTTCTATATATGTATTTTAGACACTTTGATTTTTTTTATCTTATGTCTTTTCTATATATGTATTGTTGATACTTTACTTTTTTATCCTATGTCTTTTCTATATATGTATTGTAGACACTTTGATTTTTTTATCCTATGTCTTTTCTATATATGTATTGTAGATACTTTGATTTTTTTATCCTATGTCTGTTCTTTGTATGTATTGTAGATACTTTGATTTTTTTTATCCTATGTCTTTTCTATATATGTATTGTAGACACTTTGATTTTTTTATCCTATGTCTTTTCTATATATGTATTGTAGATACTTTGATTTTTTTATTTTATTTCTTCTCTATATATGTACTGTAGATACTTTGATTTTTTTTATCCTATGTCTTTTCTATATATGTATTGTTGATACTTTACTTTTTTATCCTATGTCTTTTCTATATATGTATTGTAGACACTTTGATTTTTTTATCCTATGTCTTTTCTATATATGTATTTTGATACTTTGATTTTTTTATCCTGTGTCTTTTCTATATATGTATTGTAGATACTTTGATTTTGTTATCCTATGTCTTTTCTATATATGTATTGTAGATACTTTGATTTTTTTATTCTATGTCTTTTCTATATATGTATTGTTGATACTTTGATTTTTTTAACCTATGTCTTTTCTATATATGTATTGTAGATACTTTGCATTTTTTATCCTATGTGTTTTCTATATATGTATTTTGATACTTTGATTTTTTTAACCTATGTCTTTTCTATATATGTATTGTAGATACTTTGATTTTTGTTTATCCTATGTCTTTTCTATATATGTATTTTAGATACTTTGATTTTTTTTATCCTATGTCTTTTCTATATATGTATTGTAGATACTTTGCTTATTTTTTATCCTATGTCTTTTCTATATATGTATTGTTGATACTTAGATTTTTTTTATCCTATGTCTTTTCTATATATGTATTGTAGATACTTTGAGTTTTTTAACCTATGTCTTTTCTATATATGTATTGTAGATACTTTGATTTTTTTAACCTATGTCTTTTCTATATATGTATTGTAGATACTTGGATTTTTTTATCCTATGTCTTTTCTATATATGTATTTTAGATACTTTGATTTTTTTAACCTATGTCTTTTCTATATATGTATTGTAGATACTTGGATTTTTTTATCCTATGTCTTTTCTATATATGTATTTTAGATACTTTGATTTTTTTATCCTATGTCTTTTCTATATATGTATTGTAGATACTTTGATTTTTTTTATCCTATGTCTTTTCTATATATGTATTGTTGATACTTTGATTTTTTTTATCCTATGTCTTTTCTATATATGTATTGTAGATACTTTGATTTTTTTAACCTATGTCTTTTCTATATATGTATTTTAGATACTTTGATTTTTTTAAC
The DNA here is from genome assembly GCF_053919585.1 of Euprymna scolopes. Classification (NCBI taxonomy): domain Eukaryota; kingdom Metazoa; phylum Mollusca; class Cephalopoda; order Sepiida; family Sepiolidae; genus Euprymna; species Euprymna scolopes. The sequence goes on from NC_136492.1 coordinate 39,866,953, forward strand.
CTATGTCTTTTCTATATATATATTGTTGATACTTTGATTTTTATATCCTATGTTTTTTCTATATATGTATTGTTGATACTTTGATTTTTTTTATCCTATGTCTTTTCTATATATGTATTGTTGATACTTTGATTTTTTTTATCCTATGTCTTTTCTATATATGTATTGTTGATACTTTGATTTTTATATCCTATGTTTTTTCTATATATGTATTGTTGATACTTTGATTTTTTTTATCCTATGTCTTTTCTATATATGTATTGTTGATACTTTGACTTTTTTAACCTATGTCTTTTCTATATATGTATTTTGATACTTTGATTTTTTTAACCTATGTCTTTTCTATATATATATTGTTGATACTTTGATTTTTTATCCTATGTTTTTTCTATATATGTATTGTTTATACATTGATTTTTTTAACCTATGTTTTTTCTATATATGTATTTTGATACTTTGATTTTTTTAACCTATGTCTTTTCTATATATGTATTGTTGATACTTTGATTTTTTTTATCCTATGTCTTTTCTATATATGTATTGTAGATACTTTGCTTTATTTATCCTATGTCTTTTCTATATATGTATTTTAGACACTTTGATTTTTTTTATCCTATGTCTTTTCTATATATGTATTGTAGACACTTTGATTTTTTTATCCTATGTCTTTTCTATATATGTATTGTAGATACTTTGATTTTTTTATACTATGTCTTTTCTATATATGTATTGTTAATACATTGATTTTTTTTATCCTATGTCTTTTCTATATATGTATTGTTGATACTATGATTTTTTTTATCCTATGTCTTTGCTATATATGTATTGTTGATACTTTACTTTTTGATCCTATGTCTTTTCTATATATGTATTTTAGACACTTTGTATTTTTTTATCCTATGTCTTTTCTATATATGTATTGTTGATACTTTGATTTTTTTTATCCTATGTCTTTTCTATATATGTATTTTAGACACTTTGATTTTTTTTATCTTATGTCTTTTCTATATATGTATTGTTGATACTTTACTTTTTTATCCTATGTCTTTTCTATATATGTATTGTAGACACTTCGATTTTTTTATCCTATGTCTTTTCTATATATGTATTGTAGATACTTTGATTTTTTTATCCGATGTCTTTTCAATATATGTATTGTAGGTACTTTGATTTTTTTAACCTATGTCTTTTCTGTATATGTATTGTAAATACTTTGATTTTTTTATCGTATGTCTTTTCTATATATGTATTGTTGATACTTTGATTTTTTTAACCTATGTCTTTTCTATATATGTATTGTTGATACTTTGATTTTTTTAACCTATGTCTTTTCTATATATGTATTTTGATACTTTGATTTTTTTAACCTATGTCTTTTCTATATATGTATTGTAGATACTTTGATTTTTTTAACCTATGTTTTTTCTATATATGTATTGTTGATACTTTGATTTTTTTATCCTATGTCTTTTCTATATATGTATTGTTTATACTTTGATTTTTTTAATCTATGTCTTTTCTATATATGTATTTTGATACTTTGATTTTTTTAACCTATGTCTTGTCTATATATGTATTGTAGATGCTGTGATTTTTTTATCCTATGTCTTTTCTATATATGTATTTTAGACACTTTTATTTTTATATCCTGTGTCTTTTCTATATATGTATTGTAGATACTTTGATTTTTTTAACCTATGTCTTTTTTATATATGTATTTTGATACTTTGATATTTTTAACCTATGTCTTTTCTATATATGTATTGCAGATACTTTTATTTTTTTATCCTATGTCTTTTCTATATATGTATTGTAGATACTTTGCTTTTTTATCCTATGTCTTTTCTATCTATGTATTGTAGATACTTTGATTTTTTTTATCCTATGTCTTTTCTCTATATGTATTGTAGATACTTTGATTATTTTTATCCTATTTCTTTTCTGTATATGTATTGTAGACACTTTGATTTTTTTATCCTATGTCTTTTCTATATATTTATTGTAGATATTTTGATGTTTTTATCCTATGTCTTTTCTATATATTTATTGTAGATACTTTGATTTTGTTTATCCTATGTCTTTTCTATATATGTATTGTTGATACTTTGATTTTTTTATCCTATGTCTTTTCTATATATATTGTTCATACTTTGCTTTATTTATCCTATGTCTTTTCTATATATGTATTTTAGACACTTTGATTTTTTTTATCCTATGTCTTTTCTATATATGTATTGTAGATACTTTGATTTTTTTATACTATGTCTTTTCTATATATGTATTGTTGATACTTTGATTTTTTTATCCTATGTCTTTTCTATATATGTATTGTTGATACTTTGATTTTTTTATCCTATGTCTTTTCTATATATGTATTTTAGACACTTTGATTTTTTTTATCTTATGTCTTTTCTATATATGTATTGTTGATACTTTACTTTTTTATCCTATGTCTTTTCTATATATGTATTGTAGACACTTTGATTTTTTTATCCTATGTCTTTTCTATATATGTATTGTAGATACTTTGATTTTTTTATCCTATGTCTGTTCTTTGTATGTATTGTAGATACTTTGATTTATTTTATCCTATGTCTTTTCTATATATGTATTGTAGACACTTTGATTTTTTTATCCTATGTCTTTTCTATATATGTATTGTAGATACTTTGATTTTTTTATCCTATTTCTTCTCTATATATGTATTGTAGATACTTTGCATTTTTTATCCTATGTGTTTTCTATATATGTATTGTAGACACTTTGATTTTTTTATCCTATGTCTTTTCTATATATGTATTTTGATACTTTGATTTTTTTATCCTGTGTCTTTTCTATATATGTATTGTAGATACTTTGATTTTGTTATCTTATGTCTTTTCTATATATGTATTGTAGATACTTTGATTTTTTTATTCTATGTCTTTTCTATATATGTATTGTTGATACTTTGATTTTTTTAACCTATGTCTTTTCTATATATGTATTGTAGATACTTTGCATTTTTTATCCTATGTGTTTTCTATATATGTATTTTGATACTTTGATTTTTTTAACCTATGTCTTTTCTATATATGTATTGTAGATACTTTGATTTTTGTTTATCCTATGTCTTTTCTATATATGTATTTTAGATACTTTGATTTTTTTTATCCTATGTCTTTTCTATATATGTATTGTAGATACTTTGCTTATTTTTTATCCTATGTCTTTTCTATATATGTATTGTTGATACTTAGATTTTTTTTATCCTATGTCTTTTCTATATATGTATTGTAGATACTTTGAGTTTTTTAACCTATGTCTTTTCTATATATGTATTGTAGATACTTTGATTTTTTTAACCTATGTCTTTTCTATATATGTATTGTAGATACTTGGATTTTTTTATCCTATGTCTTTTCTATATATGTATTTTAGATACTTTGATTTTTTTAACCTATGTCTTTTCTATATATGTATTGTAGATACTTGGATTTTTTTATCCTATGTCTTTTCTATATATGTATTTTAGATACTTTGATTTTTTTATCCTATGTCTTTTCTATATATGTATTGTAGATACTTTGATTTTTTTTATCCTATGTCTTTTCTATATATGTATTGTTGATACTTTGATTTTTTTTATCCTATGTCTTTTCTATATATGTATTGTAGATACTTTGATTTTTTTAACCTATGTCTTTTCTATATATGTATTTTAGATACTTTGATTTTTTTAACCTATGTCTTTTCTATATATATATTGTTGATACTTTGATTTTTATATCCTATGTTTTTTCTATATATGTATTGTTGATACTTTGATTTTTTTTATCCTATGTCTTTTCTATATATGTATTGTTGATACTTTGACTTTTTTAACCTATGTCTTTTCTATATATGTATTTTGATACTTTGATTTTTTTAACCTATGTCTTTTCTATATATATATTGTTGATACTTTGATTTTTTATCCTATGTTTTTTCTATATATGTATTGTTTATACATTGATTTTTTTAACCTATGTTTTTTCTATATATGTATTTTGATACTTTGATTTTTTTAACCTATGTCTTTTCTATATATGTATTGTTGATACTTTGATTTTTTTTATCCTATGTCTTTTCTATATATGTATTGTTTATACATTGATTTTTTTAACCTATGTCTTTTCTATATATGTATTTTGATACTTTGATTTTTTTAACCTATGTCTTTTCTATATATGTATTGTAGATGCTTTGATTTTTTTTATCCTATGTCTTTTCTATATATGTATTTTAGATACTTGATTTTGTTTATCCTATGTCTTTTCTATATATGTATTTTAGACACTTTTATTTTTATATCCTGTGTCTTTTCTATATATGTATTGTTTATACATTGATTTTTTTTAACCTATGTCTTTTCTATATATGTATTTTGATATTTTGATTTTTTTAACCTATGTCTTTTCTATATATGTATTTTGATACTTTGATGTTTTTAACCTATGTCTTGTCTATATATGTATTGTAGATACTTTTATTTTTTTATCCTATGTCTTTTCTATATATGTATTGTAGATACTTTGATTTTTTTATCCTATGTCTTTTCTATATATGTATTGTAGATACTTTGCTTTTTTATCCTATGTCTTTTCTATATATGTATTGTAGATACTTTGATTTTGTTTATCCTATGTCTTTTCTCTATATGTATTGTAGATACTTTGATTATTTTTATCCTATTTCTTTTCTATATATTTATTGTAGATACTTTGATGTTTTTATCCTATGTCTTTTCTATATATTTATTGTAGATACTTTGATTTTTTTATCCTTTGTCTTTTCTACATATGTATTGTAGATACTTTACTTTTTTATCCTATGTCTTTTCTGTATATGTATTTTGATACTTTGATTTTTTTATCCTATGTCTTTTCTACATATGTATTGTAGATACTTTACTTTTTGATCCTATGTCTTTTCTATATATGTATTGTAGATACTTTGATTTTTTTATCCTATGTCTTTTCTACATATGTATTGTAGATACTTTACTTTTTTATCCTATGTCTTTTCTATATATGTATTGTAGATACTTTTATTTTTTTATCCTATGTCTTTTCTATATATGTATTGTAGATACTTTGATTATTTTTATCGTAATTATTTTCTATATATGTATTGTAGACACTTTGATTTTTTTATCCTATGTCTTTTCTATATATTTATTGTAGATACTTTGATTTTTTTATCCTATGGCTTTTCTATATATGTATTGTAGATTGTTTGATTTTTTATCCTATTTTTTCTATATATTTATTGTAGATACTTTGATTTTTTTATCCTATTTCTTTTCTATATATGTATTGTAGATACTTTGATTTTTTTATCCGATGTCTTTTCTATATATGTATTGTAGATACTTTGATTTTTTTATCCTATGTCTTTTCTATATATTTATGGTAGATACTTTGCTTTTTTTTTATCCTATGTCTTTTCTATATATGTATTGTTGATACGTTGATTTTTTTTATCGTATGTCTTTTCTATATATGTATTGTAGATACTTTGATTTTTTTAACCTATGTCTTTTCTATATATGTATTGTTGATACTTTGATTTTTTTATCCTATGTTTTTTCTATATATGTATTGTTGATACTTTGATTTTTTTTATCCTATGTCTTTTCTATATATGTATTGTTTATACTTTGATTTTTTTAATCGATGTCTTTTCTATATATGTATTTTGATACTTTGATTTTTTTAACCTATGTCTTTTCTATATCTGTATTGTAGATGCTTTGATTTTTTTATCCTATGTCTTTTCTATATATGTATTTTAGACACTTTTATTTTTATATCCTGTGTCTTTTCTATATATGTATTTTGATACTTTGATTTTTTTAACCTATGTCTTTTCCATATATGTATTTTGATACTTTGATTTTTTTAACCTATGTCTTTTCTATATATGTATTGTAGATACTTTTATTTGTTTATCCTATGTCTTTCCTATATATGTATTGTAGATACTTTGCTGTTTTATCCTATGTCTTTTCTATATATGTATTGTAGATACTTTGATTATGTTTATCCTATTTCTGTTCTATATATGTATTGTAGACACTTTGAATTTTTTATCCTATGTCTTTTCTATATATTTATTGTAGATACTTTGATGTTTTTATCCTATGTCTTTTCTATATATTTATTGTAGATACTTTGATTTTGTTTATCCTATGTCTTTTCTATATATGTATTGTAGATTCTTTGATTTTTTTTATCCTATGTCTTTTCTATATATGTATTGTAGATACTTTGATTTTTTTTATCCTATGTCTTTTCTATATATGTATTGTATATGCTGTGATTTTTTTTATCCTATGTCTTTTCTATATATGTATTGTAGATACTTTGATTATGTTTATCCTATTTCTGTTCTATATATGTATTGTAGACACTTTGAATTTTTTATCCTATGTCTTTTCTATATATTTATTGTAGATACTTTGATGTTTTTATCCTATGTCTTTTCTATATATTTATTGTAGATACTTTGATTTTGTTTATCCTATGTCTTTTCTATATATGTATTGTAGATTCTTTGATTTTTTTATCCTATGTCTTTTCTACATATGTATTGTAGATACTTTACTTTTTTATCCTATGTCTTTTCTATATATGTATTGTAGATACTTTGATTTTTTTTATCCTATGTCTTTTCTATATATGTATTGTAGATACTTTGATTATTTTTATCCTATTTCTTTTCTATATATGTATTGTAGACACTTTGATTTTTTTATCCTATGTCTTTTCTATATATTTATTGTAGATACCTTGATTTTTTTATCCTATGTCTTTTCTATATATTTATTGTAGATACCTTGATTTTTTTATCCTATGTCTTTTCTATATATGTATTGTAGATACTTTGATTTTCTTATCCTATGTCTTTTCTATATATTTATGGTAGATACTTTGATTTTTTTAACCTATGTCTTTTCTATATATGTATTGTAGATACTTTGATTTTTTTATCCTATGTCTTTTCTATATGTTTATGGTAGATACTTTGATTTTTTTATCCTATGTCTTTTCTATATATGTATTGTAGACACTTTGATTTTTTTATCCTATGTCTTTTCTATATATGTATTGTAGATACTTTGATTTTTTTTATCCTATGTCTTTTCTATATATGTATCGTTGATACTTTGATTTTTTTATCCTATGTCTTTTCTATATATTTATGGTAGATACTTTGATTTTTTTAACCTATGTCTTTTCTATATATGTATTGTAGATACTTTGATTTTTTTATCCTATGTCTTTTCTATATATATTGTTCATACTTTGCTTTATTTATCCTATGTCTTTTCTATATATGTATTTTAGACACTTTGATTTTTTTTATCGTATGTCTTTTCTATATATGTATTGTAGATACTTTGATTTTTTTATACTATGTCTTTTCTATATATGTATTGTTGATAGTTTGATTTTTTTATCCTATGTCTTTTCTATATATGTATTGTTGATACTTTGATTTTTTTATCCTATGTCTTTTCTATATATGTATTTTAGACACTTTGATTTTTTTTATCTTATGTCTTTTCTATATATGTATTGTTGATACTTTACTTTTTTATCCTATGTCTTTTCTATATATGTATTGTAGACACTTTGATTTTTTTATCCTATGTCTTTTCTATATATGTATTGTAGATACTTTGATTTTTTTATCCTATGTCTGTTCTTTGTATGTATTGTAGATACTTTGATTTTTTTTATCCTATGTCTTTTCTATATATGTATTGTAGACACTTTGATTTTTTTATCCTATGTCTTTTCTATATATGTATTGTAGATACTTTGATTTTTTTATCCTATTTCTTCTCTATATATGTATTGTAGATACTTTGATTTTTTTTATCCTATGTCTTTTCTATATATGTATTGTTGATACTTTACTTTTTTATCCTATGTCTTTTCTATATATGTATTGTAGACACTTTGATTTTTTTATCCTATGTCTTTTCTATATATGTATTTTGATACTTTGATTTTTTTATCCTGTGTCTTTTCTATATATGTATTGTAGATACTTTGATTTTGTTATCCTATGTCTTTTCTATATATGTATTGTAGATACTTTGATTTTTTTATTCTATGTCTTTTCTATATATGTATTGTTGATACTTTGATTTTTTTAACCTATGTCTTTTCTATATATGTATTGTAGATACTTTGCATTTTTTATCCTATGTGTTTTCTATATATGTATTTTGATACTTTGATTTTTTTAACCTATGTCTTTTCTATATATGTATTGTAGATACTTTGATTTTTGTTTATCCTATGTCTTTTCTATATATGTATTTTAGATACTTTGATTTTTTTTATCCTATGTCTTTTCTATATATGTATTGTAGATACTTTGCTTATTTTTTATCCTATGTCTTTTCTATATATGTATTGTTGATACTTAGATTTTTTTTATCCTATGTCTTTTCTATATATGTATTGTAGATACTTTGAGTTTTTTAACCTATGTCTTTTCTATATATGTATTGTAGATACTTTGATTTTTTTAACCTATGTCTTTTCTATATATGTATTGTAGATACTTGGATTTTTTTATCCTATGTCTTTTCTATATATGTATTTTAGATACTTTGATTTTTTTAACCTATGTCTTTTCTATATATGTATTGTAGATACTTGGATTTTTTTATCCTATGTCTTTTCTATATATGTATTTTAGATACTTTGATTTTTTTATCCTATGTCTTTTCTATATATGTATTGTAGATACTTTGATTTTTTTTATCCTATGTTTTATCTATATATATATTGTTGATACTTTGATTTTTTATCCTATGTTTTTTCTATATATGTATTGTTTATACATTGATTTTTTTAACCTATGTTTTTTCTATATATGTATTTTGATACTTTGATTTTTTTAACCTATGTCTTTTCTATATATGTATTGTTGATACTTTGATTTTTTTTATCCTATGTCTTTTCTATATATGTATTGTTTATACATTGATTTTTTTAACCTATGTCTTTTCTATATATGTATTTTGATACTTTGATTTTTTTATCCTATGTCTTTTCTATATATGTATTGTAGATACTTTCATTTTTTTATCCTATGTCTTTTCTATATATGTATTGTAGATACTTTGCTTTTTTATCCTATGTCTTTTCTATATATGTATTGTAGATACTTTGATTTTGTTTATCCTATGTCTTTTCTATATATTTATTGTAGATACTTTGATTTTTTTATCCTATGGCTTTTCTATATATGTATTGTAGATTGTTTGATTTTTTATCCTATCTTTTCTATATATTTATTGTAGATACTTTGATTTTTTTATCCTATTTCTTTTCTATATATGTATTGTAGATACTTTGATTTTTTTATCCGATGTCTTTTCTATATATGTATTGTAGATACTTTGATTTTTTTATCCTATGTCTTTTCTATATATTTATGGTAGATACTTTGCTTTTTTTTTATCCTATGTCTTTTCTATATATGTATTGTTGATACGTTGATTTTTTTTATCGTATGTCTTTTCTATATATGTATTGTAGATACTTTGATTTTTTTAACCTATGTCTTTTCTATATATGTATTGTTGATACTTTGATTTTTTTATCCTATGTTTTTTCTATATATGTATTGTTGATACTTTGATTTTTTTTATCCTATGTCTTTTCTATATATGTATTGTTTATACTTTGATTTTTTTAATCGATGTCTTTTCTATATATGTATTTTGATACTTTGATTTTTTTAACCTATGTCTTTTCTATATCTGTATTGTAGATGCTTTGATTTTTTTTATCCTATGTCTTTTCTATATATGTATTTTAGACACTTTTATTTTTATATCCTGTGTCTTTTCTATATATGTATTTTGATACTTTGATTTTTTTAACCTATGTCTTTTCCATATATGTATTTTGATACTTTGATTTTTTTAACCTATGTCTTTTCTATATATGTATTGTAGATACTTTTATTTGTTTATCCTATGTCTTTCCTATATATGTATTGTAGATACTTTGCTGTTTTATCCTATGTCTTTTCTATATATGTATTGTAGATACTTTGATTATGTTTATCCTATTTCTGTTCTATATATGTATTGTAGACACTTTGAATTTTTTATCCTATGTCTTTTCTATATATTTATTGTAGATACTTTGATGTTTTTATCCTATGTCTTTTCTATATATTTATTGTAGATACTTTGATTTTGTTTATCCTATGTCTTTTCTATATATGTATTGTAGATTCTTTGATTTTTTTATCCTATGTCTTTTCTATATATGTATTGTAGATACTTTGATTTTTTTTATCCTATGTCTTTTCTATATATGTATTGTATATGCTGTGATTTTTTTTATCCTATGTCTTTTCTATATATGTATTGTAGATACTTTGATTATGTTTATCCTATTTCTGTTCTATATATGTATTGTAGACACTTTGAATTTTTTATCCTATGTCTTTTCTATATATTTATTGTAGATACTTTGATGTTTTTATCCTATGTCTTTTCTATATATTTATTGTAGATACTTTGATTTTGTTTATCCTATGTCTTTTCTATATATGTATTGTAGATTCTTTGATTTTTTTATCCTATGTCTTTTCTACATATGTATTGTAGATACTTTACTTTTTTATCCTATGTCTTTTCTATATATGTATTGTAGATACTTTGATTTTTTTTATCCTATGTCTTTTCTATATATGTATTGTAGATACTTTGATTATTTTTATCCTATTTCTTTTCTATATATGTATTGTAGACACTTTGATTTTTTTATCCTATGTCTTTTCTATATATTTATTGTAGATACCTTGATTTTTTTATCCTATGTCTTTTCTATATATTTATTGTAGATACCTTGATTTTTTTATCCTATGTCTTTTCTATATATGTATTGTAGATACTTTGATTTTCTTATCCTATGTCTTTTCTATATATTTATGGTAGATACTTTGATTTTTTTAACCTATGTCTTTTCTATATATGTATTGTAGATACTTTGATTTTTTTATCCTATGTCTTTTCTATATATTTATGGTAGATACTTTGATTTTTTTATCCTATGTCTTTTCTATATATGTATTGTAGACACTTTGATTTTTTTATCCTATGTCTTTTCTATATATGTATTGTAGATACTTTGATTTTTTTTATCCTATGTCTTTTCTATATATGTATCGTTGATACTTTGATTTTTTTATCCTATGTCTTTTCTATATATTTATGGTAGATACTTTGATTTTTTTAACCTATGTCTTTTCTATATATGTATTGTAGATACTTTGATTTTTTTATCCTATGTCTTTTCTATATATATTGTTCATACTTTGCTTTATTTATCCTATGTCTTTTCTATATATGTATTTTAGACACTTTGATTTTTTTTATCCTATGTCTTTTCTATATATGTATTGTAGATACTTTGATTTTTTTATACTATGTCTTTTCTATATATGTATTGTTGATACTTTGATTTTTTTATCCTATGTATTTTCTATATATGTATTGTTGATACTTTGATTTTTTTATCCTATGTCTTTTCTATATATGTATTTTAGACACTTTGATTTTTTTTATCTTATGTCTTTTCTATATATGTATTGTTGATACTTTACTTTTTTATCCTATGTCTTTTCTATATATGTATTGTAGACACTTTGATTTTTTTATCCTATGTCTTTTCTATATATGTATTGTAGATACTTTGATTTTTTTATCCTATGTCTGTTCTTTGTATGTATTGTAGATACTTTGATTTTTTTTATCCTATGTCTTTTCTATATATGTATTGTAGACACTTTGATTTTTTTATCCTATGTCTTTTCTATATATGTATTGTAGATACTTTGATTTTTTTATCCTATTTCTTTTCTATATATGTATTGTAGATACTTTGATTTTTTTTATCCTATGTCTTTTCTATATATGTATTGTTGATACTTTACTTTTTTATCCTATGTCTTTTCTATATATGTATTGTAGACACTTTGATTTTTTTATCCTATGTCTTTTCTATATATGTATTTTGATACTTTGATTTTTTTATCCTGTGTCTTTTCTATATATGTATTGTAGATACTTTGATTTTGTTATCCTATGTCTTTTCTATATATGTATTGTAGATACTTTGATTTTTTTATTCTATGTCTTTTCTATATATGTATTGTTGATACTTTGATTTTTTTAACCTATGTCTTTTCTATATATGTATTGTAGATACTTTGCATTTTTTATCCTATGTGTTTTCTATATATGTATTTTGATACTTTGATTTTTTTAACCTATGTCTTTTCTATATATGTATTGTAGATACTTTGATTTTTGTTTATCCTATGTCTTTTCTATATATGTATTTTAGATACTTTGATTTTTTTTATCCTATGTCTTTTCTATATATGTATTGTAGATACTTTGCTTATTTTTTATCCTATGTCTTTTCTATATATGTATTGTTGATACTTAGATTTTTTTTATCCTATGTCTTTTCTATATATGTATTGTAGATACTTTGAGTTTTTTAACCTATGTCTTTTCTATATATGTATTGTAGATACTTTGATTTTTTTAACCTATGTCTTTTCTATATATGTATTGTAGATACTTGGATTTTTTTATCCTATGTCTTTTCTATATATGTATTTTAGATACTTTGATTTTTTTAACCTATGTCTTTTCTATATATGTATTGTAGATACTTGGATTTTTTTAACCTATGTCTTTTCTATATATGTATTTTGATACTTTGATTTTTTTAACCCATGTCTTTTCTATATATATATTGTTGATACTTTGATTTTTTATCCTATGTTTTTTCTATATATGTATTGTTTATACATTGATTTTTTTAACCTATGTTTTTTCTATATATGTATTTTGATACTTTGATTTTTTTAACCTATGTCTTTTCTATATATGTATTGTTGATACTTTGATTTTTTTTATCCTATGTCTTTTCTATATATGTATTGTTTATACATTGATTTTTTTAACCTATGTCTTTTCTATATATGTATTTTGATACTTTGATTTTTTTAACCTATGTCTTTTCTATATATGTATTGTAGATGCTTTGATTTTTTTTATCCTATGTCTTTTCTATATATGTATTTTAGATACTTTGATTTTGTTTATCCTATGTCTTTTCTATATATGTATTTTAGACACTTTTATTTTTATATCCTGTGTCTTTTCTATATATGTATTGTTTATACATTGATTTTTTTAACCTATGTCTTTTCTATATATGTATTTTGATACTTTGATTTTTTTAACCTATGTCTTTTCTATATATGTATTTTGATACTTTGATGTTTTTAACCTATGTCTTGTCTATATATGTATTGTAGATACTTTTATTTTTTTATCCTATGTCTTTTCTATATATGTATTGTAGATACTTTGATTTTTTTATCCTATGTCTTTTCTATATATGTATTGTAGATACTTTGCTTTTTTATCCTATGTCTTTTCTATATATGTATTGTAGATACTTTGATTTTGTTTATCCTATGTCTTTTCTCTATATGTATTGTAGATACTTTGATTATTTTTATCCTATTTCTTTTCTATATATTTATTGTAGATACTTTGATGTTTTTATCTTATGTCTTTTCTATATATTTATTGTAGATACTTTGATTTTTTTATCCTTTGTCTTTTCTACATATGTATTGTAGATACTTTACTTGTTTATCCTATGTCTTTTCTGTATATGTATTTTGATACTTTGATTTTTTTATCCTATGTCTTTTCTACATATGTATTGTAGATACTTTACTTTTTGATCCTATGTCTTTTCTATATATGTATTGTAGATACTTTGATTTTTTTTATCCTATGTCTTTTCTATATATGTATTGTAGATACTTTGATTATTTTTATCCTATTTCTTTTCTATATATGTATTGTAGACACTTTGATTTTTTTATCCTATGTCTTTTCTATATATTTATTGTAGATACCTTGATTTTTTTATCCTATGTCTTTTCTATATATTTATTGTAGATACCTTGATTTTTTTATCCTATGTCTTTTCTATATATGTATTGTAGATACTTTGATTTTCTTATCCTATGTCTTTTCTATATATTTATGGTAGATACTTTGATTTTTTTAACCTATGTCTTTTCTATATATGTATTGTAGATACTTTGATTTTTTTATCCTATGTCTTTTCTATATGTTTATGGTAGATACTTTGATTTTTTTATCCTATGTCTTTTCTATATATGTATTGTAGACACTTTGATTTTTTTATCCTATGTCTTTTCTATATATGTATTGTAGATACTTTGATTTTTTTTATCCTATGTCTTTTCTATATATGTATCGTTGATACATTGATTTTTTTATCCTATGTCTTTTCTATATATTTATGGTAGATACTTTGATTTTTTTAACCTATGTCTTTTCTATATATGTATTGTAGACACTTTGATTTTTTTATCCTATGTCTTTTCTATATATATTGTTCATACTTTGCTTTATTTATCCTATGTCTTTTCTATATATGTATTTTAGACACTTTGATTTTTTTTATCGTATGTCTTTTCTATATATGTATTGTAGATACTTTGATTTTTTTATACTATGTCTTTTCTATATATGTATTGTTGATAGTTTGATTTTTTTATCCTATGTCTTTTCTATATATGTATTGTTGATACTTTGATTTTTTTATCCTATGTCTTTTCTATATATGTATTTTAGACACTTTGATTTTTTTTATCTTATGTCTTTTCTATATATGTATTGTTGATACTTTACTTTTTTATCCTATGTCTTTTCTATATATGTATTGTAGACACTTTGATTTTTTTATCCTATGTCTTTTCTATATATGTATTGTAGATACTTTGATTTTTTTATCCTATGTCTGTTCTTTGTATGTATTGTAGATACTTTGATTTTTTTTATCCTATGTCTTTTCTATATATGTATTGTAGACACTTTGATTTTTTTATCCTATGTCTTTTCTATATATGTATTGTAGATACTTTGATTTTTTTATCCTATTTCTTCTCTATATATGTATTGTAGATACTTTGATTTTTTTTATCCTATGTCTTTTCTATATATGTATTGTTGATACTTTACTTTTTTATCCTATGTCTTTTCTATATATGTATTGTAGACACTTTGATTTTTTTATCCTATGTCTTTTCTATATATGTATTTTGATACTTTGATTTTTTTATCCTGTGTCTTTTCTATATATGTATTGTAGATACTTTGATTTTGTTATCCTATGTCTTTTCTATATATGTATTGTAGATACTTTGCTTTTTTTATTCTATGTCTTTTCTATATATGTATTGTTGATACTTTGATTTTTTTAACCTATGTCTTTTCTATATATGTATTGTAGATACTTTGCATTTTTTATCCTATGTGTTTTCTATATATGTATTTTGATACTTTGATTTTTTTAACCTATGTCTTTTCTATATATGTATTGTAGATACTTTGATTTTTGTTTATCCTATGTCTTTTCTATATATGTATTTTAGATACTTTGATTTTTTTTATCCTATGTCTTTTCTATATATGTATTGTAGATACTTTGCTTATTTTTTATCCTATGTCTTTTCTATATATGTATTGTTGATACTTAGATTTTTTTTATCCTATGTCTTTTCTATATATGTATTGTAGATACTTTGAGTTTTTTAACCTATGTCTTTTCTATATATGTATTGTAGATACTTTGATTTTTTTAACCTATGTCTTTTCTATATATGTATTGTAGATACTTGGATTTTTTTATCCTATGTCTTTTCTATATATGTATTTTAGATACTTTGATTTTTTTAACCTATGTCTTTTCTATATATGTATTGTAGATACTTGGATTTTTTTATCCTATGTCTTTTCTATATATGTATTTTAGATACTTTGATTTTTTTATCCTATGTCTTTTCTATATATGTATTGTAGATACTTTGATTTTTTTTATCCTATGTTTTATCTATATATATATTGTTGATACTTTGATTTTTTATCCTATGTTTTTTCTATATATGTATTGTTTATACATTGATTTTTTTAACCTATGTTTTTTCTATATATGTATTTTGATACTTTGATTTTTTTAACCTATGTCTTTTCTATATATGTATTGTTGATACTTTGATTTTTTTTATCCTATGTCTTTTCTATATATGTATTGTTTATACATTGATTTTTTTAACCTATGTCTTTTCTATATATGTATTTTGATACTTTGATTTTTTTATCCTATGTCTTTTCTATATATGTATTGTAGATACTTTGATTTTTTTATCCTATGTCTTTTCTATATATGTATTGTAGATACTTTGCTTTTTTATCCTATGTCTTTTCTATATATGTATTGTAGATACTTTGATTTTGTTTATCCTATGTCTTTTCTATATATTTATTGTAGATACTTTGATTTTTTTATCCTATGGCTTTTCTATATATGTATTGTAGATTGTTTGATTTTTTATCCTATCTTTTCTATATATTTATTGTAGATACTTTGATTTTTTTATCCTATTTCTTTTCTATATATGTATTGTAGATACTTTGATTTTTTTATCCGATGTCTTTTCTATATATGTATTGTAGATACTTTGATTTTTTTATCCTATGTCTTTTCTATATATTTATGGTAGATACTTTGCTTTTTTTTTATCCTATGTCTTTTCTATATATGTATTGTTGATACGTTGATTTTTTTTATCGTATGTCTTTTCTATATATGTATTGTAGATACTTTGATTTTTTTAACCTATGTCTTTTCTATATATGTATTGTTGATACTTTGATTTTTTTATCCTATGTTTTTTCTATATATGTATTGTTGATACTTTGATTTTTTTTATCCTATGTCTTTTCTATATATGTATTGTTTATACTTTGATTTTTTTAATCGATGTCTTTTCTATATATGTATTTTGATACTTTGATTTTTTTAACCTATGTCTTTTCTATATCTGTATTGTAGATGCTTTGATTTTTTTTATCCTATGTCTTTTCTATATATGTATTTTAGACACTTTTATTTTTATATCCTGTGTCTTTTCTATATATGTATTTTGATACTTTGATTTTTTTAACCTATGTCTTTTCCATATATGTATTTTGATACTTTGATTTTTTTAACCTATGTCTTTTCTATATATGTATTGTAGATACTTTTATTTGTTTATCCTATGTCTTTCCTATATATGTATTGTAGATACTTTGCTGTTTTATCCTATGTCTTTTCTATATATGTATTGTAGATACTTTGATTATGTTTATCCTATTTCTGTTCTATATATGTATTGTAGACACTTTGAATTTTTTATCCTATGTCTTTTCTATATATTTATTGTAGATACTTTGATGTTTTTATCCTATGTCTTTTCTATATATTTATTGTAGATACTTTGATTTTGTTTATCCTATGTCTTTTCTATATATGTATTGTAGATTCTTTGATTTTTTTATCCTATGTCTTTTCTATATATGTATTGTAGATACTTTGATTTTTTTTATCCTATGTCTTTTCTATATATGTATTGTATATGCTGTGATTTTTTTTATCCTATGTCTTTTCTATATATGTATTGTAGATACTTTGATTATGTTTATCCTATTTCTGTTCTATATATGTATTGTAGACACTTTGAATTTTTTATCCTATGTCTTTTCTATATATTTATTGTAGATACTTTGATGTTTTTATCCTATGTCTTTTCTATATATTTATTGTAGATACTTTGATTTTGTTTATCCTATGTCTTTTCTATATATGTATTGTAGATTCTTTGATTTTTTTATCCTATGTCTTTTCTACATATGTATTGTAGATACTTTACTTTTTTATCCTATGTCTTTTCTATATATGTATTGTAGATACTTTGATTTTTTTTATCCTATGTCTTTTCTATATATGTATTGTAGATACTTTGATTATTTTTATCCTATTTCTTTTCTATATATGTATTGTAGACACTTTGATTTTTTTATCCTATGTCTTTTCTATATATTTATTGTAGATACCTTGATTTTTTTATCCTATGTCTTTTCTATATATTTATTGTAGATACCTTGATTTTTTTATCCTATGTCTTTTCTATATATGTATTGTAGATACTTTGATTTTCTTATCCTATGTCTTTTCTATATATTTATGGTAGATACTTTGATTTTTTTAACCTATGTCTTTTCTATATATGTATTGTAGATACTTTGATTTTTTTATCCTATGTCTTTTCTATATATTTATGGTAGATACTTTGATTTTTTTATCCTATGTCTTTTCTATATATGTATTGTAGACACTTTGATTTTTTTATCCTATGTCTTTTCTATATATGTATTGTAGATACTTTGATTTTTTTTATCCTATGTCTTTTCTATATATGTATCGTTGATACTTTGATTTTTTTATCCTATGTCTTTTCTATATATTTATGGTAGATACTTTGATTTTTTTAACCTATGTCTTTTCTATATATGTATTGTAGATACTTTGATTTTTTTATCCTATGTCTTTTCTATATATATTGTTCATACTTTGCTTTATTTATCCTATGTCTTTTCTATATATGTATTTTAGACACTTTGATTTTTTTTATCCTATGTCTTTTCTATATATGTATTGTAGATACTTTGATTTTTTTATACTATGTCTTTTCTATATATGTATTGTTGATACTTTGATTTTTTTATCCTATGTATTTTCTATATATGTATTGTTGATACTTTGATTTTTTTATCCTATGTCTTTTCTATATATGTATTTTAGACACTTTGATTTTTTTTATCTTATGTCTTTTCTATATATGTATTGTTGATACTTTACTTTTTTATCCTATGTCTTTTCTATATATGTATTGTAGACACTTTGATTTTTTTATCCTATGTCTTTTCTATATATGTATTGTAGATACTTTGATTTTTTTATCCTATGTCTGTTCTTTGTATGTATTGTAGATACTTTGATTTTTTTTATCCTATGTCTTTTCTATATATGTATTGTAGACACTTTGATTTTTTTATCCTATGTCTTTTCTATATATGTATTGTAGATACTTTGATTTTTTTATCCTATTTCTTTTCTATATATGTATTGTAGATACTTTGATTTTTTTTATCCTATGTCTTTTCTATATATGTATTGTTGATACTTTACTTTTTTATCCTATGTCTTTTCTATATATGTATTGTAGACACTTTGATTTTTTTATCCTATGTCTTTTCTATATATGTATTTTGATACTTTGATTTTTTTATCCTGTGTCTTTTCTATATATGTATTGTAGATACTTTGATTTTGTTATCCTATGTCTTTTCTATATATGTATTGTAGATACTTTGATTTTTTTATTCTATGTCTTTTCTATATATGTATTGTTGATACTTTGATTTTTTTAACCTATGTCTTTTCTATATATGTATTGTAGATACTTTGCATTTTTTATCCTATGTGTTTTCTATATATGTATTTTGATACTTTGATTTTTTTAACCTATGTCTTTTCTATATATGTATTGTAGATACTTTGATTTTTGTTTATCCTATGTCTTTTCTATATATGTATTTTAGATACTTTGATTTTTTTTATCCTATGTCTTTTCTATATATGTATTGTAGATACTTTGCTTATTTTTTATCCTATGTCTTTTCTATATATGTATTGTTGATACTTAGATTTTTTTTATCCTATGTCTTTTCTATATATGTATTGTAGATACTTTGAGTTTTTTAACCTATGTCTTTTCTATATATGTATTGTAGATACTTTGATTTTTTTAACCTATGTCTTTTCTATATATGTATTGTAGATACTTGGATTTTTTTATCCTATGTCTTTTCTATATATGTATTTTAGATACTTTGATTTTTTTAACCTATGTCTTTTCTATATATGTATTGTAGATACTTGGATTTTTTTAACCTATGTCTTTTCTATATATGTATTTTGATACTTTGATTTTTTTAACCCATGTCTTTTCTATATATATATTGTTGATACTTTGATTTTTTATCCTATGTTTTTTCTATATATGTATTGTTTATACATTGATTTTTTTAACCTATGTTTTTTCTATATATGTATTTTGATACTTTGATTTTTTTAACCTATGTCTTTTCTATATATGTATTGTTGATACTTTGATTTTTTTTATCCTATGTCTTTTCTATATATGTATTGTTTATACATTGATTTTTTTAACCTATGTCTTTTCTATATATGTATTTTGATACTTTGATTTTTTTAACCTATGTCTTTTCTATATATGTATTGTAGATGCTTTGATTTTTTTTATCCTATGTCTTTTCTATATATGTATTTTAGATACTTTGATTTTGTTTATCCTATGTCTTTTCTATATATGTATTTTAGACACTTTTATTTTTATATCCTGTGTCTTTTCTATATATGTATTGTTTATACATTGATTTTTTTAACCTATGTCTTTTCTATATATGTATTTTGATACTTTGATTTTTTTAACCTATGTCTTTTCTATATATGTATTTTGATACTTTGATGTTTTTAACCTATGTCTTGTCTATATATGTATTGTAGATACTTTTATTTTTTTATCCTATGTCTTTTCTATATATGTATTGTAGATACTTTGATTTTTTTATCCTATGTCTTTTCTATATATGTATTGTAGATACTTTGCTTTTTTATCCTATGTCTTTTCTATATATGTATTGTAGATACTTTGATTTTGTTTATCCTATGTCTTTTCTCTATATGTATTGTAGATACTTTGATTATTTTTATCCTATTTCTTTTCTATATATTTATTGTAGATACTTTGATGTTTTTATCTTATGTCTTTTCTATATATTTATTGTAGATACTTTGATTTTTTTATCCTTTGTCTTTTCTACATATGTATTGTAGATACTTTACTTGTTTATCCTATGTCTTTTCTGTATATGTATTTTGATACTTTGATTTTTTTATCCTATGTCTTTTCTACATATGTATTGTAGATACTTTACTTTTTGATCCTATGTCTTTTCTATATATGTATTGTAGATACTTTGATTTTTTTATCCTATGTCTTTTCTACATATGTATTGTAGATACTTTACTTTTTTATCCTATGTCTTTTCTATATATGTATTGTAGATACTTTTATTTTTTTATCCTATGTCTTTTCTATATATGTATTGTAGATACTTTGATTATTTTTATCGTAATTATTTTCTATATATGTATTGTAGACACTTTGATTTTTTTATCCTATGTCTTTTCTATATATTTATTGTAGATACTTTGATTTTTTTATCCTATGGCTTTTCTATATATGTATTGTAGATTGTTTGATTTTTTATCCTATCTTTTCTATATATTTATTGTAGATACTTTGATTTTTTTATCCTATTTCTTTTCTATATATGTATTGTAGATACTTTGATTTTTTTATCCGATGTCTTTTCTATATATGTATTGTAGATACTTTGATTTTTTTATCCTATGTCTTTTCTATATATTTATGGTAGATACTTTGCTTTTTTTTTATCCTATGTCTTTTCTATATATGTATTGTTGATACGTTGATTTTTTTTATCGTATGTCTTTTCTATATATGTATTGTAGATACTTTGATTTTTTTAACCTATGTCTTTTCTATATATGTATTGTTGATACTTTGATTTTTTTATCCTATGTTTTTTCTATATATGTATTGTTGATACTTTGATTTTTTTTATCCTATGTCTTTTCTATATATGTATTGTTTATACTTTGATTTTTTTAATCGATGTCTTTTCTATATATGTATTTTGATACTTTGATTTTTTTAACCTATGTCTTTTCTATATCTGTATTGTAGATGCTTTGATTTTTTTTATCCTATGTCTTTTCTATATATGTATTTTAGACACTTTTATTTTTATATCCTGTGTCTTTTCTATATATGTATTTTGATACTTTGATTTTTTTAACCTATGTCTTTTCCATATATGTATTTTGATACTTTGATTTTTTTAACCTATGTCTTTTCTATATATGTATTGTAGATACTTTTATTTGTTTATCCTATGTCTTTCCTATATATGTATTGTAGATACTTTGCTGTTTTATCCTATGTCTTTTCTATATATGTATTGTAGATACTTTGATTATGTTTATCCTATTTCTGTTCTATATATGTATTGTAGACACTTTGAATTTTTTATCCTATGTCTTTTCTATATATTTATTGTAGATACTTTGATGTTTTTATCCTATGTCTTTTCTATATATTTATTGTAGATACTTTGATTTTGTTTATCCTATGTCTTTTCTATATATGTATTGTAGATTCTTTGATTTTTTTTATCCTATGTCTTTTCTATATATGTATTGTAGATACTTTGATTTTTTTTATCCTATGTCTTTTCTATATATGTATTGTATATGCTGTGATTTTTTTTATCCTATGTCTTTTCTATATATGTATTGTAGATACTTTGATTATGTTTATCCTATTTCTGTTCTATATATGTATTGTAGACACTTTGAATTTTTTATCCTATGTCTTTTCTATATATTTATTGTAGATACTTTGATGTTTTTATCCTATGTCTTTTCTATATATTTATTGTAGATACTTTGATTTTGTTTATCCTATGTCTTTTCTATATATGTATTGTAGATTCTTTGATTTTTTTATCCTATGTCTTTTCTACATATGTATTGTAGATACTTTACTTTTTTATCCTATGTCTTTTCTATATATGTATTGTAGATACTTTGATTTTTTTTATCCTATGTCTTTTCTATATATGTATTGTAGATACTTTGATTATTTTTATCCTATTTCTTTTCTATATATGTATTGTAGACACTTTGATTTTTTTATCCTATGTCTTTTCTATATATTTATTGTAGATACCTTGATTTTTTTATCCTATGTCTTTTCTATATATTTATTGTAGATACCTTGATTTTTTTATCCTATGTCTTTTCTATATATGTATTGTAGATACTTTGATTTTCTTATCCTATGTCTTTTCTATATATTTATGGTAGATACTTTGATTTTTTTAACCTATGTCTTTTCTATATATGTATTGTAGATACTTTGATTTTTTTATCCTATGTCTTTTCTATATATTTATGGTAGATACTTTGATTTTTTTATCCTATGTCTTTTCTATATATGTATTGTAGACACTTTGATTTTTTTATCCTATGTCTTTTCTATATATGTATTGTAGATACTTTGATTTTTTTTATCCTATGTCTTTTCTATATATGTATCGTTGATACTTTGATTTTTTTATCCTATGTCTTTTCTATATATTTATGGTAGATACTTTGATTTTTTTAACCTATGTCTTTTCTATATATGTATTGTAGATACTTTGATTATTTTTATCCTATTTCTTTTCTATATATTTATGGTAGATACTTTGATTTTTTTATCCTATGTCTTTTCTATATATTTATGGTAGATACTTTGATTTTTTTATCCTATGTCTTTTCTATATATTTATGGTAGATACTTTGATTTTTTTATCCTATGTCTTTTCTATATATGTATTGTAGATACTTTGATTATTTTTATCCTATTTCTTTTCTATATATGTATTGTAGACACTTTGATTTTTTTATCCTATGTCTTTTCTATATATTTATTGTAGATACTTTGATTTTTTTAACCTATGTCTTTTCTATATATGTATTGTAGATACTTTGATTTTTTTATCCTATGTCTTTTCTATATATTTATGGTAGATACTTTGATTTTTTTATCCTATGTCTTTTCTATATATGTATTGTAGATACTTTGATTTTTTTTATCCTATGTCTTTTCTATATATTTATTGTAGATTCTTTGATTTTTTTATCCTATGTCTTTTCTATATATTTATCGTAGATACTTTGATTTTTTTTATCCTATGTCATTTCTATATGTGTATTGTAGATACTTTGATTTTTTTATCCTATGTCATTTCTATATATGTATTGTAGATACTTTGATTTTTTTATCCTATGTCATTTCTATATATGTATTGTAGATACTTTGATTCCCCCTCATTGTGTTCCTTTGTATGTTCCATATAATTGCTTTATATGCTATTTTAAGTGGATTGTAATTACCATATCCTTACCATTCCCTCAACCTCTCGATTTTCTGTGTGGACTAATTGTCAAAAAAAATTAAAAAATAAATAAAATAAAATAAATAAAAATAAAAGTAAATAAATAAATAAATAAAAATAAATGAGTAGAAAATAATCATGATAATGTAGTTTATCAAATTTATCATGAGTTTGTTTACTATATCAATTGAATATTATATATAACAAGGAATAATTTTCCTGGTGGACGTATTCACAAAAAGAAAAAAAACTCCAGTCGTTGGTTTTCTTATTTATAAAAATTATATCAACAGAAACTATAAGACTTGTAGCAGACTGTTGGATACATTATACATATATATTATATAATATATATATGTATATATATTATTATACATATCCCCCAGTCGTACAAAATAGGAAAAATGAATTAAGAAAGGTAAACTGAATTGCTTTAAGGAAGCAACGAACAACGCGTTTACTTGAATTAAACGAACTAGGATTTATTTCGTGAAGAAACAAATGAAAGGAAACGTGTTTAGTGAGGCGTGCGTCTGTTTACTCGTGAGAAGGAAAGTCTATTGTAGTATATAAAGAGAAAGAAAATGAGAAAAAGTCAATCCAGTTTGGTGTGCGTCTCTCGCTATTAGCTGGTGAGAAGGAAAGTCTATTGTAGTATAGCGAGAGTGAGTGAAAATGAGAAAAAATCAATCCAGGCCATGAAGATAGAAAACGCGTAAGGTGTACGTACTGTCTGTTAGCTCGTGCCCCATACATAGTAGCAGGGGACGTGACGCGCGGGGGTGCCCCGAAAGGGGGGGGGGCGAATTGTCCGACGACCGCTCAGCTCGAGAAAAAGGAGAAAGCAGCTTATTTGTCTTGCTTTTATATTTGTTTCCGGTGGTCTTTTGCGCATGTGTGGATTTCCTTCGAAAGGGAAGTGGCGTTGTCCATGTGTGCGTACGTTAGCGTGTGTGTGTATACACGTGAATGTGAGTGTATGTACGCGAACGTGAATATATCTACTTGTGTGTACATATGCGCGTATGTTTTTGTGCGCGTATGTATATAACAAGAAATATGGCTTGGGATGTGAACGCGTGTTTTTGTGTGAGACTAGACAAGGCTCTCACAGACTACAAGTTCTAATACCACTCTACAAAGAGGCAGTCGGAATTAAATCACTTCAGAGTCCACAGTTAACACATGTCGCATCTTCTGCGACCGATAGCATTTTTACTAATATAATACCACTGCGCAAGATAATTGTATTGGCAGTTGGAATTAAATCACCAGAGTCCACAGTTCAACATGTGTCACATCATCTGCAACCGACAGCACTGGAGGAACAGTCACCCATAATGTTGGATTCAATTTTCGTATATTGTAACTCTCGACAGATGGAAAATTGACAGCTACAATTACGTGAATCTGACTTTTTTCTTTCTTCTCTTTCTATGTTGTCACCAACAGCAGATGTAGATGTGGTGGGAAACCTTTGTTGCGGTTAAGCGAGTAATTATCAGCAGTGAGGGTTGTATCCAAACACAAATCTATGTTTCTTTGTGCAAAATACGATATGTGACAAAAGTATTCAACTAAAGTTTTCAGCTTGTACGCGAGAGAGATTGGCACATTTCCCAGTGGTCGGGGGCTTTCAGCTTGATGTCAGATCAACCCTATTACAATTTCCTCGAAAAGAAAAATCACTCGTGCACAATTCATTCAGGGGAAGGGTGGAGAATGAAGCTCCCTCTGTCCAAACTAAACAATCAGGGTTTTTACAACACATGCCTTTCTCTTCTGATTGGCTCCGTACATAATCGCGTATCGGAGTAAATTTCCATCGAATCTGTTCGGACGCCGACCGTCCCTAAAAATTGACCTAAAAGTCAGAAGCTACTTTTCCCTAGTCTGGTTGCATCATCGACAAACAAATGGAATCAGCAAGGCAGTTGAATGTTGCTTGGAATTGTTCCGTAATAAAAGTTCTTATTTAACTCTATTATAACTGTTATTAATGTAAAATTCGACCACCATAGGTGTTTGGGTCACAGTTTTTAAGATCGGATTGTTTTGGTTTTGGATTTTGATAAGTATATCAAATGAATTTCTGTACAAAACATATCTAAGAACACTACCGGATATGTAAATTACTTTTGTTTGAAATTTGCAAAAGATAGGCTCATCTGTTTCGGAACCTATGAGGAAGGAACTCACACATGCACACACAAAGTGACTTTTGTATGATATATAGTAGCGATAGAGATTTTATTGTTCTTTTGTGTTATTATATTCAGTAGGAAAATTTCAGAAATCATTCCCTTCGTCAAGCATCCAATGAACATTCATTAACAACAACCCCTCATGACCTTTGAGCTGAGGGGAACAAGTCGTAAAAGGAAAGAACTCAATGACTGACATAACGGTTCCTTCATCTCACGCGCACATTCCTACACACTAGCAAGAGTCAGCAAACAGAAACGAATTTCTACAAAACATTTATAATCTTAAATATGTTTATTTGATAGCAATCCAAAATGTTTTTTTTTTTTTACAAAATAGGGCGTGAGGATGTGGGTGTAGGTGGGGTGGGGTGTTTTAATTTAATTCTGCCTAAAATTAATTATTTTCAATGCAACCGAAACAATGTGATTTATACATAAACTTTTCCTTAAGAAATGTCATACTTACATATATCGGAAATCAATTGTCGACACCAGTTTCTCAGGCTCCTGTAATGAAAAAGACGAAAAGCAATAGATACATGTTGCAGAATTGAACAACTCACTAATGATAATAATTCGTGAGTTGTTCAATTTTACCAACACTGGAACGCACTTTTGAAATTATCACTCTCGTCAGTACTTGCTGTTAAATATTGGACGACTAGACCCGTTAGTATATAATTTGGTTAGTTGAAATAGAACTTCACTCTGATTCAACTTAGTGACATCGAGGGTTAATTCTACCCGACTATGAAAATTGATAGAAACGGATGTAACGTCACATGACGAAAAGTGAGTGAGTCAGAGAAGTCAGTAATTGGTCGTCAATGATAGTTTCTGCTGACTTTCTACTAATCTCGACCTCTTGGTATTAGTTTTATTACCAGCATACACAGGAAACATACCGCTACAATACAATACATTAGCTAGGCCAAAAATCTGGCTGTTAAGGCGTCAAAGTTCAACAATTTGACCTTTGAGAACTCTACCAAACTCCTCCGACAATTTGGGGTCTAAACACTTGGAATTTTAGATATAAATTCCTTGGACATGGATCTAACTTAATAACTCGATTTGAGCCCTAAACAATAAATTTTAATGGGTCATAAATAATAGGGGTCAAAGTTAAAAGAATTGACCTTTTTTTGTTCTTGTTTTTTTGCTCAGGGAAGATATATGTTCCTTGATCAAAGATCTAATTTGATTTAAGCCCAAAACAATAAATGCTTAGGGGTCAGTATAGGGGTCAAATTAAAAAAAAATTACCCTTTTTTTTTTTTTGCTCAGCATACACCTCCAAACACCCGGGCAACGCCGGGCACCCATGCTAGTGTAATATAAATGTATGATTTTTGTTTTGTAATTCATATAATAAATAACAAAGTTGGACATGGAAGGTATGTGATACTATTGAAGTGAATAACGACGGTGGATTCATTTAACTCCCCAGACGATTGATGCTATGATAACTTGTCGTTGGCTTTCTGAGTGCCTGGATAATAATGGAAAGAGTGAACTGGAGAACTGATGTAATCAGTTCTAATGGTCAGTCAAGAATAACTGAGAAAAAAACAGCCTACTTAGGATTTCTGGTCGAATATTTGAATATTTGTCTGATATATATATAGGAGCCGGCATCGTTATACACTTAATTGATAAATTTTCGTCTATTTCATATTTTTTAATAGAAATCGCTCCAGGCAAGGCATGAAGCCACTTGATGTGAGGAGCTACAAAAAGGTAAAAATTAACCAACAATAACAGATTTATAGATTCTGACCCAGAAAACAACAATTCTTCCTACTTTGTCAGAAACATCGCTCATGGAACGTGAGAACTAAAGGACAAAATAAGGGAAGTGAAAGTTACAAGGCTGCCGAAAGTAAACTCAAGGTCAACTGTCTACTCTCCATATCCCATATACAACATATAGGATAGATATTTTAACGCTCTTCATATTATTTCTGGCTTTTGGATAAGGATGTTTACTTACTCAACCTCAACAAATATAGCAAATGATTTATATTTGCTAAATAATAAAAGAAAAATATTTTTATTGTTTAGATTGATAAAAAAAGGTTTATGCCTGCAGGAACATACTTACCATGTCAGTTATTAGTTTCCACAACGGCTGAAAGAGAAATAGAAATATTAAAATTGAAGGAAAATCAAAGAAAAATCACATATATCCAAATATGGACACAATTGTAACAGTGTAGACAAATATCGATTAAATGAAAAAAAAAAAAAAAACGATGTATACAAAAACATATTCAGTCATAAATGTTATAGTCATAATTGTCACAGTCATAAGTGTCATAGTCATAAGTATATTTTCTTTCGTTTTTATATTTAGTTGTTTCATGTGGCAAGATAGTTGTAATAACAACAGTTCCAAGTTGATTGTCACAAACAACGAGATGAATGTTAAGTAGCAAAGCTTTGCAATAAAACTGATGTTCTGTGTTTTGTAAAACGTTAAAAGTGAAAAATTCGTGTAAGATGAGTGGTATGTTTGTCTTCTCTAATTGTGTGGCTTTAAGTGTAAGTTCATAATGCTCATTGCCTTGTCTATTCAGAGAATCGCCGGGGAGAGTGTAGTCGCATGTTTCCAGGTGGCAGGTGTCTCTGATTAAACCGGAAGAGACTGATTTGGAAGCTGGGGCATTTGTTTAAAGATAAATATGACCGTACCTCGGCACAGATAAATTAAAACGGATTGCAAAATATAGCAGAAGGATTTCGGACAAGTTGGATTTCGGACAAGTTGGATTTCGGACAAGTTGGATTTTGGACAAGTTGGAGGCTTGTCTGAAATCTGAAAGGAAATACAAAAGTTAGGTTGTGTTTGTGCAAAACAACGAGATCATGTGTGATAGTGGAGCGAGCTGCTACTACTACGAGACTAGGCTGTATTCTCAGCTTAGTTATCTCTTTCTCCCTACTCTTTTCTCTTTTCCTTCCTTTCTTCTTATACGTCATCAGGGGTTCCAGCCAATGAAAAGCGAGAACGGTTTACGTAGGACATTCGAGTGAAGGAAACGTCCTTACTTCCACGGCAACTAGAGACAGAACACACGCCTCACTCCTCAGCCCCGTTAGGTAGCCAAGAGGAGCATTGAACATTAATACAGACTTTACAAAATGCACTGTCTTTCTTTGTAACCCGAGTTTCGGAAAACACACATATATTGGATATATAAATCCTCATGAATTCATAACAAAGTCGCGTTACACGTCCTCATTTTTATAAGAAGACAACGTCTTCTTTTACCAGTATTTCTTTCTATTTCAGCACTCCAGTTCTCCCTGTTATCGGAGGCGCTCCGAAATGGGAGCCTACCGAAATGCTGACCTCTAATTAGTACCCATGTTAATGTATGGTAATAATACCATAATATGGTGAAACACGCAATCTTCAAGAAAAACCCAGGAGAACGGGACGGAGTGAAAAAAGAAAATAAAAAAAGAAAAAGAAAGAAAGAAAGAAAAAAACGAACTTTCGAGGACAACAATAAAACCATACAAAAATAAGGTATATATGAATCCGCTTCCTAAGAAATGCCAGTCATATATATGTATATATATATTGCTATTTTTGCGAAACGGTTTTACACTAAAGAAAAAAAAAGTCATTTTACGTGATTTTCATCAGATAAATTGCTAAATTAGAACCAGGTCTAAAAACTATTCTCCGACGAAAGCGGCCCGAGCAGTTAAAACAGATTCACAAACGGCGTGCTGACACACATACAAAAACTTTCTTTGAAACGCACGTGCGTGACAACATACGCCATCTTTGGAACACAAGTGGTAAATTTCACCAGACGAACTTTTTTTCCCCCTCGAAGAACATTTACTATATATATGTCACAGACAGATAAAGTTAATACTAGTGATAAGATTATTAGGACAGACGATACCGACAAAGTCGATGATGGAATTGCTACTGACACATATAAGTCTAGAGCAGGAAGGAAGGTGACATGGAAGAAGAAAAACGAATACTTTTATTTTTAAACAAAGAACAGATTTAATATTTGGGTATAAGTTACTTAACTCCGTTAATTGGAGGGGGACTCTTGTAGCGAGCTGCTACTACTACGAGACTAGGCTGTATTCTCACCTTAGTTATCTCTTTCTCCCTACTCTTTTATCTTTTCCTTCCTTTCTTCTTATACGTCATCAGAGGTTCCAGCCAATGAAAAGTAAGAACGGTTTACGTGGTACATTCGAGTGAAGGAAACGTCCTTACTTCCACGGCGACTAGAGACAGAACACACGCCTCACTCCTCAGCTCCCGTTAGGTAGCCAAGAGGAGCATTGTATTGTTGATACTTTGATTTTTTTTATCCTATGTCTTTTCTATATATGTATTGTTGATACTTTACTTTTTTATCCTATGTCTTTTCTATATATGTATTGTAGACACTTTGATTTTTTTATCCTATGTCTTTTCTATATATGTATTGTAGATACTTTGATTTTTTTATCCTATGTCTTTTCTATATATTGAACCATGATACTTGGCTTTTGCATTTTAAACTTTAGTCAATCCATTATATATATATAAACTTTATAAAATTAACAGTAGGTTCTCTACAGTGCAATGTAGACTAAAATGTATTGTGGACTAAGTCACTGCGGGAAGGCATGTGAAGCTTCCTTCCAGTACACCACAATGGATCCCCAAGTATGTCAAGCAGTCAATCGATTTGATTGAAAAATATGCGATTTCACCAATTTCGATGACAATGAAAAATATGGGAGTGTGAAACATTCGTTGATCATCATACAATCCCGGACAACGTTGGGTCTCCCTACTAGTAGGAGATAACTCTATATATCATTAAAATACAATTGGAGTTTGTCTGTATGCAAACGTGGTTGATTGACTAAAAATAATAGGCAGAGTAAGAGTTCGTTGACCACAACAACGATGAAGACCATCTGATTTTTACTCCCAGCAATAGGCGTGAATTATTGTAACGTTTCTTATTATTGCAGGCGGGTAAAATTTCCGTGCTGCTGATTGGCTAAAATAAATATTTTATATTTAGATTCTTATTCAATCAAAACTCTATATTTTAATACAACATCCGTTTGCTTTTTTTTTTTATCTGTTCATGTTGAAGTATTTTATATATTAGAAACTGATAAAAAAGCAAAAAAAATAAAAATAAAAACATCTGTTCACATATTTCCGATAATCAATAATAATAATCGATAAGAAGCAATGTACAGGTGTAAACGTCGGTTAAGTGGAAGGATGCAGAACTAGAAATCACTCCACAGTACCTCCGTCGATTTATGCTCGGGTTTCTCCAATCTAATGCAGAAGTTAAAAAATGCCAGTTTACCATTTCAAGTTGTTTTATCCAAGCAATACAAATTTTCAAATTTAGCCTCTTGGCCATTTCAAAAGAGGGAAATTTAAGTTTAGGCAAGATCAATGCGCATATTCAGTATACTAAAACCATGTTGTTATTGTTAAACGCATTTTTAATATAACTTGTTTGATAACACTTTAAATAAGGGGTCCCAAAATAAAACTAAGATCCCCCTCCCTCCATAAGTGTTATAGAAAGTACCCCTTCCGGGTCGATCAGCTGGTGTTCAGTCTCCCAGTTATGCAGATGCAATCAGAATCTGAAATAATTATTTTTCAACCAACCAGCAAACAACAGAGTTGGTCGCAACGTATGTTTTTAAAACGAACGAAAATAGATGCATTTAGCAAGCGACATCTCGTTTTTCACTCGTCAATAATGATGCACAGGCAGCACATTTATTAGAGCAGAACAGACATTTTTGGGTGCGTCTTCATATCTAAGGAGCGTGGTATGTCAGTTGGTTGGTTGGTCAATTGTGCTTAAGTTTTAAATAGAATTTTCTTTTTTCTGTTATGTACAACTTTGAAATATCTTTTTCTTTGACCTGTTACACACGAGTTTCTTTATGTATTATTTTTTATTTGATTTTTTTTAATCCTTTGAGATGAGGTTTCATAATTTCTATATTCATGTTTTTTGCGGACTGTTATTCTCATCTTCATAATTGTTGTTGCTTCACCACTACATTAAAAAAATTATGCTAAAACCAGGCCCAAACTCAAACAAAACCAACCTGCCTTCTCCCTTGAGGCTTGCATTTACGAACATCCGTGGACTTAGAACTAATTTAAATGATGTTGAAGCATTTCTCCTAACAAACACCCCGGATATCTTAACACTAAGTGAGACTAAACTACACTCCTCCATCCCCTCTAACTACTTTAACATGCCTGGATACCTCCCACTCTGCCGTAAGGACTCTGACAGACATATGCATGGGCTTGGAGTCTACATTTGAAACACTCTCCCTTTGACTAGAGAAACTAAACTAGAATCGGACGATCAAGCCTTTATGTGCTTTAGACTTAACATACAACATAACATTAGCTACTTTTATTTTCTCTACCGCTCTCCCTCGACCCAGGACTGTACCCTAATAAACAAAGTCTCTGACAGCATAGATACAGCAGTTTCCATCGACACTAGCGCACAAGTACATGTATTTGGTGACATCAATGTCCACCACAGCAACTGACTTGGATTTTCTATTTACACAAATGCAGCTGGTATCACAACACGTAACTTCTCTATATCTCATTCCCTATCACAGATGGTTACGTTTTCAACCCGTTTCCCAGACCAGCAAGAACAACATGTTTCACTTCTAGATCTGTTTCTGACCACAGTTCCCGATGACTGTGTAACGAATGCCCACAGCCCTCTTGGGAACGCCAATCATGCAGTGGTAATGGTTGAAATCGCCCTAAACTCTAGAGCCAAAACTGAAGAGCCACTGCTCAAAACAACGAGATACTATAAAAAGGCTGACTAGGAAGCCATCAGGGACCTCATCAGGGACGCTCCATGGGAAAATATCTTTCACTTCCCGCTGAACATTGCGCGAATGAGACAACTGAATGGTTCAAAGTGGCAATTGAAGCACATGTTCCCATGCGCAAATTCTATAGCAAACCCCACTCTCCCCAATGGTTCATTTCTACTTGTGCAGCTTCCATAGCACAAAGGCAGCATGCGTACCGCAAATGGAACCGACATAAGTCCAGTTCAAACAGGCAGAAGTATATAGAAGCCAGAAATAACTGTAAGAAAGAAATAGCGACAGCTAAGAGAGAATTTACTGGAACCACCAAAAAACGCATCAAAGCACAGAAATTAGGAACCCGAGACTTCTGGAAAATCTACAACAGTGTAGTAAATAATGAGCAATCAACAATTCCCCCCACTATCCAACAATCATGAGGTTGTTTGCTCTGCAACTGAGTAGGCTAACATGCTTACCAGTCGGTTTGCCTCAAACTACACACTGAACTCTGCTTACTACCCCCTCCCTGACTTTCCTTTGCGGGCAGACGCCACACTAGACGATCTGAAAATCACCCCTGCTCAGGTGCATGCTATCATAAGAAAGCTTAACACTGCTAAAGCATGTGGACCTGATCTCATCCCGGCTGTGCTATTAAAAAAGTGCGCCGCCGAAGTAACTCCAGTTCTCTCCAAACTTTACAACAAATTCCTTAATGAATCTTGCTTTCCTGCCTGCTGGAAAACTGCTTCTGTGGTGCCAATATTCAAGAATTCTGGCGGAAGAACTGACCCAGTAAATTATCGCCCCCATTAGTTTCTTCCCCCTTTTCGCCAAAATATTTGAGACCATTATTAACCAAGCTCTAGTCAATCACCTTACAGATGCTAAACTTCTGACCGACCAACAATATGGATTAAGGCAAGCCCGTTCCACAGCAGACATTCTAACTGTAATCTCAGAATGTATATACCATTCACTGGACAAAGCGGGGAGGGTAGAGCGGTAGCTCTAGATATATCTAAGGCTTTTGACAGAGTATGGCATGAGGGTCTTCTCAAGAAAATCAGATCATACGGCATCACTGGAAGAATACATAACATAATTAGATCTTTCTTAGATAAGAGAAAAATCCAGGTTGTCCTTTACGATCGTACATCTAAACAATATGATATAAATGCGGGAGTGCCTCAGGAATCTATCCTTGGACCTCTGTTATTCCTAATATTCATAAATGACCTCCCTGACAAAATTGTCTCTGAGATGGGTATGTATGCTGACGACACCACGCTCTATAACAGACACGACAGGAAAACAAATGAACACATATCTAAAGAAATGGCAGAAACATTAGAGGAAGACCTCCAATCCATAGTGGAATGGGGACATAAATGGATGGTCACCTTCAATGCTGCCAAGACTAAACTTGTTTCCTTCAATAATTACAAGAAACCTTCCCTACCGCTAATAGCAATGGGCAATGACTCTTTATCTGAAAGTACATCTTTTAAACACCTCGGCCTAACGTTCATAGGAAACATGAGTTGGAACAATAACATTGAGAACATTGCCAGGACCGCTGTGAAGAAGGTGGGTTCTCTTTACCGTGCTAGAAAGCTATTAACGCCTGAAAGTATCCTATACCTCTATAAGGCCACCATTCGCCCATGTATGGAGTATTGTTATCATATTTGGGCTGGTGCATCTGCTACTAGTCTCTCGCTCCTAGACAAGGTTCAAAAGAGAGTCGCCAATCTGATAGGTCCTGAACTGTCAGCTAAACTTCAGTCTCTGTCACATCGACGAAATGTTGCATCCCTCTGCCTGTTCTACAAGTACTTTAATGGTGAATGCACTGACGAACTGCAAACACTTTTGCCCCCTCGACGTAAATACCCCCGACAAACCCGACAAGCAGTAAAATCCCACCCCTTCACAGTAGAGATCCCTAGATGCAAGAGAGCCTTCTACTCCAATAGTTTCTTCCCTAGAACAGCTAGACTTTGGAATTCCCTTCTGGGTCCCTGCTTCCCCGACTGTACTGACATGCAGAAGTTCAAGTGTAACGTGAACCGACATCTTGCTGCTCAACACAGTACCCCTGATGCTTATGTCCCTGATAGTAGCGCCCTACAACAAAGTGGCAATGTGTCTTGTTTGGAGTGAAAATGCAGTAAAAAAAAGAAAAAAAAGAAAGAAAAACTCATCCTCTGGCTTTCTTCAGGTGGTTAACCGCGACGAGATAGGAATGCTGAGTCTTGTATCCCCAGTAATTACTGTTTTCCGTAATTGTTGTTGTCTCACCACGTTCGGACTAACCCTAACCTCTGGCCAGAGGATGAGTTAGTCAGAACATGGTGAGACAGCAACTATGAAGATGAGGATAACACTCCGCAAAAAAAAAAAAAGATAAAAAAATGAATACACTTTTTCTTTCGTCTATTATGCACAAGTTCCAAATAAATTCTACGTTGATTTGCCAAGTTTTCATCGCTACACGCGTAGATTGAATCATCACATATAAAGAATGAACCCGTTCTTATTAATAACAGAAGTCTACATTCCAACTGAAATGCTGGTGGTGGAATGCGTAGTTACTGACAACATGCCAGATTTTGTTGATTCCGATCTTCTATTCCATTGCACGCCACACAATATTTTAGTTGCTGATGCAGTTCGTCACCAGAAATTAAAAAAGAAAGAAAAATGTATTTTGTTGTAGTTTTCAGATATTCAGCTTCAAAGTCTAGCAAACGAAAACTGAATTTAAATTTGTCTGTCATTTCTTTAGAAACTATTCTTTTAACTTTATTCACAATGATTCTTTGAAGTGTGGAAGTGAATATATATATATATATATATATATATATATATATATATATATATATATATATATATATATAAGGGAGTAGTCACCAACAATGTGTATTTTTTAATATTATTTTATTATTTCGTGTCTTGGTTTTTCATTGAGAATTATGTTTGGATCATTGTAATAATGTTTTTAAGTCATTGAAATCGTTTTTACGAGCGTTTCAGACGTTCTGTGAAGCGTCCTCGTCAGAAATTATTTTCAAATGTGTTGGAGATATAAAAATGGCAATTTTCGTAGTTCATTTGAAGTTTTTCCAAGGGGTGGAGGCTTGTAAGTGTTTATTATCCATTGGCATGTTCAATTTTTATTACTCTTTTATTGGGCTTGTCCAGGCTGCTGACCTGGTTGTAGTCACTCTCTCTTTCTGCTAGTGTTTTTTTCTTTTCCTTTAGGGTGGGGTAGGGTGTGTGTGTGTGTGTGTGTGTGTGTGTGTGTGTGTGTGTGTGTGTGTGCGCGTGCGCGTGTGTGTGTGTGCGTGTGTGTGTTTGCTTTTATTGGTTTGAGAATGTATATACTGTTTTATAGTATTATGAGGTTATTTTCTTCCTTAGGAAGGTGACTGTGATCCGAGGTCGTTACTAATATGTATGTGTTAGGAGGGGGGGGAGTCAGCTCTTCTGAAATAAGGGTAGGGGTGCTTTCATTCTATTTTGATATTTATTTTTGGATTCTTGGATTTTAGTATTGTGATTTTTCGTTTTAGTCTTTTCGGGTATTCTTTATATTATGTTTGTTTAGATAGAGGGGTGTATTTAAAATATGTATAGGGGATTTTTTAATGTTTCTATTTATTTGTCTCCCCATGTGGGTATGGCCAGACCCAGGATCAGTTCCTAGTGTGGGGGAGATTTTGTTCCCCAGAGGGGGGGGCAATTGGAGGGGGTATAGGTATGGGAGGGGGATGATAGAAGGGATGATAGTTGTTTCAGTCATGAGGGGGTTCTTCTCCACTGACTGAGGAGGGAGCGAGGTGTTGGAACAGATGTTATACTATGGTTCTAGGTGTTTCCTAGTGTTGTTGGTTTCGAGGTTAAGTAGGGTTGGTATTATTCAGTGTGTTGTATTAGAGATAGGGGTGTTATGTCTGTGTGTGGTTGTATGCGTGCACGTTTTTGAATGTGTATGTGTTACCTTCTATTACTCCACATCGCGGTTTGTTGCATTTTGTAACCCCTTTTGTAGTATGTGGGACGAGTTTTGAGGAAGTTAGGATGTGTTTTAAGTTTTTGGGTTGGCGTTTGCTTTTTATTATTTTTGTTGTTTTAAGTATGTTGTTTAGTTTGTCGTTCTGATTGAGGAGGATAAGGTTTTTTGTTATCTGTGTGAATAGTTCTGGGTTGTTTGTGTTGTGTGTAGAGATGTATGCTAAAATTTGTTCTTTGTTGTGTTCTTTTGGGGTTCTTAGTTGGTCTATTGGAATTTTTTCAGCCAGTTCAATACCTTTCTGTATTAGTGGTAGTGGATATCCTCTTTTCCGCAGTGTTATTTGTAGTTCATTCAGTCTAGTTGAACGGAGGTGTCTATATATATATATATATATATATATATATATATATATATATATATATATATATATATATATATATATATACTCTGTTTATCATTATTGTCAAACGACATAGCTTTGAATTCAATTTTCTTGCCAGTAAAGCCAGACATTTACCGCTGGCGCATTTATTCCGAAACAGAAATTTACTATCTCTAATTTTCTCATGATTAAAGGTTTTTGGGTTATA
Organism: Euprymna scolopes; assembly: GCF_053919585.1. NCBI lineage: Eukaryota > Metazoa > Mollusca > Cephalopoda > Sepiida > Sepiolidae > Euprymna > Euprymna scolopes. Next base: position 39,904,771 of record NC_136492.1, read on the forward strand.
TGGACTTTTGTAGGTTGATTAGCCAACATGGCCGACTGATGTTGACGTCACGTAACGTGATAATTTAAAATTGCGAAATCCGATTATAGGAACCAAGTGAGTTTTAATAGTTTTTATTTTTTTGTGTCTTCTCTTTTTCAAAAATTGTCTGAAAAAAAGTTGGGGGGGTTTTTCGGCAAAAACTATTAAAAATGCATTTCGTTCCTATAGTTGTATTTCACAATTTTAAATTATCATGTAACGTCAACACCAGTCGATCATGTTAGCTAATCGACCTACAAAAAGCCCGTATAGCCAGTTTTTGTGTAAAGTGATCCTACATAAAACATGTTATCGACCATAACTTCAAATCGCTGACAATTGTAGATATGACCTTTTTTTAAGTTGTCGATAAGGGAGCTAATCATCTATGGCAAGATTCTCCCAAGACTAAACCTAATCCTTAATCTAAACAACACGTCATAAATCCTTTTACTTGCGTTTTAATGTTTACGAAAAAAAAAAATGATAAATCTAACATATAAAGTTGTGCCGTGATATTTTAAAAGTTGCATTTAAGCTGACAAATCAAACTTCAAGTTTTAGTAACTAATTTCCATTTGTTATTCTTGTACCGTGTTATTGGAATTATGATAACACTAAACATTTTGCTCGTTTTAACAGGCAAAAATTATAGCCTGTTGCCTTAAGATAAGTGCTTTATGGCAAATTGATGGTTGAGTATGGTTCAGTTTTGCATGATGTACTAATTCCTAATAATCGCTAACTGGGCATCGAATGGATACTATAATACTTAGTTTGCGACATATTATCTTAACAAAGATCCACACAAAATTTCATCTAACTCGGCTCAGTAGTTTCCGAGAAAATTTCTAGAGTAAATGTAGTATTGTGGTTACTAATACCTATTAATCCATAAATATGCATCGAACGGATACCATAGTTCGTTGCACCTTTTCATAATAAAGTTCCATGCAAAATTTCAATCAGATCAGCCCAGTAGTTTTCGAGAAAAAGTTCAACGGATAAATAGATAGACTAAGAGAAATATACTTTCGTTACAGCTTTTTTTTTTTTTACAAGTAGATGTGTTAGATATTAGTCGGGCAACGCTGAAACGTGTACTGGTTTACAAGTATTATGATTATTCAAGCTAAAACGTTTTGTCAGCTAAAATATGTTTTAAAATAATCAAAATATTTAAAATAAATATTTATTTACATTGATTTAGGAATGTTAACTTAAAAATGTTATCATAACAATTTGATAACTTAGAAATAATGACATGTAAAGACATCAGGCGATTATCTTACTGATGTATACTAATGAGGTCATTTAGAGGGAGAGATGGTCTTTTTGAGATACGTGAGAATTAGTATCTAGAGCTTGAAGGAGACGGACAGAGTTGAGGAGCCGACTGGTCATAATGGCTCGAAGCAATGCCTATCAAATGTAAGAAATAATGGACGGGGAAACATCCGGAATAAAAAGTTGCCGAAAATAAAACCCGAGGTTCTGTCGTTCTTTGGGAGAATTTTATATTGCAGCTTTTCCGTGAAGACAAGATCCAAGATAGACCAAATGTGTTTCTCGATAGATCAGATCTCAAACCCCCCAAATAAGTGTTATTCGTCCTTTTGTGTTGTAAAGGTATTTATGTATGTATATTAATTTGTCCCGTCATGAACTGTATTTTAATGTGCATACACACTCAACGAACTTTAGCTAGACGGCCACACTCATACACTAGACGATAATAGAACCTCATAGATGCATGATTTACATCCTCCCTCATGTTATACAGAAACACACAACATTACAGTTCAGCTTGAACAACCAGTAATGTGGAAACATTTCTCAATAATTACCGAAAATTCAAAAACATACCCTGTCCCCTTTAGATTGTCATTTGAATTAAAGTTACAATCGAATACTTTAAATCAGATACATTTCTAAATAATCTATCTATAAAAGTGAGAATGTGTGTGCGTGAGACACTTCTCAACGAATTTTCGATCTACAAGAAATTTGGTATATAGAATATTCAGACACGTGAAAAGTTTTTAACCCGTTTTCATTCAGAAAAAAGGGTTGCTAAGGGATCAAAATTGAAAAATTGGTAGGAAGCCACTGGATTTTTATCTGTCTTCAACTGTTTCACGATTGTACATGTGCGGTCGTGAAACATGACTGCTTCCTTATGTTAAGTATGAGTTGGCTTGAAAAGTCTTGTCAGGCTGGTGTAATGGTTATTGTACTTGACTGACTGTCTTTGGGTTTTGGTTTCGATCTCAGCTTGAGTATGTTTTTTTTACTTACAAGAAGTGAACTGTTTAAAAAAAAAACATGATGCTCGCATGCAAGTGTCTCAGTTTCTTTCCGTATTTTATTTCTTTTTTTTTTTTTTTTACACAGTGATCACCACTTATCAAGGCCTGGAAGCCACTCAGGGATAAGGGTTATTGCAAGTACATTACGTTAGTGTGGAGATTTGATGAAGTGTTTACTTAATGGGGCGGTTCATTAGGAATTTGTTAACATTGGACTTGAAGACATCCAAGTTGTAGTCCGGTGGGAAGCAGGCAGACGGAACAGAGTTCCACAGGCGTGCAGTTCTAAGAAAGAAGCTTTGTTTATGGAATCCACATTTTGATTTAGGCACAGATATAGAGTGGGGGAAATTTTTCACAGTGGATTCAGCTAGACGGGTGTTTTTTGTGAAAGATTGGCGAGGGGGGACCAGAGATTGGAGTTCAGACGAGCACCTGCCATGGAAATAACGATAAAACAAGGATAGGCTCGCAACGTCTCTTCTGTGGGAGAGAGGTTGCAGGGTAGAGAAAAGGGCATCCCCCACTAAGCCACGAAGTCTATTTTGTACTCTGTCAAAGCAGGATAGGCTGTTTTTAGCAGCTCCTGCCCAGATATGGCAACAGTACTCCATCCTTGGACGTACTTGGCTTTTATATAGATAGAGAATTGCATCAGTAGTGAGATATCTTCTGGAGTGGTAGAAGGATCCCACCATCTTTCCAGCAACCTTGGCAACAGACTTGATGTACGTGTTCCATTTCAGATCAGGAGTAAAGGTCAAACCCAGAAGCTTGTCAAAACACGGGGCCTCACCCAGACGAGAGCCATCCATTTCAATTGATGCCAGATGGGGATCAGAGCGTTGATGATGTAAGGATAGGAGTTTGGTTTCGGATGCATTAAAAGTAACCAGCCACATCTTCCCCCACTGAACCACGCGCTCAAGATCAGAGGAGAGAGAATCAGAGAGAACTTTGTCATTTACAGCCTTTGATGTGTTGCCGTAGATGGTCGTGTCATCAGCATAGATGTCAACGAATGATTTAAGTATGTGTTTAGGGAGGTCATTGATGTAGATCAGGAAGAGAGTTGGGCCTAGGATTGACCCCTGAGGGACTCCAGCATTTATATTGCAGGCCTCCGATTTTTGTCCATCTACCACTACTCTTATGAGCCTATCGGAGAGAAATGATTTAATGATTGAGAAAACATTTCCAGTTATACCGTAGCTGGAAATCTTGTGAAGTAGACCCTTATGCCATACCTTGTCGAAGGCCTTTGATATGTCAAGAGCAATTGCTCTAGAAAGGAAGCCTTTGTCAAGAGATTCACTAATTCTGTGGGATATAACTGTCAGCACATCTGCGGTAGATCTTGCAGAGCGGAAACCATATTGTGTGTCACTAAGAAGGTTATTCCTGCTGAGGTGGTTGACTATTTCTCTATTTAATATGGATTCCAGCAACTTACTCATAACACACAGGAGACTTATTGGTCTGTACTGAGAGGGAGATGACTTATCACCTGAATTCTTAAATATAGGGCAAACTGATGAGGTCTTCCAGGGAGTTGGAAAGCACTTCTCCTTAAGGCAGCGCTTAAATAGTTTTGTAAGTATGGGAGCAAGTTCTGGTTGAAGCTTTTTTAACACTATAATTGGGATGCCATCAGGGCCAGTTACTTTACTGGAATCTAGGTTCTTGATTAGCTTGGCGACCTCATGCACGGATATTTGTATGTTACTTAGCTTGTTCTGTGTTATAGGAGGAAATATGGGGAGTTGATGGCCTTCGTCGCATAGGATAGAATTAGCTGCAAAGTTCTTTGCAAATAGTTTGGCCTTGTCTGATGCTGACGAGATGACCTCTGGTCCATTGATAATGGTTGGGATAGAACGCACACTTCTGTTCAGGATCCTATTTGTTATTTGCCAAAACTGGTGGGAACCAAGCCGCTGATCAGCTACCTTGGATTTAACAGACTGGGCATATAGCTCTCTTGCAGTTTTTATTACTCTTTTACAGTGGTTGCTGGCAGTCCTGAAAGCAGCTTTAGTCTCAGTACATCTATTACGTTGGTAGCTATGGAAAAAGTAATTTCTGTGCGCGATAGCAGCAGCACATTCTGGGGAGAACCATGGCTGGCTGTTAGGTTTTTGTTGGAATTTTTTAGATGGTATGAATTGGTCTATGCCTACAATTAACCATTCCGTCAGATCTGATACTATAGAGGACACTTCCTTTTTAAACATGGAGTGCAGAGGTAAATCAGATATGAATGTACGGAAGCTATCCCAGTCAGCCATAGAGTATCGGTATACAGTATGGTGGAGGGGTACGTCTGGGGGCTTCTTACATTTCGTTTTTATCTTAACTGATACGACGGAGTGGTCGGAGGATCCTAGAGGAGAATGAACGGAACATGAACATAGCTCAGGGGAAGTTGAGAGAAAAAGGTCTAGGAGGCTTGCATATTGACCGGGTGTATGGGGCACACAGGTGGGTTCGCGAACAATCTTAGTGAGGTCATAAGCAATGGCAAAATCATGACAAAACCTCCCCTCATCATCTGTCTTATTTGAGTGGGTCAGCCATTCCACGTTATGGACGTTGAAGTCACCACAGATGTGGATGTTAGCCGAGGGATGTGAAGACAGTATGTGGTCTATTTTCTCAGATATGCTCTTAAAGATAGTAACTCCACTGTTGTGGGGCCTATAGAGGGCAAATATAAATGCAGTGGTGTTAGCAAGTGCAACCCTGAAGCACATATAGGGTAAATTAGGATCTTCTCTAGAGGTATCCCTGCCACACGGGAAGCCATCCTTAATGTAGGCACATATTCCATGCACATGGCGATCTTGGGTGTCAGATTTAGCTGTTTAATTAGAGTATCCGTTAATTATGAACTCATCTAAGGAAGTGGTCGGCCCTATTCCAGTTTCACTTAGAAATAATATGTCCGGTTTCGTCTCCTGTAATTGGGTTTCAACCTCTGGAAGGTTGGAACGTAGACCCCTGATGTTGGAGAAGGAGACCTGGTAGTAGGGGTCTACATTGGAAGATGGGGGTCTAGGTTTAATCGAATTTTTATTCTGGAGATATTTCATGTTGAGGTTTTGGGATTTGTGGAATAGGTTAGAGCAGTACAGAGAGGGAAAGTAAGAGAGAAAAAGACAGGAAAATTTTTTTTTTGTAGCACACAAAAAGGTAAAGCCGTAACAATTACCCACTAGTATGGCATCGAGAGGCCCCACCAGAGACTACTGCATGGTCCAGATCCACTCACCAAATGGCAATACAGCAGTCCCAGTACTTTGCGCCTGCTGATAGGACAGCCTCCTTAGTGGTTAATCCAAGGTTCGGGTTCCTGACTATCAGGCGGAGAACGTCAGCCCAGACAAAATGTTCACCTCCAGCACCTTTACTAGTGACATGGCCACAAGGACAGACAGAGACAGTAAAATTTCCGACATCTCAGACTACTGGTCACCAAGTACTACCGACCTTTAAGCAGCTTTTTCCTCACCCTTTGTCAGAAAAATCACTCATTAAATGAGGACTGAATGACAAAATAGGAGAAGCGAGAGTTACTGGAGCTGCCGATAACACATCCACTGTATTATCTACTCTCCATTTAAAAAAAAAAGGGGGGGTGGAGGAGGGGAATGGGTACAAGTCTTATTTATATCTAAGTAGTAAGTCCGGTGCTAAGTTAACAATTCAGGACACTTTTGATGATAATCTCCCCTCCCATATTAATGGGTGGAAGTTTGTCGTTATCTATCGAGTTTGAATCATTAGAGTTTCACCAGTTAAAATCCAATAATTAACTATTATCAATTTGTAAAGTCGGCTTAATATTAATTTACATTCGAGTTTAGATAATTATTCAAGGTTTTACTTTAGGAGGTTCGTTTTCATGAGTAACTGTTTCTTTGCACTGTATTATATTTCGAATGTACTTGAACATAAGGCTAACTATATTAGATGGTTTGATTGGCAAGCAAGGAAGCAAGCATTTTCAATACAGGCAAGCTTGCAGTAATAGTATATATTAAGTATACTACTTAAATAAAGTCCTAAGTTTATCTACTCTCATAGAGAATAATTTCCGGTATTTTTTTTTTATCGTTAGTTTCCAGCATTTTGTTTGTTTTTATCGTTTACTTTGTAGCATGGGGGTGGCTGACGGATAAGACAGGAGAATACAGACAAAATACATAAATAAAACACGAAAAACAACTTTAAAAACAAGGTAACATAAAAACATTTAGGATTAGTTTTAAAAAAATACTTAACGTTTTTACACTAGTGTTCCGTCCGCCGTCTTTTTGTCAACTGGTAGCTGTCATATCATCATGTCTTTCTAGAGCGTAAGAAGATTTCTATTTCCGGATAACTTGGTCGAGTGCCTATCTATTTATAGAATAAAAGTCGTTACGTTCGGATGTGTAAAATATTTAATTTACATTTCATGTTTTTAATGACTTTAACGTTGAATTTAATACCTACGGTATTTGTGTTTATAACAAATAAAAATTCTGCATTAATTAAAATATAATATTTTTGCGTAATTTACAACCGGGCAACGCCGAGTAAATCTACTTGTATTACATGAAAGCATGCTCTAGCATCAAGTAAATAAGTAACTTGTATAAATATTTTTTTAATACTCACCACCCTGAAGATTTTTCATGCTGAGCACGTTTAATCAGTTCATTGAGCAAAGATTGAGAAAACATAATTTAATTTAAAAAAGCAAAATATATTTTGTTTCTGAGATGAGGATTAATTATTCGTACTATTTGACTTCTTTGGACTACTGTTCTCATCTTGAGTGTTGTTTTCTCAACTTTTTGATTGATGTAATCTCAGAATTTTTTAGGTGTATCTCGTTGAACTCGAGAAACTTTCTGTCGAACTTGGAACTCTGCAGAAAATATCGAACGGAATTCTTTATTTAATTCACACAAGGATCCGTGGTGTAGTGGATAAAGTACTTGGTAAAATTCAGTTGTAAGTTACACTCTTCTACAGATTAAAGGTTCAATCCGCAGTGCGGACAAATTGCTAATTACCAAGGACTTCCACCCAGTCGTGGTGTGATACTATAAAGTGGCCCTGGGGTAGATTTGAGCCAGTAAGTGCTGAGAGAAAGAGAAAAGAATAAACAAAGAAATCGGAAATATCCTACAATCAACAATAGATAGGAAATAGCTTAGAATAAACAAAGAAATCGGAAATATCCTACAGTCAACAATAGATAGGAAATAGCTTAGAATAAACAAAGAAATCGGAAATATCCTACAGTCAACAATAGATAGGAAATAGCTTAGAATAAACAAAGAAATCGGAAACATCCTACGGTCAACAATAGATAGGAAATAGCTTAGAATACACAAAGAAATCGGAAATATCCTACAGTCAACTATAGATAGGAAATAGCAAACAATAACAATAGAAACCTACTGATAAAACAGGGGAGGGCAGCTTCTGATAGCCAGGGTGGGGTGTGCGACCTGAGAGACGAAAACAGAGGCGACAGTCAGTTGACATCTAGATGCGCTGGACGTCGGATGGGAGTTGATAACGACTACAGTTGACTGCGAAATAGAGACGTGGACAATTTTAGAGTTGACTGTGAAACAGAGATAGACGAATGTAACATCAATAGAACGGGGAGAAGACACACACACACTCAACAGTCAATTTATAGGTGAACATTGGCGTTTGTGTTTTTCTTTGTTCATATTTCTATTTTGTGAACCGCGTGTGTTCTCATCGACAGTCGCCAATGGGAAAATGACGATCCGGCCATAAGAAGAATAGTCAAATGAAAAATCCACGGTACACGACGTTGGGAGTCAGCAATCTGACGAGGGAGCTACACGTGGGGTAACAGTGGCTGACGGAACGAAACCATGCTACCACTAGGTTCCATTCGAAATTCCTTGAAGATTCTCGAGTTTGACAGAAAGATTCCTGATGTCCACAGAAAGATTACTGTGTCCGACAAGATACACCTGAAGAAGGTCAGAGGTTACATCAATCGAAACGTTGTGAAAATAACACTCCAAGATGAGAACTATAATCCAAAGTATTCAAATGATATAAAATATATTTATCAAACTACATTGAGAATATATAATATTAGTTTGCAACCGTCTATAAGTTTGCTTAGAAGTGCAGACAGTCATAGAAATATTCAATAGTGATCTGCACACATATGTGCAATGTTATTCATATATTAGATGGCGATAATCAGGAAAAGTTATCCGTCACATTGTTCTATAACCTGAATCTTACAAGAAATCCATAACACGCTAGTTTTTACTTTAATTATGAAACTCAAGGTTTCAGGACCCCCAAAAGAGTCCTTCATGGTGAATCTGTTTACGTCAATCCAAAAAGTTTAGTATAAAAGAAAAATGTCACACAGAGCAAGATCAAGTGAATGTGGCAGTTGTTCCAGTACAAAGATGTTTTTCTAGGTTGAAAATTTATGAATGTTCAGAGGTTGTGAATAGATGTATTGTCACAGTATTGCCACAGTTTTCGTCTGTTCTCACTTGTTGCAAAAAAGGTACGGTTACAGTTAGTTGCTGTAATAGTTTCGCTTGCATTCAAAGAACTGTAATGGATGAGACCAGTCGTAGACAACCAAACACTCAGCATTTGATACGGTGTCATCAGTTTAAACGTTACGAATGAATTTAATCATGAGATAAAAACTGACAAATTAAAAAAATAAATATTGCTTGCATTTTTTGCAAGTTTCCACATTGCTGCATTTGATTACCTTTCCTTCAATTTTTGCCCATATATCCCATAATGCATTTACAATGGCAGCTGTTGCAATGTGGATGACACCCTTTTCAGGACCAATCTGTAACGAAAGATAAACACATCGAGCGTTATTTATAATACACATATTAATAAGAGTTGCTTACATGAAATTCTGAACAATATTCTTCAATCAAATGCAACTCATTTAAATGAAATTGGTAAAACTATATTTTTTTAAATAGAATTTAAATCATATATAAAGACGATAAATATAACACAAACAAATGGCATCCCAAAAGCAAATTTAATACTTTCCAAAATACACATTTTTTGTGTAAAAAGCTGATTGGATGAGGTATGTCAGGTGACAACTCTCACTAACACAAGGGAACATAGCACACAAAATAGGGACCTTGTGTACGGGAAAGATACCCTTGATCGAAAGAAAATATTCCTTAAGAGAATTAAAATTTTGAATAAAATGATAAAAAACCATTGAAGCCACGAAACCACATTTAAAATGTAAATATTTTATTAAAAATCATTAGATTTTTTTTAAACTTAAGTTTTTTTTTATTATTAATTTCGGATAATTAAATATCCATCGGTAGAGAAAGTGATTTAAGCTTTTCGTAACTACAAATGTCTTTGGATCATATTGTTATCAAATTGGTGGTCAGATGTTGTTCCACGCTGTGCTGGAGAAAATCTCTTTAATCTGAACCTTTTTATATGCGGGATCAAGCTAGTGTAATGATGCTTCTAAGAGCTCTTTTGTTGACAAATTTCATTAATAAAAAAATATTTCATTTTAAATTCAAAAGATACACCTTGATTCAAACCAGATTAAATGATAGCATCATTCACAACGACATTAAGGACATCTTGATAAAATCATTTTGCATGAAACTCTAGTGAAATCGATAATTAACTCATTTTTCAAGAAGATTTTTAATACTATTATCAACAGACTCATCCTTCTTTCTTTTTTATTTTAACTTCTTTTCACCCCAAACAATGCATATTGCCACTTAGGACCTAAGAGACTGTGGAGAGTTGAGCAGCGAGATGTCTGTTCACACTACATTTAAACTTCTGTAGGTTAGAACAGTCAGGGAAACCGGACACAGAGAGGGAATTTCAAAGTCTAGCAGTCCGAAGGAAGAAATTATTAGAATAGAAAACATAATTGTTTTAAAACGATTATAATGTAAACGATTAGATAGAGCGACAAACGCTCTTTAAAATAATATATAAAGTAAAGTTATTACAATGAAAACTTATTTAAAAAGATATTATGTGAAATCAAAATTAACAATTCTACAAGCACTTTCTTCTCAATTTAATAGAAGGAACCCATTTTCTTTGCAATGTCCTCAAAGTATTTGTTCAAATTTATATTGCCTGTGAATGTTAAGCCAAGGAAGTTTGAAGGATAGGCTCTCAGATAGGGTGTTATTTGTTGTGGCAATCGGTGGTTGAGAAAGTTTTTTCGTAGTTGTAAGAAGTTGGTTTTAAAAATCTAGATTTAACTTGTAAATTTTAGATAAAAAAGTTTTCTCTATTAATATAATATTTACAGTGTGTCTCTTAATGGGCATTCTGCTTTTTGCTTGTAAACTGACCCATTTGACATAATGATAATAGTGTTTGGTAATGGGCTGGGAGACTGAGGGTCAATCCTTGGTCGAATCATGCCAAAGACTTTAAAAAATGGTATTTGATGCATGCTTGCTAAGTACTCAGCAGTATAAGAGGAGGATCAAAGGCAAGTAGTGTAATCCTGAGGATGGAGAGGCACCCTCTCCTACATCTTGGTGTAGCAACTAACAAAAATAGGAGCCTTCGGGTCACTCTGCACTTAGGTTTTTTGTTGTTGTTTATAAGACTTAACATATTCCATTATTTCGTATGAAATACGAATGGATTTCTTACTTACCCATCGCATTTGATCTTCGCTTGTAAGACGACGCCAAAATGAAGAAAAATCATTAAAAATGTCTTTCACTTTTGTTCCAACCACTAATTTACTGAGAGCTTCAACGGCACAACAAACTAGAAAAATATTAAAAACAAAAAAAATATGACGTAAGAAAACCTGACAATTAATAAAACCTGCAGCCATGGAAGAACATGAAAAAAAATTGTTTAGGCATTAAAAGTTGTTTTATGTTTTTGTTTTCGTTATATATTACTAAATGAGCGATTATTTTCATTAAAATCCAGTTTGTATTGTGCATCTAAAATTGAAAAAAGCATACTGGAAGAGTGTTTATGTTATGTGAAAGAAGCTGTAGAAAAACAAAATGGCTGCCGATGTTGGCCTGATGTCGTGTTTATCTAACATTAAAAGTAGTTTTATGTTTTTGATTTCGTTATGTATTACTAAGTGAGGAATTATTTCCATTAAAATCCAATTTGTATTATGCATCTAAAATTGAAAAAGCATGGTTGCTGGAAGGGTGTCTATGTTATGTGAAAGAAGTGGAAGCAAAACAAAATGGCTGTCGAATTTGACCTGATATTGTGTTTATCTAACAATAAAACTCAACTTTTAACTCGAAATGATTCCTCGTTTAATAATATTTGTTAATAATAATATAAATTAATAATATTTAACCAAAACAACATAGAACTACAGGATGGAATGATAAAGTTGTTGCTCTAAAGAAAACAACACTACAGCTTTATTTTAAATCTTTTATTGAAAAAATCAATTGATTATGTAGTAGAGCTGACATCTATTTAATGTAACCGCCTTCAGCCTCAATCACCGCCTCGGTACAGGTCTGGAACTGAGAGCATGCCTTTTCTACAAGCACCAGCGGGAACTTGGCAAATACTCGACAGGTGGTAGTGATCAGGCTAGATTTAGTGTTGTGGTAGGTCATGTTGGTTATGTTCTCGACATATGACTAAATGAAGTAGTCCAGCAGGTTCAGGTCAGGGAAGAAGGGGGGGGGAGCAGTGAGAGAAGGGTACAAAGTCATAGCACTCCTTCTGAAGCCATGGCCAGAAACTTTGTGTTCATCATCCTGGACACGTCCCTGTTATTTGTGGCACTCCAGCGATGCATTTTGGGGGCGTTGGCAATGGTTCTGTTGTCATAACTTGGATCGGTAGAGAGCATGAGTTGTACAGCGGCACATCTCCGATCTTGCTCATTGAACAGTGTATCACTTTCAGACATGCTGCTATCGCTCTTGGGATTTGTACACAACTGGCTAACTAGTAGATGGTCTGCAACAAAAAAAGAAAATCGGTTTCCATCAAACGGAAATGGAATCATGTTGTCTTTTCTAGGGCGATAATTTTATCGTCCCGCCTTGTACTTTTAATGCCTAAACAGAATTTTTCTTGCGTTCTTTCAGGACCACGAAACTTTATAAATTACCGAAAATCATTCATGTATTGGCTGAGAAACAGGTTGGCACAGATGTATCTTAAGCATCCAAATTTAAAATAAAAAAAAGAACATGATTAACACTACACAAAATTAATGTATTTTCAAATGCAAACAAAACACCTTCAAATTAAATTATTCTCAAAACAAAAAAGAAATGTGGCCTCAAGTAATATATTTTGATGACAATAACGTCTTTGCAAAATGCAAAAAGCGATGCTAGCAATAAAATGTAGCTAACTTATTGAATGAAAAGGATGGATAAGAAAAATGAATGTTATGAATAGGTCACCAGTTAGCAAACACTAATTTTAACAATGAGATTTTGTGAATGAGAGCGAGAAAACAGGGGTTAACAAACAAAATATATTTTTTTACAGAGATGTAAAATAGATACTGTAAAAGACCAATTTTTCTTATGCTCGTTTGTCTCACACATAAATTTCTAATCTACTTCAGCATTATAACATTAAATGGCCTTGTACCAGACTGGGTATGTTTGCATGTCAGATGCTTTTGAAGAAGTCAAATGTTTTACCCTGATGATTTGAGGAACGCACAACTGCTTTTCAGCTAAGTAATCCATCAGATAAGAATATCATGAATCAAACTGGATATGTCGAATCCATGTAATAACTAAGGGGGGCAAGCAAGAAAAATAGTCAACAGAAACAGGTAAGAGCATTATAATAGTGTGATTCACAAACTAGTTTCTTCTTCTTCTTCACTTGTTTTTTAACCTTATTTTTTATGATAGCCACTCTGTCATAAAACTGCACTTCTTAATCTTGGTCAAAACTCTCGAGTTCCAATCGGTTAATATTAGCATTTTCAAAAATCCCATATATCATGTCATAATGATGGAGTAGTTATCTTTGAGAGTATTGTTAAGCAAATTGATCCTACTCTGCTCGTCTCTCAGTCAATATTCACACCTGTGGAGATTTCAGTGTTCACAATCTTAAATGGCTAGTCCACTCAAACAAAATAGATGACAAAGGAAATTTTGTCATGATTTCTCCCTTGCTTATAACTTAGATTGTTAATGAACTCACTAGAGTACCGTATGTAACGATGTTTACTCTGCTTACGAAAAGTTTAAGAAATTCATTCTTTTCTCCAAAATCCTAGAATATGTTTTTTGGCCGATATAATGGACGGAGGGGAAATTTCTCTGCAAAGTGATGTTGACATTGGCGACAAGAAGTCTGCCCTGATATTGGGCCACGTGTTTTATTTTAAGTGTCTAACCACTATGTAAGTAATGGAAATTAAATTTCAAGATGAAAGAGCATAGCTGATAATGAAATTTCTTTGAAACAAATGGTTCGAAAGGGAGAAAGAAAGAAAAAGGACAAAGAACATTAAAAAGAAATATGAGTCGGAGAGAGAAAGAAAGAAAAAGGAAAAAGAGAATTAAAGAGAAATATGGGTTAAGATAGAGAAAGAAAAGAGTAATCTCCAAACGGCAGACGAAGAAATGCTAATCTCAAAGAGATGTGGTCGGAATTAGGGTTCAATAAAAAACCATTGTGTTTGGAAATTTAGAGGATTTGCTGGCTGGTATCGAAGAGCTAAGTTGAAAAGCTCTTGCTCCTGACTAAGAAGCTGTCTGTATGAACCCAAGTTAAAAACATCCTGCATTATGAAGCGATTAAGAACCTGAATAATTACTTTTCCTTTACACAAAATGTTATGAATTATTATTCTTGTTTATAAATAATGATCGCTGAATTATTGAATTGCTTGATTTGAAAACCCAGTTAATTACAGCGCTGACAACCAACCTAGACTGCACTGAAAAAAGAAATATACCAGCGACACCAGAGCATCTACAAAAAGGAACACGACATCAAATCAATAAACGGCCAACCAGAGTGCAAAAGGTATTGCCACATGGACTTAGAGTCATGCATGTTTTGTGTGCCCTTAGCGTCAGAGTGGTAGTTCCAGCGAGAGTTTTACTGCATTTTTGAAGTGTCCACCACTAGACAAAGATAAAAGTGTAGCCACCGGGACTTATGGTTAGTGCACATTTTCCTGCCCATGTGTATGAAAAGAACTCGACCAGGATGGTATTACACAGATGGTGATGGACATTTTGCAAGTCTTCTAGATCTTTTTCTAACAACATACACTGAACGGCGCTCATCCTCAGTTCTGTCTCTGCTATGATCGGTTTGCTTAATAAAGATAAAAGTCTTCTAGATCTTTTTTTAACAACATACACTGAGCGGTGCTCATCCTCAGTTCTGTCTCTGCTAGGATCGGTTGGCTTAATAAAGATAAAAGTCTTCTAGATATTTTTTAACAACATACACTGAGCAGTGCTCATCCTCAGTTCTGTCTCTACAATGATCGGTTGGCTTAATAAAGATAAAAGTCTTCTAGATCTTTTTTTAACAACATACACTGAGCAGTGCTCATCCTCAGTTCTGTATCTGCTATGATCGGTGGGCTTAATAAAGATAAAAGTCTTCTAGATCTTTTTTTAACAACATACACTGAGCAGTGCTCATCCTCAGTTCGGTCTCTGCTAGGATCGGTTGGCTTAATAAAGATAAAAGTCTTCTAGATCTTTTTTTAACAACATACACTGAGCGGTGCTCATCCTCAGTTCTATCTCTGCTAGGATCGGTTGGCTTAATAAAGATAAAAGTCTTCTAGATCTTTTTCTAACAACATACACTGAGCAGTGCTCATCCTCAGTTCGGTCTCTGCTATGATCGGTTGGCTTAATAAAGATAAAAGTCTTCTAGATCTTTTTTTAACAACATACACTGAGCGGTGCTCATCCTCAGTTCTGTCTCTGCTAGGATCGGTTGGCTTAATAAAGATAAAAGTCTTCTAGATCTTTTTTTAACAACATACACTGAGCAGTGCTCATCCTCAGTTCTGTCTCTACTATGATCGGTTGGCTTAATAAAGATAAAAGTCTTCTAGGTCTTTTTCTAACAACATACACTGAGCAGTGCTCATCCTCAGTTCTGTCTCTCCTATGATCGGTTGGCTTAATAAATATAAAAGTCTTCTAGATCTTTTTCTAACAACATGCACTGAGCAGTGCTCATCCTCAGTTCTGTCTCTGCTATGATCGGTTGGCTTAATAAATATAAAAGGCTTCTAGATCTTTTTCTAACAACATACACTGAGCAGTGCTCATCCTCAGTTCTGTCTCTGCTATGATCGGTTGGCTTAATAAGGATAAAAGTCTCCTAGATCTTTTTTTAACAACATACACTGGGCGGTGCTCATCCTCAGTTCTGTCTCTGCTATGACAGTTGGCTTAATAAAGATAAAAGTCTTCTAGATCTTTTTTTAACAACATACATTGAGCGGTGCTCATCCTCCGTTCTGTCTCTGCTATGATCGGTTGGCTTAATAAAGATAAAAGTCTTCTAAATCTTTTTCTAACAACATACACTGAGCGGTGCTCATCCTCAGTTCTGTCTCTGCTATGATCGGTTGGCTTAATAAAGATAAAAGTCTTCTAGATCTTTTTTTAACAACATACACTGAGCAGTGCTCATCCTCAGTTCTGTCTCTACTATGATCGGTTGGCTTAATAAAGATAAAAGTCTTCTAGGTCTTTTTCTAACAACATACACTGAGCAGTGCTCATCCTCGGTTCTGTCTCTGCTATGATCGGTTCGCTTAATAAAGATAAACGTTTTCTAGATCTTATTTTAACAACATACACTGAGCGGTGCTCATCCTCAGTTCTGTCTCTGCTATGATCGGTTGGCTTAATAAAGATAAAAGTCTTCTAGATCTTTTTTTAACAACATACACTGAGCGGTGCTCATCCTCAGTTCTGTCTCTGCTAGGATCGGTTGGCTTAATAAAGATAAAAGTCTTCTAGATCTTTTTTTAACAACATACACTGAGCGGTGCTCATCCTCAGTTCTATCTCTGCTAGGATCGGTTGGCTTAATAAAGATAAAAGTCTTCTAGATCTTTTTCTAACAACATACACTGAGCAGTGCTCATCCTCAGTTCGGTCTCTGCTATGATCGGTTGGCTTAATAAAGATAAAAGTCTTCTAGATCTTTTTTTAACAACATACACTGAGCGGTGCTCATCCTCAGTTCTGTCTCTGCTAGGATCGGTTGGCTTAATAAAGATAAAAGTCTTCTAGATCTTTTTTTAACAACATACACTGAGCAGTGCTCATCCTCAGTTCTGTCTCTACTATGATCGGTTGGCTTAATAAAGATAAAAGTCTTCTAGGTCTTTTTCTAACAACATACACTGAGCAGTGCTCATCCTCAGTTCTGTCTCTCCTATGATCGGTTGGCTTAATAAATATAAAAGTCTTCTAGATCTTTTTCTAACAACATGCACTGAGCAGTGCTCATCCTCAGTTCTGTCTCTGCTATGATCGGTTGGCTTAATAAATATAAAAGTCTTCTAGATCTTTTTCTAACAACATACACTGAGCAGTGCTCATCCTCAGTTCTGTCTCTGCTATGATCGGTTGGCTTAATAAGGATAAAAGTCTCCTAGATCTTTTTTTAACAACATACACTGGGCGGTGCTCATCCTCAGTTCTGTCTCTGCTATGACAGTTGGCTTAATAAAGATAAAAGTCTTCTAGATCTTTTTTTAACAACATACATTGAGCGGTGCTCATCCTCCGTTCTGTCTCTGCTATGATCGGTTGGCTTAATAAAGATAAAAGTCTTCTAGATCTTTTTTTAACAACATACACTGAGCAGTGCTCATCCTCAGTTCTGTCTCTACTATGATCGGTTGGCTTAATAAAGATAAAAGTCTTCTAGGTCTTTTTCTAACAACATACACTGAGCAGTGCTCATCCTCGGTTCTGTCTCTGCTATGATCGGTTCGCTTAATAAAGATAAACGTTTTCTAGATCTTATTTTAACAACATATACTGAGCGGTGCTCATCCTCAGTTCTGTCTCTGCTATGATCGGTTGGCTTAATAAAGATAAAAGTCTTCTAGATCTTTTTTTAACAACATACACTGAGCAGTGCTCATCCTCAGTTCTGTCTCTGCTATGATCGGTTGGCTTAATAAAGATAAAAGTTTTCTAGATCTTTTTTTAACAACATACACTGAGCAGTGCTCATCCTCAGTTCTGTCTCTGCTATGATCGGTTGGCTTAATAAAGATAAAAGTCCTCGAGATCTTTTTTTAACAACATACACTGGGCAGTGCTCATCCTCAGTTCTGTCTCTGCTATGATCGGTTGGCTTAATAAAGATAAAAGTCTTCTAGATCTTTTTTTAACAACATACACTGAGCAGTGCTCATGCTCAGTCCTGTCTCTGCTAGGATCGGTTGGCTTAATAAAGATAAAAGTCTTCTAGATCTTTTTCTAACAACATACACTGAGCAGTGCTCATCCTCAGTTCGGTCTCTGCTATGATCGGTTGGCTTAATAAAGATAAAAGTCTTCTAGATCTTTTTTTAACAACATACACTGAGCGGTGCTCATCCTCAGTTCTGTCTCTGCTAGGATCGGTTGGCTTAATAAAGATAAAAGTCTTCTAGATCTTTTTTTAACAACATACACTGAGCAGTGCTCATCCTCAGTTCTGTCTCTACTATGATCGGTTGGCTTAATAAAGATAAAAGTCTTCTAGGTCTTTTTCTAACAACATACACTGAGCAGTGCTCATCCTCAGTTCTGTCTCTCCTATGATCGGTTGGCTTAATAAATATAAAAGTCTTCTAGATCTTTTTCTAACAACATGCACTGAGCAGTGCTCATCCTCAGTTCTGTCTCTGCTATGATCGGTTGGCTTAATAAATATAAAAGGCTTCTAGATCTTTTTCTAACAACATACACTGAGCAGTGCTCATCCTCAGTTCTGTCTCTGCTATGATCGGTTGGCTTAATAAGGATAAAAGTCTCCTAGATCTTTTTTTAACAACATACACTGGGCGGTGCTCATCCTCAGTTCTGTCTCTGCTATGACAGTTGGCTTAATAAAGATAAAAGTCTTCTAGATCTTTTTTTAACAACATACATTGAGCGGTGCTCATCCTCCGTTCTGTCTCTGCTATGATCGGTTGGCTTAATAAAGATAAAAGTCTTCTAAATCTTTTTCTAACAACATACACTGAGCGGTGCTCATCCTCAGTTCTGTCTCTGCTATGATCGGTTGGCTTAATAAAGATAAAAGTCTTCTAGATCTTTTTTTAACAACATACACTGAGCAGTGCTCATCCTCAGTTCTGTCTCTACTATGATCGGTTGGCTTAATAAAGATAAAAGTCTTCTAGGTCTTTTTCTAACAACATACACTGAGCAGTGCTCATCCTCGGTTCTGTCTCTGCTATGATCGGTTCGCTTAATAAAGATAAACGTTTTCTAGATCTTATTTTAACAACATACACTGAGCGGTGCTCATCCTCAGTTCTGTCTCTGCTATGATCGGTTGGCTTAATAAAGATAAAAGTCTTCTAGATCTTTTTTTAACAACATACACTGAGCGGTGCTCATCCTCAGTTCTGTCTCTGCTAGGATCGGTTGGCTTAATAAAGATAAAAGTCTTCTAGATCTTTTTTTAACAACATACACTGAGCGGTGCTCATCCTCAGTTCTATCTCTGCTAGGATCGGTTGGCTTAATAAAGATAAAAGTCTTCTAGATCTTTTTCTAACAACATACACTGAGCAGTGCTCATCCTCAGTTCGGTCTCTGCTATGATCGGTTGGCTTAATAAAGATAAAAGTCTTCTAGATCTTTTTTTAACAACATACACTGAGCGGTGCTCATCCTCAGTTCTGTCTCTGCTAGGATCGGTTGGCTTAATAAAGATAAAAGTCTTCTAGATCTTTTTTTAACAACATACACTGAGCAGTGCTCATCCTCAGTTCTGTCTCTACTATGATCGGTTGGCTTAATAAAGATAAAAGTCTTCTAGGTCTTTTTCTAACAACATACACTGAGCAGTGCTCATCCTCAGTTCTGTCTCTCCTATGATCGGTTGGCTTAATAAATATAAAAGTCTTCTAGATCTTTTTCTAACAACATGCACTGAGCAGTGCTCATCCTCAGTTCTGTCTCTGCTATGATCGGTTGGCTTAATAAATATAAAAGTCTTCTAGATCTTTTTCTAACAACATACACTGAGCAGTGCTCATCCTCAGTTCTGTCTCTGCTATGATCGGTTGGCTTAATAAGGATAAAAGTCTCCTAGATCTTTTTTTAACAACATACACTGGGCGGTGCTCATCCTCAGTTCTGTCTCTGCTATGACAGTTGGCTTAATAAAGATAAAAGTCTTCTAGATCTTTTTTTAACAACATACATTGAGCGGTGCTCATCCTCCGTTCTGTCTCTGCTATGATCGGTTGGCTTAATAAAGATAAAAGTCTTCTAGATCTTTTTTTAACAACATACACTGAGCAGTGCTCATCCTCAGTTCTGTCTCTACTATGATCGGTTGGCTTAATAAAGATAAAAGTCTTCTAGGTCTTTTTCTAACAACATACACTGAGCAGTGCTCATCCTCGGTTCTGTCTCTGCTATGATCGGTTCGCTTAATAAAGATAAACGTTTTCTAGATCTTATTTTAACAACATATACTGAGCGGTTCTCATCCTCAGTTCTGTCTCTGCTATGATCGGTTGGCTTAATAAAGATAAAAGTCTTCTAGATCTTTTTTTAACAACATACACTGAGCAGTGCTCATCCTCAGTTCTGTCTCTGCTATGATCGGTTGGCTTAATAAAGATAAAAGTTTTCTAGATCTTTTTTTAACAACATACACTGAGCAGTGCTCATCCTCAGTTCTGTCTCTGCTATGATCGGTTGGCTTAATAAAGATAAAAGTCCTCGAGATCTTTTTTTAACAACATACACTGGGCAGTGCTCATCCTCAGTTCTGTCTCTGCTATGATCGGTTGGCTTAATAAAGATAAAAGTCTTCTAGATCTTTTTTTAACAACATACACTGAGCAGTGCTCATGCTCAGTCCTGTCTCTGCTAGGATCGGTTGGCTTAATAAAGATAAAAGTCTTCTAGATCTTTTTTTAACAACATACACTGAGCGGTGCTCATCCTCATTTCTGTCTCTGCTAGGATCGGTTGGCTTAATAAAGATAGAAGTCTTCTAGATCTTTTTTTAACAACATACACTGAGCGGTGCTCATCCTCAGTTCTGTCTCTGCATGGATCGGTTGGCTTAATAAAGATAAAAGTCTTCTAGATCTTTTTTTAACAACATACACTGAGCGGTACTCATCCTCAGTTCTGTCTCGTCTATGATCGGTTGGCTTGATAAAGATAAAAGTCTTCTAGATCTTTTTTTTAACAACATATACTGAGCGGTGTTCATCCTCAGTTCTGTCTCTGCTAGGATCGGTTGGCTTAATTAAGATAAAAGTCTTCTAGATCTTTTTTTAACAACATATACTGAGCGGTGCTCATCCTCAGTTCTGTCTCTGCTATGATCGGTTGGCTTGATAAAGATAAAAGTCTTCTAGATCTTTTTTTAACAACATACACTGAGCAGTGCTCATGCTCAGTCCTGTCTCTGCTATGATCGGTTTGCTTAATAAAGATAAAAGTCTTCTAGATCTTTTTTTAACAACATATACTGAGCGGTGCTCATCCTCAGTCCTGTCTCTGCTATGATCGGTTGGCTTAATAAAGATAAAAGTCTTCTAGATCTTTTTTTAACAACATATACTGAGCAGTGCTCATGCTCAGTCCTGTCTCTGCTATGATCGGTTGGCTTAATAAAGATAAAAGTCTTCTAGATCTTTTTTTAACAACATATACTGAGCAGTGCTCATGCTCAGTCCTGTCTCTGCTATGATCGGTTGGCTTAATAAAGATAAAAGTCTTCTAGATCTTTTTTTAACAACATACACTGAGCAGTGCTCATGCTCAGTCCTGTCTCTGCTATGATCGGTTTGCTTAATAAAGATAAAAGTCTTCTAGATCTTTTTTTAACAACATATACTGAGCGGTGCTCATCCTCAGTCCTGTCTCTGCTATGATCGGTTGGCTTAATAAAGATAAAAGTCTTCTAGATCTTTTTTTAACAACATATACTGAGCGGTGCTCATCCTCAGTCCTGTCTCTGCTATGATCGGTTGGCTTAATAAAGATAAAAGTCTTCTAGATCTTTTTTTAACAACATACACTGAGCGGTACTCATCCTCAGTTCTGTCTCGTCTATGATCGGTTGGCTTGATAAAGATAAAAGTCTTCTAGATCTTTTTTTAACAACATATACTGAGCGGTGTTCATCCTCAGTTCTGTCTCTGCTAGGATCGGTTGGCTTAATTAAGATAAAAGTCTTCTAGATCTTTTTTTAACAACATATACTGAGCGGTGCTCATCCTCAGTTCTGTCTCTGCTATGATCGGTTGGCTTAATAAAGATAAAAGTCTTCTAGATCTTTTTTTAACAACATATACTGAGCGGTGCTCATCCTCAGTTCTGTCTCTGCTATGATCGGTTGGCTTAATAAAGATAAAAGTCTTCTAGATCTTTTTTTAACAACATACACTGAACGGCGCTCATCCTCAGTTCCGTCTCTGCTATGATCGGTTGGCTTAATAAAGATAAAAGTCTTCTAGATCTTTTTTTAACAACATATACTGAGCGGTGTTCATCCTCAGTTCTGTCTCTGCTAGGATCGGTTGGCTTAATAAAGATAAAAGTCTTCTAGATCTTTTTTTAACAACATATACTGAGCGGTGCTCATCCTCAGTTCTGTCTCTGCTATGATCGGTTGGCTTGATAAAGATAAAAGTCTTCTAGATCTTTTTTTAACAACATATACTGAGCGGTGTTCATCCTCAGTTCTGTCTCTGCTAGGATCGGTTGGCTTAATAAAGATAAAAGTCTTCTAGATCTTTTTTTAACAACATATACTGAGCGGTGCTCATCCTCAGTTCTGTCTCTGCTATGATCGGTTGGCTTAATAAAGATAAAAGTCTTCTAGATCTTTTTTTAACAACATACACTGAACGGCGCTCATCCTCAGTTCCGTCTCTGCTTTGATCGGTTGGCTTAATAAAGATAAAAGTCTTCTAGATCTTTTTTTAACAACATACACTGAACGGCGCTCATCCTCAGTTCCGTCTCTGCTATGATCGGTTGGCTTAATAAAGATAAAAGTCTTCTAGATCTTTTTTTAACAACATACACTGAGCAGTGCTCATGCTCAGTCCTGTCTCTGCTATGATCGGTTTGCTTAATAAAGATAAAAGTCTTCTAGATCTTTTTTTAACAACATATACTGAGCGGTGCTCATCCTCAGTCCTGTCTCTGCTATGATCGGTTGGCTTAATAAAGATAAAAGTCTTCTAGATCTTTTTTTAACAACATATACTGAGCAGTGCTCATGCTCAGTCCTGTCTCTGCTATGATCGGTTGGCTTAATAAAGATAAAAGTCTTCTAGATCTTTTTTTTAACAACATATACTGAGCAGTGCTCATGCTCAGTCCTGTCTCTGCTATGATCGGTTTGCTTAATAAAGATAAAAGTCTTCTAGATCTTTTTTTTAACAACATATACTGAGCAGTGCTCATGCTCAGTCCTGTCTCTGCTATGATCGGTTGGCTTAATAAAGATAAAAGTCTTCTAGATCTTTTTTTAACAACATACACTGAGCAGTGCTCATGCTCAGTCCTGTCTCTGCTATGATCGGTTTGCTTAATAAAGATAAAAGTCTTCTAGATCTTTTTTTAACAACATATACTGAGCGGTGCTCATCCTCAGTCCTGTCTCTGCTATGATCGGTTGGCTTAATAAAGATAAAAGTCTTCTAGATCTTTTTTTAACAACATATACTGAGCAGTGCTCATGCTCAGTCCTGTCTCTGCTATGATCGGTTGGCTTAATAAAGATAAAAGTCTTCTAGATCTTTTTTTTAACAACATATACTGAGCAGTGCTCATGCTCAGTCCTGTCTCTGCTATGATCGGTTGGCTTAATAAAGATAAAAGTCTTCTAGATCTTTTTTTAACAACATACACTGAGCAGTGCTCATGCTCAGTCCTGTCTCTGCTATGATCGGTTGGCTTAATAAAGATAAAAGTCTTCTAGATCTTTTTTTAACAACATACACTGAACGGCGCTCATCCTCAGTTCCGTCTCTGCTATGATCGGTTGGCTTAATAAAGATAAAAGTCTTCTAGATCTTTTTTTAACAACATACACTGAACGGCGCTCATCCTCAGTTCCGTCTCTGCTATGATCGGTTGGCTTAATAAAGATAAAAGTCTTCTAGATCTTTTTTTAACAACATACACTGAACGGCGCTCATCCTCAGTTCCGTCTCTGCTATGATCGGTTGGCTTAATAAAGATAAAAGTCTTCTAGATCTTTTTTTAACAACATATACTGAGCAGTGCTCATGCTCAGTCCTGTCTCTGCTATGATCGGTTGGCTTAATAAAGATAAAAGTCTTCTAGATCTTTTTTTAACAACATACACTGAACGGCGCTCATCCTCAGTTCCGTCTCTGCTATGATCGGTTGGCTTAATAAAGATAAAAGTCTTCTAGATCTTTTTTTAACAACATATACTGAGCAGTGCTCATGCTCAGTCCTGTCTCTGCTATGATCGGTTGGCTTAATAAAGATAAAAGTCTTCTAGATCTTTTTTTAACAACATACACTGAGCAGTGCTCATGCTCAGTCCTGTCTCTGCTATGATCGGTTGGCTTAATAAAGATAAAAGTCTTCTAGATCTTTTTTTAACAACATACACTGAACGGCGCTCATCCTCAGTTCCGTCTCTGCTATGATCGGTTGGCTTAATAAAGATAAAAGTCTTCTAGATCTTTTTTTAACAACATACACTGAACGGCGCTCATCCTCAGTTCCGTCTCTGCTATGATCGGTTGGCTTAATAAAGATAAAAGTCTTCTAGATCTTTTTTTAACAACATACACTGAACGGCGCTCATCCTCAGTTCCGTCTTTGCTATGATCGGTTGGCTTAATAAAGATAAAAGTCTTCTAGATCTTTTTTTAACAACATATACTGAGCAGTGCTCATGCTCAGTCCTGTCTCTGCTATGATCGGTTGGCTTAATAAAGATAAAAGTCTTCTAGATCTTTTTTTAACAACATACACTGAACGGCGCTCATCCTCAGTTCCGTCTCTGCTATGATCGGTTGGCTTAATAAAGATAAAAGTCTTCTAGATCTTTTTTTAACAACATATACTGAGCAGTGCTCATGCTCAGTCCTGTCTCTGCTATGATCGGTTGGCTTAATTAAGATAAAAGTCTTCTAGATCTTTTTTTAACATTATATACTGAGCAGTGCTCATGCTCAGTCCTGTCTCTGCTATGATCGGTTGGCTTAATAAAGATAAAAGTCTTCTAGATCTTTTTTTAACAACATACACTGAGCAGTGCTCATGCTCAGTCCTGTCTCTGCTATGATCGGTTGGCTTAATAAAGATAAAAGTCTTCTAGATCTTTTTTTAACAACATACACTGAGCAGTGCTCATGCTCAGTCCTGTCTCTGCTATGATCGGTTGGCTTAATAAAGATAAAAGTCTTCTAGATCTTTTTTTAACAACATACACTGAGCAGTGCTCATGCTCAGTCCTGTCTCTGCTATGATCGGTTGGCTTAATAAAGATAAAAGTCTTCTAGATCTTTTTTTAACAACATACACTGAGCAGTGCTCATGCTCAGTCCTGTCTCTGCTATGATCGGTTGGCTTAATAAAGATAAAAGTCTTCTAGATCTTTTTTTAACAACATACACTGAGCAGTGCTCATGCTCAGTCCTGTCTCTGCTATGATCGGTTGGCTTAATAAAGATAAAAGTCTTCTAGATCTTTTTTTAACAACATACACTGAACGGCGCTCATCCTCAGTTCCGTCTCTGCTATGATCGGTTGGCTTAATAAAGATAAAAGTCTTCTAGATCTTTTTTTAACAACATATACTGAGCAGTGCTCATGCTCAGTCCTGTCTCTGCTATGATCGGTTGGCTTAATAAAGATAAAAGTCTTCTAGATCTTTTTTTAACAACATACACTGAGCAGTGCTCATGCTCAGTCCTGTCTCTGCTATGATCGGTTGGCTTAATAAAGATAAAAGTCTTCTAGATCTTTTTTTAACAACATATACTGAGCAGTGCTCATGCTCAGTCCTGTCTCTGCTATGATCGGTTGGCTTAATAAAGATAAAAGTCTTCTAGATCTTTTTTTAACAACATACACTGAGCAGTGCTCATGCTCAGTCCTGTCTCTGCTATGATCGGTTGGCTTAATAAAGATAAAAGTCTTCTAGATCTTTTTTTAACAACATACACTGAGCAGTGCTCATGCTCAGTCCTGTCTCTGCTATGATCGGTTGGCTTAATAAAGATAAAAGTCTTCTAGATCTTTTTTTAACAACATACACTGAACGGCGCTCATCCTCAGTTCCGTCTCTGCTATGATCGGTTGGCTTAATAAAGATAAAAGTCTTCTAGATCTTTTTTTAACAACATATACTGAGCAGTGCTCATGCTCAGTCCTGTCTCTGCTATGATCGGTTGGCTTAATAAAGATAAAAGTCTTCTAGATCTTTTTTTAACAACATACACTGAGCAGTGCTCATGCTCAGTCCTGTCTCTGCTATGATCGGTTGGCTTAATAAAGATAAAAGTCTTCTAGATCTTTTTTTAACAACATATACTGAGCAGTGCTCATGCTCAGTCCTGTCTCTGCTATGATCGGTTGGCTTAATAAAGATAAAAGTCTTCTAGATCTTTTTTTAACAACATACACTGAGCAGTGCTCATGCTCAGTCCTGTCTCTGCTATGATCGGTTGGCTTAATAAAGATAAAAGTCTTCTAGATCTTTTTTTAACAACATATACTGAGCAGTGCTCATGCTCAGTCCTGTCTCTGCTATGATCGGTTGGCTTAATAAAGATAAAAGTCTTCTAGATCTTTTTTTAACAACATATACTGAGCAGTGCTCATGCTCAGTCCTGTCTCTGCTATGATCGGTTGGCTTAATAAAGATAAAAGTCTTCTAGATCTTTTTTTAACAACATATACTGAGCAGTGCTCATGCTCAGTCCTGTCTCTGCTATGATCGGTTGGCTTAATAAAGATAAAAGTCTTCTAGATCTTTTTTTAACAACATATACTGAGCAGTGCTCATGCTCAGTCCTGTCTCTGCTATGATCGGTTGGCTTAATAAAGATAAAAGTCTTCTAGATCTTTTTTTAACAACATACACTGAGCAGTGCTCATGCTCAGTCCTGTCTCTGCTATGATCGGTTGGCTTAATAAAGATAAAAGTCTTCTAGATCTTTTTTTAACAACATATACTGAGCAGTGCTCATGCTCAGTCCTGTCTCTGCTATGATCGGTTGGCTTAATAAAGATAAAAGTCTTCTAGATCTTTTTTTAACAACATATACTGAGCAGTGCTCATGCTCAGTCCTGTCTCTGCTATGATCGGTTGGCTTAATAAAGATAAAAGTCTTCTAGATCTTTTTTTAACAACATACACTGAGCAGTGCTCATGCTCAGTCCTGTCTCTGCTATGATCGGTTGGCTTAATAAAGATAAAAGTCTTCTAGATCTTTTTTTAACAACATATACTGAGCAGTGCTCATGCTCAGTCCTGTCTCTGCTATGATCGGTTGGCTTAATAAAGATAAAAGTCTTCTAGATCTTTTTTTAACAACATACACTGAGCAGTGCTCATGCTCAGTCCTGTCTCTGCTATGATCGGTTGGCTTAATAAAGATAAAAGTCTTCTAGATCTTTTTTTAACAACATATACTGAGCAGTGCTCATGCTCAGTCCTGTCTCTGCTATGATCGGTTGGCTTAATAAAGATAAAAGTCTTCTAGATCTTTTTTTAACAACATACACTGAGCAGTGCTCATGCTCAGTCCTGTCTCTGCTATGATCGGTTGGCTTAATAAAGATAAAAGTCTTCTAGATCTTTTTTTAACAACATATACTGAGCAGTGCTCATGCTCAGTCCTGTCTCTGCTATGATCGGTTGGCTTAATAAAGATAAAAGTCTTCTAGATCTTTTTTTAACAACATACACTGAACGGCGCTCATCCTCAGTTCCGTCTCTGCTATGATCGGTTGGCTTAATAAAGATAAAAGTCTTCTAGATCTTTTTTTAACAACATACACTGAGCAGTGCTCATGCTCAGTCCTGTCTCTGCTATGATCGGTTGGCTTAATAAAGATAAAAGTCTTCTAGATCTTTTTTTAACAACATATACTGAGCAGTGCTCATGCTCAGTCCTGTCTCTGCTATGATCGGTTGGCTTAATAAAGATAAAAGTCTTCTAGATCTTTTTTTAACAACATACACTGAGCAGTGCTCATGCTCAGTCCTGTCTCTGCTATGATCGGTTGGCTTAATAAAGATAAAAGTCTTCTAGATCTTTTTTTAACAACATATACTGAGCAGTGCTCATGCTCAGTCCTGTCTCTGCTATGATCGGTTGGCTTAATAAAGATAAAAGTCTTCTAGATCTTTTTTTAACAACATACACTGAGCAGTGCTCATGCTCAGTCCTGTCTCTGCTATGATCGGTTGGCTTAATAAAGATAAAAGTCTTCTAGATCTTTTTTTAACAACATATACTGAGCAGTGCTCATGCTCAGTCCTGTCTCTGCTATGATCGGTTGGCTTAATAAAGATAAAAGTCTTCTAGATCTTTTTTTAACAACATACACTGAACGGCGCTCATCCTCAGTTCCGTCTCTGCTATGATCGGTTGGCTTAATAAAGATAAAAGTCTTCTAGATCTTTTTTTAACAACATACACTGAACGGCGCTCATCCTCAGTTCCGTCTCTGCTATGATCGGTTGGCTTAATAAAGATAAAAGTCTTCTAGATCTTTTTTTAACAACATACACTGAGCAGTGCTCATGCTCAGTCCTGTCTCTGCTATGATCGGTTGGCTTAATAAAGATAAAAGTCTTCTAGATCTTTTTTTAACAACATACACTGAGCAGTGCTCATGCTCAGTCCTGTCTCTGCTATGATCGGTTGGCTTAATAAAGATAAAAGTCTTCTAGATCTTTTTTTAACAACATACACTGAGCAGTGCTCATGCTCAGTCCTGTCTCTGCTATGATCGGTTGGCTTAATAAAGATAAAAGTCTTCTAGATCTTTTTTTAACAACATATACTGAGCAGTGCTCATGCTCAGTCCTGTCTCTGCTATGATCGGTTGGCTTAATAAAGATAAAAGTCTTCTAGATCTTTTTTTAACAACATACACTGAACGGCGCTCATCCTCAGTTCCGTCTCTGCTATGATCGGTTGGCTTAATAAAGATAAAAGTCTTCTAGATCTTTTTTTAACAACATATACTGAGCAGTGCTCATGCTCAGTCCTGTCTCTGCTATGATCGGTTGGCTTAATAAAGATAAAAGTCTTCTAGATCTTTTTTTAACAACATACACTGAACGGCGCTCATCCTCAGTTCCGTCTCTGCTATGATCGGTTGGCTTAATAAAGATAAAAGTCTTCTAGATCTTTTTTTAACAACATACACTGAACGGCGCTCATCCTCAGTTCCGTCTCTGCTATGATCGGTTGGCTTAATAAAGATAAAAGTCTTCTAGATCTTTTTTTAACAACATACACTGAGCAGTGCTCATGCTCAGTCCTGTCTCTGCTATGATCGGTTGGCTTAATAAAGATAAAAGTCTTCTAGATCTTTTTTTAACAACATATACTGAGCAGTGCTCATGCTCAATCCTGTCTCTGCTATGATCGGTTGGCTTAATAAAGATAAAAGTCTTCTAGATCTTTTTTTAACAACATACACTGAACGGCGCTCATCCTCAGTTCCGTCTCTGCTATGATCGGTTGGCTTAATAAAGATAAAAGTCTTCTAGATCTTTTTTTAACAACATACACTGAACGGCGCTCATCCTCAGTTCCGTCTCTGCTATGATCGGTTGGCTTAATAAAGATAAAAGTCTTCTAGATCTTTTTTTAACAACATACACTGAACGGCGCTCATCCTCAGTTCCGTCTCTGCTATGATCGGTTGGCTTAATAAAGATAAAAGTCTTCTAGATCTTTTTTTAACAACATATACTGAGCAGTGCTCATGCTCAGTCCTGTCTCTGCTATGATCGGTTGGCTTAATAAAGATAAAAGTCTTCTAGATCTTTTTTTAACAACATACACTGAACGGCGCTCATCCTCAGTTCCGTCTCTGCTATGATCGGTTGGCTTAATAAAGATAAAAGTCTTCTAGATCTTTTTTTAACAACATACACTGAGCAGTGCTCATGCTCAGTCCTGTCTCTGCTATGATCGGTTGGCTTAATAAAGATAAAAGTCTTCTAGATCTTTTTTTAACAACATATACTGAGCAGTGCTCATGCTCAGTCCTGTCTCTGCTATGATC
The DNA here is from genome assembly GCF_053919585.1 of Euprymna scolopes. Lineage (NCBI taxonomy): Eukaryota > Metazoa > Mollusca > Cephalopoda > Sepiida > Sepiolidae > Euprymna > Euprymna scolopes. The sequence continues at coordinate 39,934,631 of NC_136492.1, forward strand.
GGTTGGCTTAATAAAGATAAAAGTCTTCTAGATCTTTTTTTAACAACATACACTGAACGGCGCTCATCCTCAGTTCCGTCTCTGCTATGATCGGTTGGCTTAATAAAGATAAAAGTCTTCTAGATCTTTTTTTAACAACATACACTGAGCAGTGCTCATGCTCAGTCCTGTCTCTGCTATGATCGGTTGGCTTAATAAAGATAAAAGTCTTCTAGATCTTTTTTTAACAACATATACTGAGCAGTGCTCATGCTCAGTCCTGTCTCTGCTATGATCGGTTGGCTTAATAAAGATAAAAGTCTTCTAGATCTTTTTTTAACAACATACACTGAACGGCGCTCATCCTCAGTTCCGTCTCTGCTATGATCGGTTGGCTTAATAAAGATAAAAGTCTTCTAGATCTTTTTTTAACAACATACACTGAACGGCGCTCATCCTCAGTTCCGTCTCTGCTATGATCGGTTGGCTTAATAAAGATAAAAGTCTTCTAGATCTTTTTTTAACAACATACACTGAGCAGTGCTCATGCTCAGTCCTGTCTCTGCTATGATCGGTTGGCTTAATAAAGATAAAAGTCTTCTAGATCTTTTTTTAACAACATACACTGAGCAGTGCTCATGCTCAGTCCTGTCTCTGCTATGATCGGTTGGCTTAATAAAGATAAAAGTCTTCTAGATCTTTTTTAACAACATACACTGAGCAGTGCTCATGCTCAGTCCTGTCTCTGCTATGATCGGTTGGCTTAATTAAGATAAAAGTCTTCTAGATCTTTTTTTTAACAACATATACTGAGCAGTGCTCATGCTCAGTCCTGTCTCTGCTATGATCGGTTGGCTTAATAAAGATAAAAGTCTTCTAGATCTTTTTTTAACAACATACACTGAGCAGTGCTCATGCTCAGTCCTGTCTCTGCTATGATCGGTTGGCTTAATAAAGATAAAAGTCTTCTAGATCTTTTTTTAACAACATACACTGAACGGCGCTCATCCTCAGTTCCGTCTCTGCTATGATCGGTTGGCTTAATAAAGATAAAAGTCTTCTAGATCTTTTTTTAACAACATACACTGAGCAGTGCTCATGCTCAGTCCTGTCTCTGCTATGATCGGTTGGCTTAATTAAGATAAAAGTCTTCTAGATCTTTTTTTAACAACATACACTGAACGGCGCTCATCCTCAGTTCCGTCTCTGCTATGATCGGTTGGCTTAATAAAGATAAAAGTCTTCTAGATCTTTTTTTAACAACATGCACTGAACGGCGCTCATCCTCAGTTCCGTCTCTGCTATGATCGGTTGGCTTAATAAAGATAAAAGTCTTCTAGATCTTTTTTTAACAACATACACTGAACGGCGCTCATCCTCAGTTCCGTCTCTGCTATGATCGGTTGGCTTAATAAAGATAAAAGTCTTCTAGATCTTTTTTTAACAACATACACTGAACGGCGCTCATCCTCAGTTCCGTCTCTGCTATGATCGGTTGGCTTAATAAAGATAAAAGTCTTCTAGATCTTTTTTTAACAACATATACTGAGCAGTGCTCATGCTCAGTCCTGTCTCTGCTATGATCGGTTGGCTTAATAAAGATAAAAGTCTTCTAGATCTTTTTTTAACAACATGCACTGAACGGCGCTCATCCTCAGTTCCGTCTCTGCTATGATCGGTTGGCTTAATAAAGATAAAAGTCTTCTAGATCTTTTTTTAACAACATACACTGAACGGCGCTCATCCTCAGTTCCGTCTCTGCTATGATCGGTTGGCTTAATAAAGATAAAAGTCTTCTAGATCTTTTTTTAACAACATGCACTGAACGGCGCTCATCCTCAGTTCCGTCTCTGCTATGATCGGTTGGCTTAATAAAGATAAAAGTCTTCTAGATCTTTTTTTAACAACATACACTGAGCAGTGCTCATGCTCAGTCCTGTCTCTGCTATGATCGGTTGGCTTAATAAAGATAAAAGTCTTCTAGATCTTTTTTTAACAACATATACTGAGCAGTGCTCATGCTCAGTCCTGTCTCTGCTATGATCGGTTGGCTTAATAAAGATAAAAGTCTTCTAGATCTTTTTTTAACAACATACACTGAACGGCGCTCATCCTCAGTTCCGTCTCTGCTATGATCGGTTGGCTTAATAAAGATAAAAGTCTTCTAGATCTTTTTTTAACAACATACACTGAACGGCGCTCATCCTCAGTTCCGTCTCTGCTATGATCGGTTGGCTTAATAAAGATAAAAGTCTTCTAGATCTTTTTTTAACAACATACACTGAGCAGTGCTCATGCTCAGTCCTGTCTCTGCTATGATCGGTTGGCTTAATAAAGATAAAAGTCTTCTAGATCTTTTTTTAACAACATACACTGAGCAGTGCTCATGCTCAGTCCTGTCTCTGCTATGATCGGTTGGCTTAATAAAGATAAAAGTCTTCTAGATCTTTTTTAACAACATACACTGAGCAGTGCTCATGCTCAGTCCTGTCTCTGCTATGATCGGTTGGCTTAATTAAGATAAAAGTCTTCTAGATCTTTTTTAACAACATATACTGAGCAGTGCTCATGCTCAGTCCTGTCTCTGCTATGATCGGTTGGCTTAATAAAGATAAAAGTCTTCTAGATCTTTTTTTAACAACATACACTGAGCAGTGCTCATGCTCAGTCCTGTCTCTGCTATGATCGGTTGGCTTAATAAAGATAAAAGTCTTCTAGATCTTTTTTTAACAACATATACTGAGCAGTGCTCATGCTCAGTCCTGTCTCTGCTATGATCGGTTGGCTTAATAAAGATAAAAGTCTTCTAGATCTTTTTTTAACAACATATACTGAGCAGTGCTCATGCTCAGTCCTGTCTCTGCTATGATCGGTTGGCTTAATAAAGATAAAAGTCTTCTAGATCTTTTTTTAACAACATATACTGAGCAGTGCTCATGCTCAGTCCTGTCTCTGCTATGATCGGTTGGCTTAATAAAGATAAAAGTCTTCTAGATCTTTTTTAACAACATACACTGAGCAGTGCTCATGCTCAGTCCTGTCTCTGCTATGATCGGTTGGCTTAATAAAGATAAAAGTCTTCTAGATCTTTTTTTAACAACATACACTGAGCAGTGCTCATGCTCAGTCCTGTCTCTGCTATGATCGGTTGGCTTAATAAAGATAAAAGTCTTCTAGATCTTTTTTTAACAACATACACTGAACGGCGCTCATCCTCAGTTCCGTCTCTGCTATGATCGGTTGGCTTAATAAAGATAAAAGTCTTCTAGATCTTTTTTTAACAACATACACTGAGCAGTGCTCATGCTCAGTCCTGTCTCTGCTATGATCGGTTGGCTTAATTAAGATAAAAGTCTTCTAGATCTTTTTTTAACAACATACACTGAACGGCGCTCATCCTCAGTTCCGTCTCTGCTATGATCGGTTGGCTTAATAAAGATAAAAGTCTTCTAGATCTTTTTTTAACAACATGCACTGAACGGCGCTCATCCTCAGTTCCGTCTCTGCTATGATCGGTTGGCTTAATAAAGATAAAAGTCTTCTAGATCTTTTTTTAACAACATACACTGAACGGCGCTCATCCTCAGTTCCGTCTCTGCTATGATCGGTTGGCTTAATAAAGATAAAAGTCTTCTAGATCTTTTTTTAACAACATACACTGAACGGCGCTCATCCTCAGTTCCGTCTCTGCTATGATCGGTTGGCTTAATAAAGATAAAAGTCTTCTAGATCTTTTTTTAACAACATATACTGAGCAGTGCTCATGCTCAGTCCTGTCTCTGCTATGATCGGTTGGCTTAATAAAGATAAAAGTCTTCTAGATCTTTTTTTAACAACATGCACTGAACGGCGCTCATCCTCAGTTCCGTCTCTGCTATGATCGGTTGGCTTAATAAAGATAAAAGTCTTCTAGATCTTTTTTTAACAACATACACTGAACGGCGCTCATCCTCAGTTCCGTCTCTGCTATGATCGGTTGGCTTAATAAAGATAAAAGTCTTCTAGATCTTTTTTTAACAACATGCACTGAACGGCGCTCATCCTCAGTTCCGTCTCTGCTATGATCGGTTGGCTTAATAAAGATAAAAGTCTTCTAGATCTTTTTTTAACAACATACACTGAACGGCGCTCATCCTCAGTTCCGTCTCTGCTATGATCGGTTGGCTTAATAAAGATAAAAGTCTTCTAGATCTTTTTTTAACAACATATACTGAGCAGTGCTCATGCTCAGTCCTGTCTCTGCTATGATCGGTTGGCTTAATAAAGATAAAAGTCTTCTAGATCTTTTTTTAACAACATGCACTGAACGGCGCTCATCCTCAGTTCCGTCTCTGCTATGATCGGTTGGCTTAATAAAGATAAAAGTCTTCTAGATCTTTTTTTAACAACATACACTGAACGGCGCTCATCCTCAGTTCCGTCTCTGCTATGATCGGTTGGCTTAATAAAGATAAAAGTCTTCTAGATCTTTTTTTAACAACATATACTGAGCAGTGCTCATGCTCAGTCCTGTCTCTGCTATGATCGGTTGGCTTAATAAAGATAAAAGTCTTCTAGATCTTTTTTTAACAACATATACTGAGCAGTGCTCATGCTCAGTCCTGTCTCTGCTATGATCGGTTGGCTTAATAAAGATAAAAGTCTTCTAGATCTTTTTTTAACAACATGCACTGAACGGCGCTCATCCTCAGTTCCGTCTCTGCTATGATCGGTTGGCTTAATAAAGATAAAAGTCTTCTAGATCTTTTTTTAACAACATACACTGAACGGCGCTCATCCTCAGTTCCGTCTCTGCTATGATCGGTTGGCTTAATAAAGATAAAAGTCTTCTAGATCTTTTTTTAACAACATATACTGAGCAGTGCTCATGCTCAGTCCTGTCTCTGCTATGATCGGTTGGCTTAATAAAGATAAAAGTCTTCTAGATCTTTTTTTAACAACATGCACTGAACGGCGCTCATCCTCAGTTCCGTCTCTGCTATGATCGGTTGGCTTAATAAAGATAAAAGTCTTCTAGATCTTTTTTTAACAACATACACTGAACGGCGCTCATCCTCAGTTCCGTCTCTGCTATGATCGGTTGGCTTAATAAAGATAAAAGTCTTCTAGATCTTTTTTTAACAACATATACTGAGCAGTGCTCATGCTCAGTCCTGTCTCTGCTATGATCGGTTGGCTTAATAAAGATAAAAGTCTTCTAGATCTTTTTTTAACAACATATACTGAGCAGTGCTCATGCTCAGTCCTGTCTCTGCTATGATCGGTTGGCTTAATAAAGATAAAAGTCTTCTAGATCTTTTTTTAACAACATGCACTGAACGGCGCTCATCCTCAGTTCCGTCTCTGCTATGATCGGTTGGCTTAATAAAGATAAAAGTCTTCTAGATCTTTTTTTAACAACATACACTGAACGGCGCTCATCCTCAGTTCCGTCTCTGCTATGATCGGTTGGCTTAATAAAGATAAAAGTCTTCTAGATCTTTTTTTAACAACATACACTGAACGGCGCTCATCCTCAGTTCCGTCTCTGCTATGATCGGTTGGCTTAATAAAGATAAAAGTCTTCTAGATCTTTTTTTAACAACATATACTGAGCAGTGCTCATGCTCAGTCCTGTCTCTGCTATGATCGGTTGGCTTAATAAAGATAAAAGTCTTCTAGATCTTTTTTTAACAACATGCACTGAACGGCGCTCATCCTCAGTTCCGTCTCTGCTATGATCGGTTGGCTTAATAAAGATAAAAGTCTTCTAGATCTTTTTTTAACAACATGCACTGAACGGCGCTCATCCTCAGTTCCGTCTCTGCTATGATCGGTTGGCTTAATAAAGATAAAAGTCTTCTAGATCTTTTTTTAACAACATGCACTGAACGGCGCTCATCCTCAGTTCCGTCTCTGCTATGATCGGTTGGCTTAATAAAGATAAAAGTCTTCTAGATCTTTTTTTAACAACATGCACTGAACGGCGCTCATCCTCAGTTCCGTCTCTGCTATGATCGGTTGGCTTAATAAAGATAAAAGTCTTCTAGATCTTTTTTTAACAACATACACTGAACGGCGCTCATCCTCAGTTCCGTCTCTGCTATGATCGGTTGGCTTAATAAAGATAAAAGTCTTCTAGATCTTTTTTTAACAACATATACTGAGCAGTGCTCATGCTCAGTCCTGTCTCTGCTATGATCGGTTGGCTTAATAAAGATAAAAGTCTTCTAGATCTTTTTTTAACAACATATACTGAGCAGTGCTCATGCTCAGTCCTGTCTCTGCTATGATCGGTTGGCTTAATAAAGATAAAAGTCTTCTAGATCTTTTTTTAACAACATATACTGAGCAGTGCTCATGCTCAGTCCTGTCTCTGCTATGATCGGTTGGCTTAATAAAGATAAAAGTCTTCTAGATCTTTTTTTAACAACATGCACTGAACGGCGCTCATCCTCAGTTCCGTCTCTGCTATGATCGGTTGGCTTAATAAAGATAAAAGTCTTCTAGATCTTTTTTTAACAACATATACTGAGCAGTGCTCATGCTCAGTCCTGTCTCTGCTATGATCGGTTGGCTTAATAAAGATAAAAGTCTTCTAGATCTTTTTTTAACAACATGCACTGAACGGCGCTCATCCTCAGTTCCGTCTCTGCTATGATCGGTTGGCTTAATAAAGATAAAAGTCTTCTAGATCTTTTTTTAACAACATACACTGAACGGCGCTCATCCTCAGTTCCGTCTCTGCTATGATCGGTTGGCTTAATAAAGATAAAAGTCTTCTAGATCTTTTTTTAACAACATACACTGAACGGCGCTCATCCTCAGTTCCGTCTCTGCTATGATCGGTTGGCTTAATAAAGATAAAAGTCTTCTAGATCTTTTTTTAACAACATACACTGAACGGCGCTCATCCTCAGTTCCGTCTCTGCTATGATCGGTTGGCTTAATAAAGATAAAAGTCTTCTAGATCTTTTTTTAACAACATATACTGAGCAGTGCTCATGCTCAGTCCTGTCTCTGCTATGATCGGTTGGCTTAATAAAGATAAAAGTCTTCTAGATCTTTTTTTAACAACATGCACTGAACGGCGCTCATCCTCAGTTCCGTCTCTGCTATGATCGGTTGGCTTAATAAAGATAAAAGTCTTCTAGATCTTTTTTTAACAACATACACTGAACGGCGCTCATCCTCAGTTCCGTCTCTGCTATGATCGGTTGGCTTAATAAAGATAAAAGTCTTCTAGATCTTTTTTTAACAACATACACTGAACGGCGCTCATCCTCAGTTCCGTCTCTGCTATGATCGGTTGGCTTAATAAAGATAAAAGTCTTCTAGATCTTTTTTTAACAACATACACTGAACGGCGCTCATCCTCAGTTCCGTCTCTGCTATGATCGGTTGGCTTAATAAAGATAAAAGTCTTCTAGATCTTTTTTTAACAACATATACTGAGCAGTGCTCATGCTCAGTCCTGTCTCTGCTATGATCGGTTGGCTTAATAAAGATAAAAGTCTTCTAGATCTTTTTTTAACAACATGCACTGAACGGCGCTCATCCTCAGTTCCGTCTCTGCTATGATCGGTTGGCTTAATAAAGATAAAAGTCTTCTAGATCTTTTTTTAACAACATACACTGAACGGCGCTCATCCTCAGTTCCGTCTCTGCTATGATCGGTTGGCTTAATAAAGATAAAAGTCTTCTAGATCTTTTTTTAACAACATACACTGAACGGCGCTCATCCTCAGTTCCGTCTCTGCTATGATCGGTTGGCTTAATAAAGATAAAAGTCTTCTAGATCTTTTTTTAACAACATACACTGAACGGCGCTCATCCTCAGTTCCGTCTCTGCTATGATCGGTTGGCTTAATAAAGATAAAAGTCTTCTAGATCTTTTTTTAACAACATATACTGAGCAGTGCTCATGCTCAGTCCTGTCTCTGCTATGATCGGTTGGCTTAATAAAGATAAAAGTCTTCTAGATCTTTTTTTAACAACATGCACTGAACGGCGCTCATCCTCAGTTCCGTCTCTGCTATGATCGGTTGGCTTAATAAAGATAAAAGTCTTCTAGATCTTTTTTTAACAACATACACTGAACGGCGCTCATCCTCAGTTCCGTCTCTGCTATGATCGGTTGGCTTAATAAAGATAAAAGTCTTCTAGATCTTTTTTTAACAACATACACTGAACGGCGCTCATCCTCAGTTCCGTCTCTGCTATGATCGGTTGGCTTAATAAAGATAAAAGTCTTCTAGATCTTTTTTTAACAACATACACTGAACGGCGCTCATCCTCAGTTCCGTCTCTGCTATGATCGGTTGGCTTAATAAAGATAAAAGTCTTCTAGATCTTTTTTTAACAACATATACTGAGCAGTGCTCATGCTCAGTCCTGTCTCTGCTATGATCGGTTGGCTTAATAAAGATAAAAGTCTTCTAGATCTTTTTTTAACAACATGCACTGAACGGCGCTCATCCTCAGTTCCGTCTCTGCTATGATCGGTTGGCTTAATAAAGATAAAAGTCTTCTAGATCTTTTTTTAACAACATACACTGAACGGCGCTCATCCTCAGTTCCGTCTCTGCTATGATCGGTTGGCTTAATAAAGATAAAAGTCTTCTAGATCTTTTTTTAACAACATACACTGAACGGCGCTCATCCTCAGTTCCGTCTCTGCTATGATCGGTTGGCTTAATAAAGATAAAAGTCTTCTAGATCTTTTTTTAACAACATACACTGAACGGCGCTCATCCTCAGTTCCGTCTCTGCTATGATCGGTTGGCTTAATAAAGATAAAAGTCTTCTAGATCTTTTTTTAACAACATATACTGAGCAGTGCTCATGCTCAGTCCTGTCTCTGCTATGATCGGTTGGCTTAATAAAGATAAAAGTCTTCTAGATCTTTTTTTAACAACATGCACTGAACGGCGCTCATCCTCAGTTCCGTCTCTGCTATGATCGGTTGGCTTAATAAAGATAAAAGTCTTCTAGATCTTTTTTTAACAACATACACTGAACGGCGCTCATCCTCAGTTCCGTCTCTGCTATGATCGGTTGGCTTAATAAAGATAAAAGTCTTCTAGATCTTTTTTTAACAACATACACTGAACGGCGCTCATCCTCAGTTCCGTCTCTGCTATGATCGGTTGGCTTAATAAAGATAAAAGTCTTCTAGATCTTTTTTTAACAACATACACTGAACGGCGCTCATCCTCAGTTCCGTCTCTGCTATGATCGGTTGGCTTAATAAAGATAAAAGTCTTCTAGATCTTTTTTTAACAACATATACTGAGCAGTGCTCATGCTCAGTCCTGTCTCTGCTATGATCGGTTGGCTTAATAAAGATAAAAGTCTTCTAGATCTTTTTTTAACAACATGCACTGAACGGCGCTCATCCTCAGTTCCGTCTCTGCTATGATCGGTTGGCTTAATAAAGATAAAAGTCTTCTAGATCTTTTTTTAACAACATGCACTGAACGGCGCTCATCCTCAGTTCCGTCTCTGCTATGATCGGTTGGCTTAATAAAGATAAAAGTCTTCTAGATCTTTTTTTAACAACATGCACTGAACGGCGCTCATCCTCAGTCCTGTCTCTGCTATGATCGGTTGGTTTAATAAAGATAAAAGTCTTCTAGATCTTTTTTTAACAACATATACTGAGCAGTGCTCATGCTCAGTCCTGTCTCTGCTATGATCGGTTGGCTTAATAAAGATAAAAGTCTTCTAGATCTTTTTTTAACAACATATACTGAGCAGTGCTCATGCTCAGTCCTGTCTCTGCTATGATCGGTTGGTTTAATAAAGATAAAAGTCTTCTAGATCTTTTTTTAACAACATATACTGAGCAGTGCTCATGCTCAGTCCTGTCTCTGCTATGATCGGTTGGCTTAATAAAGATAAAAGTCTTCTAGATCTTTTTTTAACAACATATACTGAGCAGTGCTCATGCTCAGTCCTGTCTCTGCTATGATCGGTTGGCTTAATAAAGATAAAAGTCTTCTAGATCTTTTTTTAACAACATATACTGAGCAGTGCTCATGCTCAGTCCTGTCTCTGCTATGATCGGTTGGCTTAATAAAGATAAAAGTCTTCTAGATCTTTTTTTAACAACATATACTGAGCAGTGCTCATGCTCAGTCCTGTCTCTGCTATGATCGGTTGGCTTAATAAAGATAAAAGTCTTCTAGATCTTTTTTTAACAACATATACTGAGCAGTGCTCATGCTCAGTCCTGTCTCTGCTATGATCGGTTGGCTTAATAAAGATAAAAGTCTTCTAGATCTTTTTTTAACAACATACACTGAACGGCGCTCATCCTCAGTTCCGTCTCTGCTATGATCGGTTGGCTTAATAAAGATAAAAGTCTTCTAGATCTTTTTTTAACAACATATACTGAGCAGTGCTCATGCTCAGTCCTGTCTCTGCTATGATCGGTTGGTTTAATAAAGATAAAAGTCTTCTAGATCTTTTTTTAACAACATATACTGAGCAGTGCTCATGCTCAGTCCTGTCTCTGCTATGATCGGTTGGCTTAATAAAGATAAAAGTCTTCTAGATCTTTTTTTAACAACATATACTGAGCAGTGCTCATGCTCAGTCCTGTCTCTGCTATGATCGGTTGGCTTAATAAAGATAAAAGTCTTCTAGATCTTTTTTTAACAACATATACTGAGCAGTGCTCATGCTCAGTCCTGTCTCTGCTATGATCGGTTGGCTTAATAAAGATAAAAGTCTTCTAGATCTTTTTTTAACAACATATACTGAGCAGTGCTCATGCTCAGTCCTGTCTCTGCTATGATCGGTTGGTTTAATAAAGATAAAAGTCTTCTAGATCTTTTTTTAACAACATATACTGAGCAGTGCTCATGCTCAGTCCTGTCTCTGCTATGATCGGTTGGCTTAATAAAGATAAAAGTCTTCTAGATCTTTTTTTAACAACATATACTGAGCAGTGCTCATGCTCAGTCCTGTCTCTGCTATGATCGGTTGGCTTAATAAAGATAAAAGTCTTCTAGATCTTTTTTTAACAACATATACTGAGCAGTGCTCATGCTCAGTCCTGTCTCTGCTATGATCGGTTGGCTTAATAAAGATAAAAGTCTTCTAGATCTTTTTTTAACAACATATACTGAGCAGTGCTCATGCTCAGTCCTGTCTCTGCTATGATCGGTTGGCTTAATAAAGATAAAAGTCTTCTAGATCTTTTTTTAACAACATATACTGAGCAGTGCTCATGCTCAGTCCTGTCTCTGCTATGATCGGTTGGCTTAATAAAGATAAAAGTCTTCTAGATCTTTTTTTAACAACATATACTGAGCAGTGCTCATGCTCAGTCCTGTCTCTGCTATGATCGGTTGGCTTAATAAAGATAAAAGTCTTCTAGATCTTTTTTTAACAACATATACTGAGCAGTGCTCATGCTCAGTCCTGTCTCTGCTATGATCGGTTGGCTTAATAAAGATAAAAGTCTTCTAGATCTTTTTTGAACAACATATACTGAGCAGTGCTCATGCTCAGTCCTGTCTCTGCTATGATCGGTTGGCTTAATAAAGATAAAAGTCTTCTAGATCTTTTTTTAACAACATATACTGAGCAGTGCTCATGCTCAGTCCTGTCTCTGCTATGATCGGTTGGCTTAATAAAGATAAAAGTCTTCTAGATCTTTTTTTAACAACATATACTGAGCAGTGCTCATGCTCAGTCCTGTCTCTGCTATGATCGGTTGGCTTAATAAAGATAAAAGTCTTCTAGATCTTTTTTGAACAACATATACTGAGCAGTGCTCATGCTCAGTCCTGTCTCTGCTATGATCGGTTGGCTTAATAAAGATAAAAGTCTTCTAGATCTTTTTTGAACAACATATACTGAGCAGTGCTCATGCTCAGTCCTGTCTCTGCTATGATCGGTTGGCTTAATAAAGATAAAAGTCTTCTAGATCTTTTTTTAACAACATATACTGAGCAGTGCTCATGCTCAGTCCTGTCTCTGCTATGATCGGTTGGCTTAATAAAGATAAAAGTCTTCTAGATCTTTTTTGAACAACATATACTGAGCAGTGCTCATGCTCAGTCCTGTCTCTGCTATGATCGGTTGGCTTAATAAAGATAAAAGTCTTCTAGATCTTTTTTTAACAACATACACTGAGCAGTGCTCATGCTCAGTCCTGTCTCTGCTATGATCGGTTGGCTTAATTAAGATAAAAGTCTTCTAGATCTTTTTCTAACAACATATACTGAGCAGTGCTCATGCTCAGTCCTGTCTCTGCTATGATCGGTTGGCTTAATAAAGATAAAAGTCTTCTAGATCTTTTTTTAACAACATATACTGAGCAGTGCTCATGCTCAGTCCTGTCTCTGCTATGATCGGTTGGCTTAATAAAGATAAAAGTCTTCTAGATCTTTTTTTAACAACATATACTGAGCAGTGCTCATGCTCAGTCCTGTCTCTGCTATGATCGGTTGGCTTAATAAAGATAAAAGTCTTCTAGATCTTTTTTGAACAACATATACTGAGCAGTGCTCATGCTCAGTCCTGTCTCTGCTATGATCGGTTGGCTTAATAAAGATAAAAGTCTTCTAGATCTTTTTTGAACAACATATACTGAGCAGTGCTCATGCTCAGTCCTGTCTCTGCTATGATCGGTTGGCTTAATAAAGATAAAAGTCTTCTAGATCTTTTTTGAACAACATACACTGAGCGGTGCTCATCCTCAGTTCCGTCTCTGCTATGATCGGTTGGCTTAATAAAGATAAAAGTCTTCTAGATCTTTTTTTAACAACATACACTGAACGGCGCTCATCCTCAGTTCCGTCTCTGCTATGATCGGTTGGCTTAATAAAGATAAAAGTCTTCTAGATCTTTTTTTAACAACATACACTGAACGGCGCTCATCCTCAGTTCCGTCTCTGCTATGATCGGTTGGCTTAATAAAGATAAAAGTCTTCTAGATCTTTTTTTAACAACATATACTGAGCAGTGCTCATGCTCAGTCCTGTCTCTGCTATGATCGGTTGGCTTAATAAAGATAAAAGTCTTCTAGATCTTTTTTTAACAACATATACTGAGCAGTGCTCATGCTCAGTCCTGTCTCTGCTATGATCGGTTGGCTTAATAAAGATAAAAGTCTTCTAGATCTTTTTTTAACAACATACACTGAGCAGTGCTCATGCTCAGTCCTGTCTCTGCTATGATCGGTTGGCTTAATTAAGATAAAAGTCTTCTAGATCTTTTTCTAACAACATATACTGAGCAGTGCTCATGCTCAGTCCTGTCTCTGCTATGATCGGTTGGCTTAATAAAGATAAAAGTCTTCTAGATCTTTTTTTAACAACATATACTGAGCAGTGCTCATGCTCAGTCCTGTCTCTGCTATGATCGGTTGGTTTAATAAAGATAAAAGTCTTCTAGATCTTTTTTTAACAACATATACTGAGCAGTGCTCATGCTCAGTCCTGTCTCTGCTATGATCGGTTGGCTTAATAAAGATAAAAGTCTTCTAGATCTTTTTTTTAACAACATATACTGAGCAGTGCTCATGCTCAGTCCTGTCTCTGCTATGATCGGTTGGCTTAATAAAGATAAAAGTCTTCTAGATCTTTTTTTAACAACATACACTGAGCAGTGCTCATGCTCAGTCCTGTCTCTGCTATGATCGGTTGGCTTAATAAAGATAAAAGTCTTCTAGATCTTTTTTTAACAACATATACTGAGCAGTGCTCATGCTCAGTCCTGTCTCTGCTATGATCGGTTGGCTTGATAAAGATAAAAGTCTTCTAGATCTTTTTTTAACAACATACACTGAGCAGTGCTCATGCTCAGTCCTGTCTCTGCTATGATCGGTTGGCTTAATAAAGATAAAAGTCTTCTAGATCTTTTTTTTAACAACATACACTGAACGGCGCTCATCCTCAGTTCCGTCTCTGCTATGATCGGTTGGCTTAATAAAGATAAAAGTCTTCTAGATCTTTTTTTAACAACATGCACTGAGCGGTGCTCATCCTAAGTTCTGTCTCTGCTATGATCGGTTGGCTTGATAAAGATAAAAGTCTTCTAGATCCTTTTCCAACAACATACATTGAGCGGTGCTCATCCTCAGTTCTGTCTCTGCAATGATCGGTTGGCTTAATAAATATAAAAGTCTTCTAGATCTTTTTTTAACAACATACACTGAGCGGTGCTCATCCTCAGTTCTGTCTCTGCTAGGATCGGTTGGCTTAATAAAGATAAAAGTCTTCTAGATCTTTTTTTAACAACATACACTGAGCGGTGCTCATCCTCAGTTCTGTCTCGGCTATGATCGGTTTGCTTGATAAAGATAAAAGTCTTCTAGATCTTTTTTAAACAACATACACTGAGCGGTGCTCATCCTCAGTTCTGTCTCTGCTATGATCGGTTTGCTTGATAAAGATAAAAGTCTTCTAGATCTTTTTTAAACAACATACACTGAGCGGTGCTCATCCTCAGTTCTGTCTCGGCTATGATCGGTTTGCTTGATAAAGATAAAAGTCTTCTAGATCTTTTTTTAACAACATACACTGAGCGGTGCTCATCCTCAGTTCTGTCTCTGCTTTGATCGGTTTGCTTGATAAAGATAAAAGTCTTCTAGATCTTTTTTTAGCAACATACACTGAGCGGTGCTCATCCTCTGTTCTGTCTCTGCTATGATCGGTTTGCTTGATAAAGATAAAAGTCTTCTAGATATTTTTTTAACTACATACACTGAGCGGTGCTCATCCTCAGTTCTGTCTCTGCTATGATCGGTTTGCTTGATAAAGATAAAAGTCTTCTAGATCTTTTTTTAACAACATACACTGAGCGGTGCTCATCCTCAGTTCTGTCTCTGCTATGATCGGTTGGCTTAATAAAGATAAAAGTCTTCTAGATCTTTTTTTAACAACATACACTGAGCGGTGCTCATCCTCAGTTCTGTCTCTGCATGGATCGGTTGGCTTAATAAAGATAAAAGTCTTCTAGATCTTTTTTTAACAACATACACTGAGCGGTGCTCATCCTCAGTTCTGTGTCTGCTATGATCATTTGGCTTGATAAAGATAAAAGTCTTCTAGATCTTTTTTTAACAACATATACTGAGCGGTGCTCATCCTCAGTTCTGTCTCTGCTATGATCGGTTGGCTTGATAAAGATAAAAGTCTTCTAGATCTTTTTCTAACAACATATACTGAGCGGTGCTCATCCTCAGTTCTGTCTCTGCTATGATCGGTTGGCTTAATAAAGATAAAAGTCTTCTAGATCTTTTTTTAACAACATATACTGAGCGGTGCTCATCCTCAGTTCTGTCTCTGCTATGATCGGTTGGCTTGATAAAGATAAAAGTCTTCTAGATCTTTTTCTAACAACATATACTGAGCGGTGCTCATCCTCAGTTCTGTCTCTGCTATGATCGGTTGGCTTAATAAAGATAAAAGTCTTCTAGATCTTTTTTTAACAACATATACTGAGCGGTGCTCATCCTCAGTTCTGTCTCTGCTATGATCGGTTGGCTTGATAAAGATAAAAGTCTTCTAGATCTTTTTTTAACAACATACACTGAGTGGTGCGGTGCTCATCCTCAGTTTTGTCTCTGCTAGGATCGGTTGGCTTAATAAAGATAAAAACAACCCCAATTATTCCTCAATTATTGAACACAACCCCAATTATTCCTCTCCATTGAACAGTGTAATGACATGCGATGGCTGTCTGGGGCAGTTTCCGAACATTTATGTCAGAAATACCCGTATGCTCCGTGTTTAAAAAGAATGTAGCCTCTATAGTATCCGACTTAACTGATTGGTTAACCGTCGGCGTAGTTGAATAGCTAGTCCACTTAAACAAAACAGAAGATGAAAAGAGGTTTTGTCACGGCCACCGAGATATAGAAGGCCTGTTAACTGAAAAATGCCTGCAAGATTTGTCGAACTGTTACTGTTGATACTATATAACAGCATTTTTAAAAAGTGCATTAAGACATGTTAAAAAAAGAAAAGAAAGGAACCCAATTCGATTAATAATGAAATTGAACTTTATTCAATATAAAATATAAATATTATCTATGTAAAATTACGTAATTTTGAAGCAATATACAAACTAATACTGATAAAACTGAATTATGAATTTAGGGAACAAACAATTAAAGAAACATAAAACACAAACAATTCTTGGCTTTCGGGACAAGATCACAGTGTAGTATTATCTGTTCTGATGCTAAAATTCACCTTTTCTGTCCTCGGCCGGTGGAGGAGAAATCCTTCATGACTGAGACAATTTTTATTTTTATTTTTGTTCCTATCCAAAGGGCCCCTTATTGGAGAGCTGGATTTTCCCCCACAAGATTATATGTTGAAATATTTAAATATTAAATTTATTACTACAAAAATTACATTTAAAATTTTGGTCTTCTGTTCTTCTATGTTCATTTTTTCCATGTTTTTCATTAAAATGTGCAGCGTATTTTCATCAGTTACATGGTTAGGAATCCTATATTCCGCTATAGTCTTCATTTTCATATCAGTGCAGAATACATGAATACGGAAATGCAAGTTCACATAACTACCAAAAGACAATCATACTATAATGTGAACATTGGTTAAAAACTAAGAAAATATAGTAAACATTTACAATATTAAATCAGGGAGTGGTGAATTAGGGAGGGCATATTATTATTATTATTATTATTATTATTATTATTATTATTATTATTATTTGACTCACTAGGAGTTGTCTCACAGGCCATCATCAGTGATCACTCACTGGCAGTAACCTGAGGTATTCGCTGGAGACCGTGTGACAAGTCTCCCCAGATTTCCAATGTTCTCCACCTCTTGACCGAGATGATTGCACGTTACCGCAACAGCCGTTTGCCATCGATTTCTCATTGACATCGGCTATTGGTGTTTCCTGGGGTTTGGGTGACAAAATGCCTCCCTAAGGTACCTGCACACTTCCAGTGGAGATCTGGTTAGTACTCTCCCACCTCGGACTTTCCATCCTCCCCGACCCTTCACAACTAGTTGGTGTGGCGCTAGTCGAGGTCATCTACAGTGTTTTTTGGAACTTCACGGGGAACATGGACCCTGTGCAAACGGGTTTTAATTTTTTTTGTAATCGAGTGTGCATTTATTTTATTTTTCGAATTTTTTTTTCATTTCTTCAATTCAATTTGATTCATATTTTATTGCGTACTTGTTTTTATGTTATTTTCATTTCATTTTAATTTATTTTTATTATTATATTTTGTTACATTTATTTTTCATACATATTCAAATAATGCTTTTGGCCCTTTTTTCCTTTGGCCTCAAATAGTACCTTCAAAAAGTTTTCATGATTAAATAAACCAATGAAACCTTTTGCGAATGCACTTTTTAGGGAGCAAACATTAAATTAAAGCCCTTTTGCGCAGGGTGCACGTTCCCCGTGAAGTAAATTTTTATTATTATTATTGTTGTTTTAATAATAATAATAATAATAATAATAATAATAATAATAATAATAATAATAACAATAATGGTGCTTGTGACGTGTACACACCGTGCTATATTTTAGATAGGATTTTCAAGTTAAATTTTATGATATCTTTTTTTTCCAAGGCAACGAAAAATATTTTTTATGGTCACGTGGTTCAACACCAGAAACTTTCTATACCTACATGTTGATCAGGAAATGACGTCACGCTGTCATGTTCACTGGCCTGCTCTCTCGGTAGCCGTGGTTTTATCATGATTTCTCCCTCACTTATGATCTAGTAGATTGTCAGCAAACCCACTCGGGTACCCGATGCTGATGGACAATTTACAAGTCTTCAACATTTTCATGTCCTCATCCACAGTTCTGTCTTTTTTTTTTTTTTTTTTTACATGGTGGTCACCACTTCTGGTCAGTCAGAATAAAGGTAAAACAATATATACCAAACCCCAAATATTCCTCTCCATTGAACAGTATATCGATACTCAATGACCGACTGGGACAGTTTCTGAACGTTCATATCAGAAATACCCCTATACTCCATGTTTAAAAAGAATTATCCAATATAGCATCCGACAGTATATTTGATTTTGTGTTCGGTCATGTTATATATTAGGAATCATTTGTGCATATCAGGATAACCTGGTGGAAGATGGAAATGTTCGTAACAGCAGGTGGCATGATTGAAGTGGGGGGGAGGAGGTCAAACGTTAAACTCCATAGAAAAACATATGTAAAACGATATGAGGAGGTGATGCCATCACGTCTACAAGAAGACAAACAAAAGGATTTAAGAAATTAATACTCTGCGGGAGACCGAGCCATGTGGACGATGGTCCGATAATGTAATTAATCTAAGGAATGTGTCCTCAATGTCAGCCCATCTGCGTCTCTCAATTCCTAAGTTATAAAAATAAGTTAAGAGGTAAATATAATAAGAGGTGTCATTGCACCATTAAAAGAATTACAGCCAGGACATAGTGTTTAATTCCAGAAGCTGTGTACTGGTATAATGCGACACCCAAGGACGATACAACACCATCAACTGCTCCAACTAATGGCATTTACTGCTATAAACAGTGTATAAAAGGGATAGATGTTACACAGTGGTTAGACTTCTTGACACACCATATAAAGTGGGAGATCGTGTTTAGGTAAAACCACCAAATGCTTGGTGCACTACAAGGTTTGGCAGAGGATGAATAGAAAAAACTAATAAGTCCTCAGACTTAGTTAGTTGGTGGTGTCCCACGTCATATGAAAGATGTCTGCCCCTGTTGTGCCTCTTCTACCTCGGAGGACGATGAGGAATAAAACATACAATTCAAGGATGATCCTGATCTTCTACTGCCCCTTTGGATGAGCTCAGAAATGCTGCCTACGGAACTAAAAGAGGAAATTGTGGAATGTGCCGGTGGCGATGACGGTAGTGATGAGGAAGATGGGAACGAGGAAGTGACGCCTCCAATTCTACAAGTACATGTCGAAGGCGATCACCATCTCCCTGCTATTTATGTGATAATAATATCGGGAGGGGCGTAATAGAAATTATCACTCTTGCAAACGACCTCATAAAATGATGGCAGAAAATATAGGAAAGAAGAAGAAAAGACAAGCGTAATTTTGTAGGTCGCTCATTGGTGAATGTATGCCATTAATTTGCATATGTGATTGGCTGAGCTTTGACCATTCAGGATTACCGGTATTCACATCATAAACGAAAGCTGACCTACCATCTATATATGGCGTCACAATATTTTTTCCCTCTGACTATATTGCTACGTTCTTTTTCTGAGAAAACTCACCTGACATTTAATACACAAAATAAAATACATTGTATCTTTCTGTTTTTACTGCTACACGGCGAAATTCTGGTAGATAATGAACACACAAGCACACAGACATGTCGGCTGCAGAGACCTAGATTTCTTTTTTCTCATCAGATGTTATGTAGCATTTTATAATCACGAGTGAATGTGCCAGAAATGGTGGTCGTAAGCTACATAAGATAGTGACTATCAGGGTAGATGTATGTAGTTCGGTGAGTGTTTCTTTTCTGTTATTCGTTTCATTTTCAAGATAACTTTTCCGCAGTGTTGTAAGGTTAATTTTTTCCGCTTTAAGGAAACAGTTAGCTAAGCGTTACATGGGGCAATATATATATATGGATTATCTATCGTGCCAATAAAAAAAGTTTTCAATTACTTACCGATTTCATTTCCCCGTCCTACCGTAAACGTAAAACCGTTTCCAATGTATTGACTATCTGTTTTTAATTCCACAAAACTACAAGAATAATCTGGTTGCTTGTTCTGAAAAAAAAAAGTTTGGTTGAAAAATAATTGTTTGAATGTTCAAAAATGAAAGAAAAGGTAATTTGGGTAAAAACGATAAAATTGTTGCCCTAAAGAAAACAACACTACAGCTTTATTTTAAAACTTTTATTGAAAAAATCAATTCAGGTAACTTTATTATGTAGTAGAGCTGAAACCTATTCAATTTTGCCGCCTTCAGCCTCAATCACCACCTTGATATGGGTCCGGAACTGAGAGCATGCCTTTTCCACACACAAGCGGGAGCTTGGTGAATACTTGGCAGATGTCAGCGATCAAGCTGACTTTGGTGCTGTGCGAGGTCATGTTGGTAATATTCTCAATGTATGACCAAATGTAGTAGTCCAGCGGGTTCAAGTTGGAGAATGAGGGGGGGCATTGAGAGAAGGGTACAAAGTCTTAGTACTCCTGAAGCCAACCATGTGTCTCTTTGGTCTCATGGGCCGGCGCCGAGTCCTACTGCCACATCCAGGGTTTGACAGACGCCACCTGATTGCACCACACTCTTCAGCACATACAGGTACACTTTGGTATTGACTTTCACCGACTTCGAAGATGTGAGATGGTATGATGTGGCTCTCACTTGAAACCACATCAAAGATCATAACCATGGTTAAAAACTTCGTTTTCATCACCCTGGACACGCCTTCAAGCATTTAACCATCTGGATTTGCATTTTGAGGGTGATGGCAATGATCCTGTTGTTTATAACTTGGATCGGTAGAGAACATTAGTTGTACAACGGTGCATCTCCGATCTTGCTTGTTGAATCGTATCACTTTCAGACATAATAGAAGGCTTCTATTGCTCTTGGAATTCGTACACAACTGGCCAACTAGTAGATGGTTTGCAACAAAAAAAGAAATCCGGTTTTCATCAAACGGAAATGGAATCATGTCGTTTTTCCTTGGGCAACAATTTTATCATTCCATCCTGTATAAACGGACTACTATTCTTATCCTGAATGTTAAGTTTACAATGGTTTGGTCGATGTAACCTCTGACCTTCTTTAGTTGTATCTTGTCAAACTCTGGAATCTTTCTCTCGAACTCGCAAAGATTTGTGGCATAGTGGATACAGTACTTGGTAAATTCAGTTTTTAAAATATAAAAATTTTTTAAATAACAGTAACGCACAAGCACTAAATTATGCTACTAGTATTACTATTTCCACTACTGCTACTAATACCTATAATACTATTGTAACATAACCCATATGTAAATGCACGTGAAGTGACCTCACCGGTCGGGGAAAAAAGGACTATAAAAAGAGAAAGTGAATGACTACATAGTAGATGAGGTAACGTTCGAGATCTCGTGAAAGACGATGAGAATGTTCTAGATCACGTGAGTGACGTCACGGCTGTACCAATGAAAAAATAAATGTCATAAAGAAAAAGAAAAAAGTGCCATTTTCTGTTCTTTGTCTCCTTAGTGATTGAAACTGCACATAACGTATGTTGATCCATGAACAACGTTACACTATGTCGGTGTTCAATACTTTTCACCTCGATATATTTTAGAAGTTAATATTTCAACGTTTTTTAAGCAAGGACAATGCGCATGTGCGAAGCAGAATGTCTACAAACAATTTAACAACCACTTTGTTTTGTGCCAAAAATAAAGCTTCTAGAATGTTCTATGAAAATATTTGAAAATGTCAGAATTTAAATATTTAAGATAAATTTGCAGAATGTTGTACATAACACAATTTTGGAATTCACGTTGAATGACCAGACATTTTCCCACAAACTCTAAATAAAGCTGTCAACAATCTCAATACGAGTCTAGCGACCAACTAAAAGTCTAACATGAAACTGCAATTTGCAAACCTAACATGAAGCAAGCAATGATTTCAAGCCTAACACGAAACAAGCAAACATCAATATCAAGTCTAATCTGAAACAAGCAATCATTGAATTCACGCTCAACACTAGGCAAGAAGACATTTATCTCAAGCTAATGCTACTAAGAGTAAGGTTTTTTCCTGTACCAATTACAAGAAATCTTCTCAACCACCAATTATCATGACTTATAATACTGTACATGAGAGCTCATTGTTCAAACTACTTGGTTTACTATTTAGAGACAATATGAATTGGAAGAAATACATTAAAGATATTGCCAAGACTGCTGCAAAGAAGATGAACTCTCTTTCTTACCATGCTAAAAAACTACTCACTCCTGACAATATTCCATATCTTTATAAAGCCACCATTTACCCATACATGGATTATTGTTGCCACATCTGTGCGAGTGCATCTACCACTAGTGCTCCCCCCTCTTGGTCAGATATATATTTGTTACGGCTGGTTATTCAAAATGCGCTTTCCAGTCTATATAATTGTCAAATCTACTTTTGTTACTGGTCCAAGATATATACACACTGACAGTGAGTAAAACACAACACAGTTGATCTATAAAAAATATATTGTTTTTATGTCACACCAACAAATCAGCTTCTGATTATAAGCTATTACTGGTGTTTTGACATTTCTGAAAGCACGTGGTGTTGGTGCATGGTTAGGTCAGATGTTGGTGGTGAAGAAATGTGTCAAGCTTGCTTCTCTCTGACCGACTGCCCTGACTTTCTCTTTGTGTCGATTTATGTATATAAACATTCTTTCCTATTGCAATGTTTAATATTTCCTACTGTCTATTGTTTCAATCCTTTTTCAAATGATTGAAACAAATTATGCATTCCAATAGACAATGGTGGAAAGTCCTACATTCCTTACATCCATCTGTGTGTGTGTGTGTGTGTGTGTGTGTGTGTGTGTGTGTGTGTGTGTGTGTGTGTGTGTGTGTAACTCATCGAATGTTTCTCTTCTTAGGGTCGCCTGCCAATATCCAACACAAGATCCCCCCCAAAAAGTCTAACCCTAGCCCTGCACTATCAACTAAGCTCCAGCCCCTGACCCATTGCTGCAATGTTGCATTCCTGTGTCTGTTTTATAAGTACTGTAATAGAATGTGCTCTGATAAACATGTAGCACTTGTGCCCACTCGATGTAAATGCTCCCAACTAATCCGACAAGCAACAAAATCCTTTTCACTATTGAGGTCCATAGATACAGGAAAGCCTTCTATTCTAATAGTTTCTTCTCTCAAACTGTTAGACTTTGGAATTCCCTCCTTATTTCTCTCTTCTCTGACTGTACTAACATGCAGAAATTTAAATGTAATGCGAACAGACATCTTGCTGCTCAACTCCCTACGTAGTGCTCCTGTAGACATTGTCTCAAATAGTAGTCCAAGTTGCACTGCGTCTTGTTTTGGGATGAATAAGAATAAGTAAAATGAAAACGTGAATAAGCAAATCCAGTACAAACTAACCCGACGATACTCCAAGATGAAACAAACTAAAAAGCAAACATCACACATTCATGATCGCAAACGTAAACAAAATCCGCATTGTTGTTCGATAAGGTTTAGAAATTTTTGTTCTAATCAACTTATCGGACGGTAGTCAAGTTTCCACAGACACAAATGAACTGATGGATATTCACCGATTAGACATAATGAAAATATTGTTTTTTCCCCTCCAAGTTTGATTCCTTTTATGCTTATTAAATCTCGCCACTTGGCCTTATCACATTCTTCGCCATAAAACAAGTCATACCCCTTGCATCTTCTTTTTCTTCTTCTGGTTTCAACGTACCAGGAGCAGAAAGAGCGCACCTTCTGTTTCTTTGAGGTAAAATTTTTGGCATTACTACGATAATTGTCAATGGTAAATATCTGAATTCTGAAGGACTGCTAAGTTTTGCTGAAGGAAAGAAAAACGAAACTTACGTGAAAAATTTTAGATTCAAAATAAACAATCATATATAACCAGTGGCGTAGCATCAGTTCTCTTATTCTTTAAAATTGTATTTCTTTTTCCGTATAAGTTTTCAACATTTTGCATGTAAATGTGAAAGAATAAGAATGAGGATCAAAAACAACTTCACTACATGCAGCTCAGCAGCGCTGGATAGAAATAGCTTGTAACACGGAAATAAATCTTGTCAGGTTTAATTTATTCCAGTTATTTGAATAAATTATTCTTCATATTTTTCTCTATGATAATGTTGTCCATTGTATTCATTCTTACACATATTAACGATGTTTGTGATATATTTTTGTTGTTGTTCAAATTCACGCTCAAATCAGGTATACAAGCAAACACACATTTTAATTAGTAATACGTACCCACCACCACCACCACCACATGGATACATGAAATAAGAGTAGGAGTACTAGGAATAATACAAAAAAACTTTTAAAAATGAATAAGAGAAATTGGAATCAGAGGAATAGCCATCCCTCTGATACTAATCTAAGAAGATACAAGCCAGATATACAGAAACTGCTACAGATCTAAAACACAAAGAAACATTGCATGGAATCATAAAAACTGAAACTGTTTAAATGTAAGGGGACCTACTTCCACCCCCCGCGCCTCTGCGTCCCGTTTTTGTGTGTGTGAATGGGTGTCACAATAAACTGGCGTTACATCAAATAAGTGAGGAGGTTGGAAAGATCGAGGAGAGAAAGCACTAGCCAGATCTCTGCTGGATGAATGCAAAGAGGACTGGGAGCTTGGGGAGGCTTATTGCTAACCAATTTCTAGATCAATAGTTGCTGGCTGCCAATAAGAAATCAATGATAAGCAGCTGTTGCGATAACGCAAATTCATCTGCAACGGTTATTAAAAGAGGTGGAGAGTACTGGAAATCTGGGGAGACTTGTTGTCACTCAGACTTCAAAGAACATGACAAGTGGTTCTCAAAGAGAAATCTTTGATTATCGTCTGTATGACTACTCCTAGTGAGTAAAAAAAAAAAAAAAAAAAAAAAAAAAATAATAATAATAATAATAAGGGATCTGGATGATGAAGAAAGTCCAAATAGTACCGATAATAGTAGGAGCACTAGGAACAATTCCGAAAAACTTCGAAAAAAGAATGTCATAAATTAGAATCAGAGGAATAACTGCAAAAGTACAATGACTAACGATAATGAAAACGACTGAAATATTAAGGAAAACCCTTGAATGCGGAGAATAATACAAGACAATATAACCAATAAGCGTTACAGGGAATGAAGAACACCAAAACTGCGTATTTACAAGTTCTACACCAGCTTCCAGAGAATACCACAGGTTTCCAATCAGATCGTTTGTTGACTTGTGTGAAAGCTCCATGTGAGCCAATAATAATAATAATAATAATAATAATAATAATAATAATAATAATAATAATAATATCTAGTTAAATGTTTGTCCGAATTTATAACAGAAACGAGACTTTTTACCAATATTAACGTAGAAATTTGCTCCCGCCTTTGAACGAGGGAATTAAATACTACCAAAGCGGCGAGGAAAATTGCCCTCCTCCTCTTTTCCCATACATTTCCAGCGGCTAAACCGTATGGTGTAAGGTAGACCTATCTTCAAACGGCCTCTTTCAGAGCATTACTTTCGTAGAATACTTAGTTATTTATTTATTTTATCTATTTTTTTTTAATCTTTATTTATTTATTTTATTTTTTTACTTCTTATTTATTTACATTTTTTTTGTCCCATATGTAAGTGTGATAGTACACGATACCTCTTGAATACACAGGATTTTACACTATCCCTGCAGCAGAACCACGGGTAAAACAATTCTGGGCTCGGTGTTGCCACAAACACCAAATCATGAAAAATGTCAATTACAAATAATCCAAACCTTGGGACCCAGAAGAAAGATCTCGGTGTTATGATCGGCAGGTGCTCCTTCGGTAGCCAGCATGGGGGACCCGATCGTCATCCTGCGAATGTTGGCCAACTTTCTAGTTTCAAAAACTCAAATAACATGGATGCTGAAGAGGTAAGTATAACCTCTAATTTCAGGGAACAAAATGATACCGAACAAACACAGCACAACCATGATAACCATCAAAAGAAAAACAACCGACGAAAGAAATGGACAACAAAAGAGAACAGACTCGTAATGAAATGCTACTATAGAAGCCATCCTAAATATAGATATGGAGGTTATCGGAAACGAATGAAAGAACTATGGGACCTGAAGTGAATAGTATCAGTAAGTAAAGAATTGCCTTTTAGAAAGGTTTTATTAACTGTAAAATACACGTACGCTCTTGAAAGGATCGAGCGGGAAAATGAAACAGAGGGCGCTTTTATTATGAATGTCAATCCCAAGGGGGATAACTCTTAACAACAAATTAAATCATAACATTTTCCCCGTCCTAAAGTATTCAAGTAAGGGGTAATTAATTATAGACAAATTTTTTTTTTTTTTTTTTTTTTTTACAATCACATAAGAATCATTTTATTTACAAATAACATATGAACCCAAACTGCAGTTTTTTCAGTATTTAGTCACAAAATCCTTATATTTACTAGGGAATTGTCGAACTCGGGACGACCTCCGCACAGATTGACAGGAATGCTGATTATTAATAAGTATTATTTTTTAGTGAAATCTGATTTTCTTCAAGATCAGACGATTGATTTTTGTCTTCCTCATGACCAATGTTTCCATTAGTAGAAGGTTCAAATAAAGTCTCTGAAGTAGTAGGATTATTATTAGAGTTTTCTTCATTTGATGAGTTTGGAGCTAAGTCTCGAACGTTGACAGTGGTTTCAGTACCAGAAGGTAGTTGAACATAAGCGTAGTGGGGGTTGACATCTATTAGGGTGGCAGGCGTTACAGGAGGGTCATGTTTACTTGTTTTAGTGTGGTTTCTAATATATATTGGGCCTGGTTTAACCCAAGAAGGAATTGAAATTCCGGAAGCAGATTTACGACTATATTTAAACAGTCTATCATGGGAAGTCATATTAGTGGCAGTACAAAGTAATGATCTAATTGAATGAAGTGCGTCCGGTAGTATGTCTTCCCAATAAGGTAGTTTCATTTGATTAGAATGTAATGTTGTTTGAATGGCCTTTCATAAGGTACCGTTGAGTTTTTCAATCTGTCCATTACCTTCAGGATGATACCTACTTGTTTTAGAAGTAGCAATTCCTTTTTTGTGTAAAAAATCCTTTATTTCTCTTGCTAAGAAATCAGAAGCACGGTCAGTATGTATCATGTCAGGCAAACCAAAAATTGAAAAGAGTTTGTTTAGACAGTGGATAATGGTTTTGCTTGTCATATCTCTGCAAGGAAAAGCGAAAGGAAAACGGGAATACTCATCAATTAGAGTAAGTAGATATTTGTTGCCATGTATAGAAGTAGGTAGAGGGCCTTTAAAATCAAGATTTAATCGTTGAAAAGGTAATATGGCTTGAATGAGAGTCCCTCCATTGGTATTGGCGAATTTGGGTTTCAGTAATTGACAGGATGAGCAAGAGTCAGTAATATTCTTAATTTGATCCAAAGTAAAAGGGAGGTTCCTCGTTCTTATAAAATGGCTTAATCTTGAAACACCAGGATGACATAATTGTTTATGTAAATCACGAAGATCTTGTAGATTGTAAGTAAGAGCAGAGATGCGAGAGAATGTGTCAGCAGCAATATTTTCAGGTCCAGGTCGATAAACTATAGTGAAATTGTATTGGGATAATTCTATACGCCAACGACATATTTTGTCATTCTTAATTTTAGATTTTCTTTTATTGTCGAATATGAAGCTGATGCTCTTCTGATCTGTGATGACTTTAAAGTGCCTGCCGAGTAGAAAATGTCGCCACTTACGGAGAGCTTCTACAATAGCGGCTGCCTCTTTTTTTACTGCATGGTGCTTAATTTCGTTAGTATTGAGAGTTCTTGAAAAAAATGCAATAGGACGACCTTCTTGATTTAGTGTTGCAGCAATGCAATAGTTACTAGCGTCCGTTTCTACTTCAAATTCTTTATTTGGATCTACCGTTATTAAAGTGGCGTCTTTTAGATCATTTTTCAATGTTTGAAAAGATTTTAATACAGATGGAGGTAGTGGAAATTCTTTGTTTTGATTTAGTAATAAAATTTTATCAGAATTTTTTTTAATGAATTTGCAGTAATAGGAAAACATTCCAACTATTCTTTTTTGAGATTTAAGATTCAGCGGAGGTGGCATTTCGAGTAATGGTTTTAGTCTTTGATAATCGGGAGCTATTTGATTATTTTCTATGGTGTAGCCGAGTAGAGTAATAGAACTAGAAGAAATTATGCTTTTATTTTCATTTAAAGTGATGTTATATTGTTTAGCAATTTTGTAGAATTTTTGAAGATTGTAATCGTGTTCTTCTTGATTTTTCCCACATATAGTTACGTTATCAACATACACAAAGGTATCGGTTAGATTTTCTTTTTCTATAATATAGTCTATGCTCCTCTGGAAAGCACTTACTCCATTGGTGACGCCAAAAGGAAGACGAGTAAATTGAAAAAGTTTGCCACTTACTTCAAACGCGGTGAATTTACGATCAGCATGATTTATAGGTATTTGGTGATAAGCAGATTTTAGGTCGAGAGTAGAGAAGATGTTATATTGAGCGATGTCGTCTACCATCTTATTGATATTAGGCATTGGGTAAGCGTCTAGTTCCGTGAATCTATTGATGGTATCGCTGTAGTCGACTACCATTCTTTTCTTATGATTCTCATTCGAAGTTACAAGAACCTGCGCTCGCCACGGAGATATCGAAGGTTCAATTATGCCTTCTTTCAACATTCTAGCAGTCTCTTCTTTTATGAATTTGTTGGCGGCAAAAGTGTAACGTCGGGATTTTGTCGCAATAGGAGTAGTATGAGGAGAAAGATTAGAAAAGAGAGGAGGGGGTGGAACGTTTATGGTAGGAAAAAAATTATTCGTGTTTATAGCTCCAATTATAAGTTTGTCTCTAGGACCGTCGAATTTAAGTGTTACTTTTTTATATTTTTTTAAAATATCTTTTCCGATTATTAAATCAATGAAAAGGTTTTCAATGATTTCAATCGTTATTCCAGAATGGGTTTTATCTTTCAGTATTAAATCCACGACAGCTTCGCCAGTTATTTTAGCATGTTGATCGGAAGCAGCCAGAGCTATAGTTTTGTTTTTAGGTATTGTGAAGAGTTTAAGTTTTTTAGCAGTATTTTCATTAATGAATGTTTTTACACTGCCGGAGTCCACCATAGCGTTCACGAAGTGCCCGTTAATTTGGCATTGAGTGAATGTGACATCTTTGGAGTTAGTTCCTAGTCAGGATAGAGAAGGTGAGGGGTAGTCAGAGTCGTCGTAAAGAACAGCAGTATGAGTGTTAGAAATAGAAGATTTACACACTTTAGCCCAATGACCATTTTTTTTGCATTTTTTACATTCGGCGTTTCGTGCAGGACATAAATATCGAGGATGACGTGATTTTCCACAGAAAAAACAAACCCCTTTTGGATGCATATTTTCTTTAGTCACAGCTATACGATTGTAGCCCGAAGGATTATTTGTAGCTGCTACAGTAAAGTTATTTGCGTAGCTTATCGAATGCTTTTCTGCTTGTTCAAGAGATCTGGCCGTGGCATATGTGTCTTGTAAAGTCAGGATGGGTTTTTCTAACAGTCGTTGTCGGATGGACGAAGAAGAAATTCCGCCGATGAAAGCTTCCCGAATGTATTGATTTTTGTTTTCTTCAGCAGAAACCGCTTCGAAGTTACATGTTTTGGCAAGCATTTCCAATTGTAGTATGAAGGCATCTATATTTTGTGTTGTTTGTTGCTTCGTCGTCATCAATCGATATCTATTATAAACAATATTTTCAGGTTTTAAATAAGCGGCGTCCAATGTTCTTAATGCACTATCGTAGTCGGTTTTATCGCTTATTAAATCGAAAACAGAGGCTGAAATACAATTGATCAAGGCAAAGAAATTATCTGAAGTGTTTTCGATTAATCCGTTATTATGTGAGCGGATATAATTCTGGAGGGTTAATTTCCAATGCCTATAGGATTTTTCGGAATTAGGGCATGTAGGTTCCACCTCGAATCTGTCGGGACGTAAGATTCGATCCATTATTATTATTTTTTTTTTTTTTACAGTTAATAAAATTGAAGTGAATAGTATCAGTAAGTAAAGAATTGCCTTTTAGAAAGGTTTTATTAACTGTAAAATACACGTACGCTCTTGAAAGGATCGAGCGGGAAAATGAAACAGAGGGCGCTTTTATTATGAATGTCAATCCCAAGGGGATAACTCTTAACAACAAATTAAATCATAACAGGACCTATCCAGTGACTACCATACGACAGAACAAAGAATTGCGGACCAAGCAAGACTGATACTCAAGAAAGGTTGGCTTTCTAAACTAGAACTAACAGAAATCCAGCGAAAAGTAAATGATGAAATTGAACAAGAAGCATCCCCCAACGGAACCGCACGTAAAGCAACCCCACAAGTCGAAGCCTCACAAGTAAAAACACCAAAGGCCGAGTACCAATGAAGAACGTGGAAACCGAGAACAATGAAACAGAACTAACAGAGAATTAAGCAAATAAAATAAATAAAATAATACAACTGATGAATGAGGGAAAAAAAGCTCCCATCGTAAAGGAACCAAGCGCAGAAGAAATTAATAACAGAAACAGAGAATGTAAACAAACTCCTCCCACAATACAAATACAATCACAGACTTAAACAATCTGATTCACGCAGGCGCCAATATGGTAAGTATGAATCTCAAATCAGAAAAACAACCGGGGACAAGCGGACCGACAAAACCTGGATGGGAAATAAGACTAGAAACCCAAATATACAAACATAAAAAAGAAACCAAAATGATCAACAGGAAGAAAGCAATGTGGAGAAAACGGAATATTGGAAATGTAACTGACAGGGAGAGGCTAAACAAGAAACATGAAGAACTGGACCAAAAAATAAAAGCAAAAGAAGCGAGATTGAGACGATATAGATATAAATCTGAACAATGCAAACAAAACAGAACATTTGAAACTAATGAAAGCCAATTCTACCAAAATGTGAACGGAGGAAAAACAAAAACAGAACAACCAAATCCGACAGAAACAAAACTCAACTGTAGTAAAATATGGGAAGAGCTACGAGATAGAAATGCCGAGTGGCTGAAAGATATGAAAGAAGAGTTACAACAAATAGAAGAAGGAACAGTTAATGAAATCAGCAAGGAAACCCTAAAGAAAACCATAGGAAAAATGGCAAACTGGAGAGCACCAGGACACGACGGGATACATGCATAATGCTTCAAAAAATTCTCAACCTTACACGAAAGACTAGCCCAAAACCTGAGAAGATGTATACAGGAAGCAAGCGTACCAGACTGGATGACAAAAGGTAGAACCACACTGCTACAGAAGGACATGGAGAAAGGAACCGTCCCTAGCAACTATAGGCCAATCACGTGCTTACCAACTATGTGGAAGATACTGAC
Source organism: Euprymna scolopes (assembly GCF_053919585.1). NCBI lineage: Eukaryota > Metazoa > Mollusca > Cephalopoda > Sepiida > Sepiolidae > Euprymna > Euprymna scolopes. The sequence goes on from NC_136492.1 coordinate 39,965,736, forward strand.
AGCACAACTGAAGGAAAAAATCTTCCACTCCCTGAATAACCGTGGACTCATCCCCGAGTAGCAGAAAGGATGCCAAAAAGGGAAAAGAGGAACACATGACCTGCTATATATAGATCAAACGATCCTAAATGAGGTAAAAAGGAGGAGAAAGAATGGATCGACTACAAAAAAGCGTATGACAGGATCCCCCAAGAATGGATAATAGAATGCCTAAAAATGTATAAAATACCAAGCAGGATCACCAATGTAATAGAAAATGCAATAAAAACAGGGTGACTGGAATTGACAGCTGACGGACAACACATAACAGAAATTAACATACAAAGAGGCATCTTTCAAGGAGACTCGCTATCACTACTACTGTTCATCATTGCCATGATGCCCTTGAACAGTATTCTGAGAAAGTGCCAAGCCGAATACAAGTTCTCCAATACAGAGGAAAAAATGAACCACCTGATGTACATGGACGATCTGAAACTTTTTGCAAGGACCGAAAAGGAGCTAGAGACACTAATTAACACTACTAGGATCTTCAGCCAAGATATCCAAATGGAATTTGGAATGGTAAAGTGTGCACAACTAGTTATAAAATATACTGGAAACGACAGAAGGCATGGAACTACCCAACCAAACAGAAATGAGGGCACTAGGGGAACAAGACGACTATAAATACTTGGGAATTCTGGAAGCGGACACCATCAGAGCAACAGAAATGAAAGAGAAAATAGGAAAGGAGTACCTCAGGACAACAAGAAAACTCCTGGAAACGAAATTATATAGCAGAAACCTAATAAAAAATACATGGGCAGTATCACTAGTAAGATACTCTGGACCGTTTATAGGGTGGACAAAAGAAGAACGGAAACAACTCGACCAGAAAACAAGGAAACTTATGACCATGCATAATGCACTACACCCAAAGGACGAGATTGACAGACTCTATGTGAAAAGGAAAGACATCGGGAGAGGACTGATCTGTATAGAAGACTGTGTGAAGGACACAAAAAAGAACTAGAAAAATACATAATGCAAAACACTGAAAGAATAATTATGGCAGCGAGAGACACTGAAAAAAAAACAAAACAGAGAGACAAACGACAAAACGAGAAAAGAGAAATGGGAAGAGAAACAACTCCACGCAAGATTCATAAGAATGACAAAAGATGAGAATAATGAAAACACCTGGACATGGATGTGAAAAGGACATATAAACCGAGAAACTGAATCTCTAATAACTGCAGCACAAGATAACTTGATAAGAACCAACCATATCAAAGCAAGGATCGATAAAACACAAGAAAACAGCAAATGCAGACTCTGTGGACAAAGAGACGAAACGATAAACCATATAGTAAGTGAATGCAGCAAACTTGCCCAAAAGGAATACAAAAACAGGCATGACCAAGCAATTGTGTAAACGACTGCATTTTGAGCGTACAGACAAATGGTACAAGCATAAACCAACAACAGCACTCGAAAACAAGAACCACAAAATTTTATGGGACTGGACATAGAGACGGACAAACCCATCCAAGCAAAAAGACCAGATGTCATAATAATTAACAAGAAAGAAAAATCCTGTCAAATCGTAGACTTTGCAGTCCCAGTTGATCACAGAGTGAGTATGAAAGAAAAGGAGAAATGAAGCAAATACACAGAGCTAGCCAGAGAGTTAAAAGGGATTTGGATGATGAAGAAAATCAAAATAGTGCCGATAATAGTAGGAGCACTAGGAACAATTCTGAAAAACTTGAAAAAAGAATGTCAGAAATTGGAATCAGAGGAATAACTGCAAAAGTACAATGACTAACGATAATGAAAACGACTGAAATATTAAGGAAAACCCTTGAATGCGGAGAATAATACAAGACAATATAACGAATAAGCGTTACAGGGAATGAAGAACACCGAAACTGCATATTTACAAGTTCTACACCCCCATCATGCATCCCCCCCATTTTTTCATCACCGTCCCCTCCCTACCAAAAAAAATGATACCAAAGGGCCGAGAAGGGTCAATAAGGAGTGAAAGACCGAGGAGCAAGCGCCAACCAGACCTCGGTTGGACAACCGCAAAGAGAACTGGGACCTTGAGGAGGCTGAGTGCCACTCAAATTCCAGTATAAACCAATGGCCACTACCAGCGAGAAATCAATGGTAAGCGGCTGTTGCGATGATGCAAATTCATTTGCAAATGCTATCGAAGAAGGTGGAGAGAACTGGACGTCTGGGGAGACTTGTTGTCACTCAGCCTCCAGAGAACACTACAGGTTTCCAATCAGATCGTTTGTTGATCTGTGTGAAAGCCCCATGTGAGCCGCCGCCGCCGCCGCCGCCAACAACAACAACAACAACAACAACAACAACAACAACAACAACAACTCAAGCAAGAAAACCATATGTCATAATAGTTAAGAAGAAAAAAGTCATGTCAGATCGTAAATTTTGCTGTTCCAGCAGACCAAAGTTTGAATATCAAGGAGACGGAGAAAAGAAACAAATATACGGAACTGGTCAGATAGCTGAAAACGATCTGGAAGATGAAGAAAATCAAGATAACACCACTAGATAGAAGTACTGCTGACAATCACACAAAAAAACTTTGAATAAAGAATAGGAAAGATTGGAATCAAAGGGATGGCTGAGAGGACACAACGGATAACAATAATAAAACGACTGAAATATTAAGGAAAACACTTGAATGCAAATACTAATACACATGAATTACAAACGCTAACCAAACACTGTGAAAATTGCAATAGAAGTCAAACAAAAAGATAGAGGAACACCATATGGAACGAAGAAATCTGAAACGATATTATTGTAAGTTAACTTATCCTCCTTAAAAGAAAAAAACATTATAGTGTTGGCATCAACTGACATCACATCAAATAGTCGTGAAGGGTTAAGGAGGATAGAAAGACTGAGGAGAGAAAGTATTAACAAAACCTAAACTAGATAAGTGCGAAAAAGATTGGAACCTTGGAGAGACTTATTACAACCCAGATTCTAGTAAAAGCCAATGGTCGTTGCTAGTAAGAAACCAATGATAAACGGCTGTTGTGATAATGCAGATTCATTTGTAATGGTTATAGAAAGAGATGGAGAGTACTGGTAATCTAAGGAGACCTGTTGTCATGTAGTCTCCAGGGAAAATCACAGATTGCTGACAGAGAGAAAACTTTAATGATGGTCTGTGCGAAAATTCCTAGTGAGTACAAATAATAGAGATATGATATGAAAGAGAAATATATTTAATCAACAATATTTTGATTGTTTTGATAAAGTTGTAATTTTTCTGACAGAAAAATGGGACAGAAAAAAAAAACAATAACCCGCTACAAATATGAGTTTATTAACATTCCTATGAAAATAATGCCATTATATTTTAAATATAGAACTTCCCCAAATAAGATAAATTAATAAGCAGCATTAAATCCTCAGAAAGGAATATTGTGCTACATAGTTAAATATGAATAATAAAATCGCATTAAAGAGACAGTCTTTAATTTACTCCTTCAGTCCAGCATTTCTTGGCAAACATTGTTCTTTTTTTGCCCTGTTTCTTTTGAATGTTCCTTTCTTTCGCTGGTGAAGAACTGCGGCATATCGAAATAACTACTTACTTCCTTTCTCACACAATTACAACAATGCTCATATATTATTATAATGATATTCGAAAACGAGGCTACATCAAAGAGAGGTCACTCACATTTTCTTGTCCAGAATTGCCAGATTGGTCCTTTTAAAGCAAAAGTTTGCAAATTTGGCTTTTTTTTTAAAGTAGTTTTCCCTTCAAAAATTGTACTTGGCCTTTTCCAAAGTGTAACTAAGGAAAGAATAAGCAGTATATTATATAGATGATGATAATAATAATAATGATAATAACAATAATAACTAGCATAACCTATGGAAATTCCACAGAGGACTCATTCATATGTAATATACTGATATGGGTATTCTGTAGATGTTTAGTGTAAAGGGAGACGCTCTTTTTGTTAAAACTACAAAAGTATCTAAGCTATCATGAACACCTAGCAAAGCCCGGTCGTAAAGTATGCTTAAATATGATATTTTAATTCTTGCAGATTTCGTATATGTATTATAAAGTTAATGTTCTATCGATTTTTATAGATTTAAAATTTTTTATATATATATATATAATTAATATGATATATTATCACATACAAAGAAAAAAAATAAACGTATTCTTTTTAACGTGTATCGATAATAATGAGTAGAAATGACTTGGGGGTGCTGCAGTTCCACAGCTCCAGGCACGAGCCGTCACTGTTCCATCGTTAAGGAACCAAGAGCAGAAGAAATTAAAAACAGAAACAGAGAAAATTAACAAGCTCCTCCCACACATCCCAACAAATACAATCACAGACTTAAACAACCTCATTTACACATGTGCCAAAATGGTAAGTATGAATCTCAAATCAGAAAAACAACCGGGGACAAGCGGACCGACAAAACCTGGATGGGAAATTAGATTAGAAACTCAAATACACAAATATAAAAAAGAAACCAAAATGATCAACAGGAAGAAAGCAATGTGGAGAAAACGGAATATTGGAAATGTAACTGACAGGGAGAGGCTAAACAAGAAACATGAAGAACTGGACCAAAAAATAAAAGCAAAAGAAGCGAGATTGAGACGATATAGATATAAATCTGAACAATGCAAACAAAACAGAACATTTGAAACTAATGAAAGCCAATTCTACCAAAATGTGAACGGAGGAAAAACAAAAACAGAACAACCAAATCCGACAGAAACAAAACTCAACTGAAGTAAAATATGGGAAGAGCGACGAGATCACAATAGAAATGTCAAATGGCTGAAAGATATGAAAGAAGAGTTACAACAAATAGAAGAAGGAACAGTGAATGAAATCAGCAAGGGAACCCTAAAGAAAACCATAGGAAAAAATGGCAAACTGGAGAGCACCAGGACACGACGGGATACATGCATACTGGTTCAAAAAATTCACAACCTTACACGAAAGACTAGCCCAAAACCTGAGAAGATGTATACAGGAAGCAAGCGTACCAGACTGGATGACAAAAGGTAGAACCACACTGCTACAGAAAGACACAGAGAAAGGGACCATCCCTAGCAACTATGGGCCAATCACGTGCTTACCCACCATGTGGAAGATACTGACAGTACAACTGAGGGAACAAATCTACCACTCCCTGAATAACCGTGGACTCATCCCCGAGGAGCAGAAAGGATGCCAAAAAGGAAAAAGAGGAACACATGACCTGCTATATATAGATCAAAAGATCCTAAAGGAGGTAAAAAGGAGGAGAAAGAATTTAGCCATGGCATGGATTGACTACAAAAAAGCGTATGACAGGATCCCTCCAGCATGGATAATAGAATGCCTAAAAATGTATAAAATACCAAGCAGGATCATCAATATGATAGAAAATGCAATGAAAACATGGAGACTGGAATTGACAGCTGATGGACAACACATAACAGAAATTAACATACAAAGAGGTATCTTCCAAGGAGACTCGCTATCACTACTACTGTTCATCATAGCCATGGTGCCCTTGAACAGTATTCTGAGAAAGTGCCAAGTTTTCCAATACAGAGGAAAAAATGAACCACCTGATGTACATGGACGATCTGAAACTTTTTGCAAGGACCGAAAAGGAGCTAGAGACACTAATTAACACTACTAGGATCTTCAGCCAAGATATCCAAATGGAATTTGGAATGGAAAAGTGTGCACAACTAGTTATAAGAAAGGGAGAGCTTGTAACGACAGAAGGCATGGAACTACCCAACCAAACAGAAATGAGGGCACTAGGGGAACAAGACGACTATAAATACTTGGGAATTCTGGAAGCAGACACCATCAGAGCAACAGAAATGAAAGAGAAAATTGGAAAGGAGTACCTCAGGACAACAAGAAAACTCCTGGAAACGAAATTATATAGCAGAAACCTAATAAAAAATACATGGGCAGTATCACTAGTAAGATACTCTGGACCGTTTATAGGGTGGACAAAAGAAGAACGGAAACAACTCGACCAGAAAACAAGGAAACTTATGACCATGCATAATGCACTACACCCAAAGGACGAGATTGACAGACTCTATGTGAAAAGGAAAGACATCGGGAGAGGACTGATCTGTATAGAAGACTGTGTGAAGGACACAAAAAAGAACTAGAAAAATACATAATGCAAAACACTGAAAGAATAATTATGGAAGCGAGAGACACAGAAAAAACAACAAAGCAGAAAACAGAGAGACAAATGATAAAACGAGAAAAGAGAAATGGGAAGAGAAACAACTCCATGAGAGATTCATAAGAATGACAAAAGATGAGAATAATGAAAACACCTGGACATGGATGCGAAAAGGACATATAAACCGAGAAACTGAATCTCTAATAACTGCAGCACAAGATAACTTGATAAGAACCAACCATATCAAAGTAAGAATCGATAAAATACAAGAAAACAGCAAATGCAGACTCTTTGGACAAAGAGACGAAACGATAAACCATATAGTAAGTGAATGCAGCAAACTTGCCCAAAAGGAATACAAAAACAGGCATGACCAAGTGGGGAGGGCGGTGCACTGGGAATTGTGCAAACAACTGCATTTTGAGCATAAACCTGCAACAGCAGTCGAAAACGAGAACCATAAAATCCTATGGGACATGGACATACAAACGGACAAATCCATCCAGGCAAGAAAACCAGATGTTGTAATAATTAACAAGAAAGAAAAATCGTAGACTTTGCTGTCCTAGCTGACCATAGGGTGAGTATGAAAGAAAAAAGGAGAAACGAAATAAATACACAGAGCTAGCCAGAGAGTTAAAAGGGATTTGGATGATGAAGAAAATCAAAATAGTACCGATAATAGTAGGAGCACTAGGACCAATTCCGAAAAACTTTGAAAAAAGAATGTCAGAAATTGGAATCAGAGGAATAACTGCAAACGTACAACGACTAATGATAATGAAAACAGCTGAAATATTAAGGAAACCCCTTGAATGCGGAGAATAATACAAGACAACATAACGAATAAGCGTTACAGGGAATGAAGAACACCGAAGCTGCATATCTACAAGTTCTACACCACCCATAATGCATCCCTCCCCATAGTTTCAACACCGTCCTCCCAATAAAAAAGTGATACCAAAGAGCTGAGAAGGGTTAATAAGGACTGAAAGACCGAGGAGAGAGCGCCAGCCAGACCTTGGTTGGACAAGTGCAAAGAGAACTGGGACTTTGGGGAGGCTTAGTGCCACTCAAATTCCAGTATTAACCAATGGTCACTGCCGGCGAGAAATCAATGGTAAGAGGCTGTTGCAATAATGCAAATTCATTTGCAAATGCTATCGAAGAAGGTGGAGAGAACTGGACGTCTGGGGAGACTTGTTGTCACTCAGCCTCCAGAGAACACCACAGGTTTCCAATCAGATCGTTTGTTGACTTGTGTGAAAGCTCCATGTGAGCCAATAATAATAATAATAATAATAATAATAATAATAATAATAATAATAATTTAGTGGTGTATTTAAGTGTAAACCTATTGTTATAATTATAGTTTATTACCTAGGTGAGGTTTATATGTTTAAGAAGGAGTATCTTTAATAGTGAAGGAGAGCCCAAATTAAGTAGATGAAAGTATCTTTAACAGTGAAAGAAGGCTCAAATTTAACAGAGGGCTCAAATTAAGTGAATGGGAGTATCTTAAACGGTGAAAGAAGGCTAAAATTAAGTGGATGGGAGTATTTTTAACAGTGAAAGAAGGCTTCAATTAAGTTGATGGGAGTATCTTTAACAGTAAAAGAGGGCTTTAAATAAGTAGATGGGAGCATTTTTAACAATGAAAGAAAGCTCAAATTAATGGATGGGTGTATCTTTAACAATGACAGAACGCTAAAATAAAATAAAGCAGATGGGAGTATCTTTAACAATGAAAGAGAGCTCAAATTAAGAGGATAGGAGTATCTTTAACAGTGAAGGTGGGCTCAAATTAAGTATCTCTAACAGTGAAAGAAAGCTCAAATAAGTGAATGGGATTATTTTTAACAATGAAAGAATTAAGTGGATAGGAGTATCTTTATCAGTGAAAGTGTAAAATGGGAGTATCTTTAACAGTGAAAGAGAGCTCAAATTAAACAGATGGGATGGGAGTATCTTTAACAGTGAAAGTGGGTTAAAGTTAAGTAGATGGGAGTATTTTTAACAGTAAAAGAAAGCTCAAATTAAGTGAACAAACGGTAAAATTAAGTTGATGGGAGTATCTTTCTCAGTCAAAAAAAGTTGATGGGAACATTTTTAACAGTGAAAGAGAGCTCAAATTAAGTGGATGGGAGTATTTTTCACAGTGAAAAAAAGGGCTAAAAAACCACTCACTCCTAACTCCCCTTTCTTCCATCGTGCTGGAGCTGGGTCGATGGATTGGCAGGCCTCGCAACTTTCCACCACTCTTCGGATATCTTTTTTTCCTACTCCTGGATCAATCATCTTGACAAAGTACAGTGTCCGCTTGATGCCAGGATGTCCACACTGTCGATGAATGTCCATGATGCGCGCTGCATCCACATTACACACAACTGCTGCACATGTGTTTTGCAGATTATCAGCATCTCTCCGAGCACCAGCCAGAAACCATCGTTGAGGGACTCTTGTCAAAGCATCTGCTCTGTTGAGCGCAGACCTGATCAACATTACGTCCACGGTCAGGTCGTACTCTGTGATGGTGTCGACCAAGGTGGCAAGCCGTCTTCGAATTAACATCTCACTCGATGCTCGTGTCGTCAGCCGTGCTCGTCCACTTAATGCATCGGTTATCCACCGATGAGTGCATGCCGAGTCAGTCATGATATGTAGAACCTTGGCGTGCCATTGAAGCGCCAAGTTAACGCCCTTCAATGTAGCATCAAGTTCGGCCAGGTTTATGTGCCTCGAATCATTCTCTGGCCGAAGCCAACAGGCATCTTCAATAATGGAATCATTAACTGCAAGGGCAACTCCAAGGGCCAGTGAACTAGCATCCACCCAGACCGTGAACTCATTCCCGCTGACGCACCACTTTCCCTGAACGGTCTCATCACTGGTCACTCTGGACACAGTCTCTGTCAACATGCTCCTTAGGGTGACATCGTGTACTGCATCGTCCCATCCCGACGACACGGCTGTTGCACGTCTCTTTATGGCTGCCACGGCCACCCTGAGCCAACCGCACACAGGGAAATGGCCTACCATCTTTCCACAAAGCGAAAACACTGTTCGTCAAGTGATGTTTGATGGGACCTTGGGAACGTGACTTCCTCTTCTCCAGCAAAGTCCCTCCTTGCTACTGCGCACGTGCAGGTCAAGAACTTTTGCTCCATCGCACAGACGCTCTGGTTCCTTACATGTCAGTCCAAAGCTTTCAAAGTGCATTCTAACCAATTGCGCTGACATGAGGTTCTCAGTGACGAATATATCATCAATGTATGAAGATGTTGCCTGTTGCCTGTTGCACTGTCTCATCTTGCTGCCGGATAGCATGCATGATTGCTGTCATAATGCCTGGGGCCACATTTAGACCGAACCCTAGCCTGGTTAGACAATATTGGGTTCCTCTAATTTCCACAGTCTGAAATGGCCACAATGCGTATTTGCAGATAGGCCCTGCATAGGTCCAGAGTTGCCACATTCGATCCCTGCTGTCGCCACTCCCTTAATTTGAGTGCACACACATCAGCCCTTGCTGTATATGGGTCGACATGCTCATTGAGCTCACGGTAGTCTAGGACAGGGCGAACCTTTTGTTTGGTCTCTTGTACGACGGCCATCAAGGGAATCAGCCCTCACGGGGGGCCAAGCTCATCCTCTGGGTATGGAAGAAGCCAGCCATTGTCGATCCACGTTTGCAGTTCTTCTTCATACTGTTCCCTTAGCCACATGGGTGGGGGATATTCCGATAACCGGTTTCACAAGGATATTGGTGGCTGATCGTTTGACCACTTCCAAGACGCCGTCCATGCATTGGTGTTTCTATCATACTCTGCATGAAAGTCAGGCTCGTCGAGAGTTATGGCAGCACAAACATGTTCCTCACATCGGGAGAACTGTACCTTGCCGGTTCTGTCCACAGTAATTCCACCCAGTTGTGTAATCAAGTCCATACCCAGGAGTAGGTCGTACCCGAGAAGCTCTCCCTCCATCACCAGGGCTCGCACGGCTACTGCAGTCCCGTCGTTGATGCTTGCATGGATAATGCTCACCCCACAAGAGGCTAGTGAACCTCCGCCTACAGTTAGTACCGGAATTTTCTCTGCTTTCCAAGTGGCACAGCATATCTTGCTTACGAGAGTCTGGGTGCACCCAGTGTCCACAAGCGCGAGGCGCTCGCTTCCATTAATGTGTATGCTTACAGTGGGTAGCGCCCTGCTCAATGACGATCTGGGGAGAAGACTGGCGCTGTAGCTTCTTCCCCTTGCCCGTTTCCCGGACAGGTGCGGGCCAGGTGTCCGCGTTTTTTGCACTTGTAGCACTGCGGCCCGTCAAGTTTCCGAGTTGGTTGACGTGACAAAAGACAATCACGGGCCAAATGGTTGGGTCCTCCACACTTATAGCAGGTTGTAGCTGCGCCCAGGTCCTGCAATCCAACCTGTGATGGTTGTACAGCTGCCACTTGGTCTATAGTATTAGGGCTTTTCTTTAGTATTGCTCGTGCCCGCGCCAATACTTCTGATATGTCCATCTCGTCCACTTGGGATGAGGCACGGAGCAGATCTTCCACACTCTTAGGTAATCCTGCAACAAAGGCGCACACCAAGCCTTTGTCTGACATCCCTCCAAAGAGGACCGATAGCTTTTTTAGCTCAGCCAGATACATATCCACCGTTTCCCCGGGATGTAATTTTCGGGCCATGAATTCCTTCTATGCAGTAATTGGATCTAATGCAAATGCTGAAAAAGGGCGTGCTTGATGCAGGCAAAATCTGTTTTTTCCTCATCAGCCAACTGCTGGTATACTGCATATGCTCCCCCAGTGAGGCGCATTGGGACCACGCATTCTATATGCTTCACCCCACTGAGCTGATATATTAATTCTGCTTTTTCCACCCATTCCTGCACTGAGTGATCAGTGCTACTGCCATCAAACAGGGGAATTAGCTTGGGGTCAAATCCTGACGTCATGCCGGAATAGCTTGTGTTTGTTACAACTCTACTTTCAACCGAGTCCTTGTTTATTTCCTTCACCACACTCTTTTCTTCTACCTCTTCTTTTACACACGTCCGTTCGTTTTCGTGACTCAAACTCGTCTCTCTTCCCGCTTTCCTCCTCTCGTTATTAATGGAATCAGGGTACGAGATTCTCCGAGATTCCCCAAGATTCCACGAGACTTTTTTCCACATAAACGCATGCGGGCGCCATCTTGATTCTTAGTAGCCACTTTCTCTACCGGGAGTATCTTTAACAGTGACAGAAGGCTCAAATAAGTGGATTGGAGTATCTTTTACAATGAAAGAGAGCTCAAATTAAGTGGATAGGAGTATCTTTAACAGTGAAAGTGGGCTCAAACTAAGTACATAGGAGTATCTTTAACAGTGAAAGTGGGCTCAAATTAAGTACATGGGAGTATCTTTAACAGTGATAGAGAGCTCGAATTAAGTGGATGTGAGTATCTTAATGAAAGAGAGCTGAATTTAAGTAGATAAGGGTATCTTTAACAGTGAAAAGCATTCAAATTAAGTGGATAGTAGTATCTTTAACCATGGAAGTGGATAAGAGTATATTTACTAGTGAAATAGGGCTAAAATTAAGTGGATGGGAGTATCTTTTACAGTGAAAGCCGGCTCAAATTAAGTCGATGGGAGAATCTTTAAAAGTGAAATAGAGCTGAAATTGAGTTGATAGGACTATCTTTAACAGTGAAAGAAGGCTCAAATTATGTAGATGTGAGTATCTTTAACGGTGAAAGAGGCTCAAATTAAATGCATGGGAGTATCTTTAACAGCAAAAGAGGGCTCAAATTTAGTGGATGTATGTATTTTTCACAGTGAAAGAGAGCTCAAATTAAGTGGATGGAAGTATTTTTAACAGTGAAAAAGGCTCAAATTAAGTGGATAGGAGTATCTTTAACAGTGAAAGAGGGCTTAAATTAAGTGGATTGGAGTATTTTTAACAGTGAAAGAGAGTTCAAATTAAGTATGTGGGAGTGTTTTTAACCGTGAAAGAAGGCTCAAATTAAGTGGATGGGAGTATCTTTAATAGTTAAACAAGGCTCAAATTAATTTGATAGGATTATATTTAACAGTAAAAGACAGCTCAAATTAAGTGGATTTGAGAATCTTTAACAGTGAAAGCGAGCTAAAATTAAGTGGATGGTAGTATCTTTAACAGTGAAAGAGAGCTCAAATTAAGTAGATGGGAATATCTTTAACAGTGAAAGAGAGCTCAAATTAATTGGATTGGAGTATCTTTAATAGCTGCTCAAAGTAAGTGGATGGTAGTATTTTTAACAGTGAAGAAAGCTCAAATTAAATTTATGGGAGTATATTTTACAGTGAAAGAAGGCTCAAATTAAGTGGTTGGGAGTATTTATAACTGTGAAACGGGGCTTAATTGTCGATAGGTTAATATAGAGTTGCTTATCGCAATATTGTCTTGTGTCTTTATAGGGGTTCGGGTTGGTTATTTGTATTAAAATAATTCTGTTAATCTTTAATAACGCTTATGAGTCTATCAGAGTGTTTGAATATAACAGCACAGTACATTAATTAGTGTTGAGACGATTAATCGGAATAGGAATCGGGAATCGGAAAAATCGGAGCTTTTGGGATTTATTGGAATCAGTATCAGAATCGGAAAAAATTATGCCTATTTTCCGATGTCAGAAACGATTCTTTTAATTTTCTTTATTTAATTTTGTTTGAAGCCAAATATTCTGCTGCTAGTTATACTGATAAATAATAAATATTTATTGATTTTTAAACTACCAGTAAAACTAAAACCTACAGATCATCCCTACAAGTGCATTTTTATGTTTAAGAAAATATCTGTACATTCAACGTATATTTTTACTGTAATTGGAAATAAATAACAACTATTGTTAAATATTTAGAGATTTATGAAGAATCGGAATTGAAATAAGTGATTGTATCAAAATCGGGAATTTAGTACAGAATTGGTTATTGTATCAGAATCGGGAAAAATATTGGGATCGTCCCATCACTGATATTAATATAATTATTATACTCAAACCTTTTAATGAACCCATTCAGTATCTAATCCGCTCAGCAACCCATAAGTTGCACAACAGACAATAACCTAAATTTGATTACATTCTTGAAACAATTATCAGCAATTATATTATTGTAAACAATATTTAATTACGATTAAACCCATATTAACATACAGTCCACCCCCACTGAAATGGTAACTTATTCCAAAGGAATGATTGAGCTGATTAATTGGTAAGATTTGTCGGTGAATTCGTTTTGAACTCGATTCGCTTTGTTTTCATTTCGTCATTGATGATTTAAATAGAATTTTAACAGTCTTTTAAATGGTAAAGGTCAATTCACGCCAATGAAACCATGATATGTGTCTAAAATATGTAACATACTTATTAAATAAATAAGCTATGTATCTCTCTCACTCCCCATCTCTCTCTGTATATACGCAGGCAGCAAAAAAAAGTCCACACTTGTAATCTTTTCAAAAACTGCAAATTAAAGCTAAATTTAATATCTGTTTAAACAAACTATACCTCATTTAATTCGTCTTTTATTCCTCTATAATTATACCTGTTCATATTTGACCTTTAATTGAAATATTCTTGTGTTCACGTCAATTTAAAAAAATAACTTCTTTTTGCCGGCACTATATATATATATATACATATATATATATATATATATATATATATATATATATATATATATATATATATATACTAGGAAGCTGATTGGTTAACTAAAATCTCAATAGAAGGTGCGTATATAAAAACGACAGACAACCACAAAATTCGCGCATAAGCCTAAAGAGTCCTAGAGTGGATGAAACGCGGAATATTCAGTGTAGCTTAATCGCCATATATATTTTATAACTTACTAACTAGCTCTACCTACGAATTGAGCACTTTTGAAGTAAATACTTAAAGTAAAGTTTACGCATAAATTTATACTTTCGTATATTAATTTTATTTGAATAAATGAAGTAGTTATATATATATATATATATATATATATGTGTGTGTGTGCGATTGTGTGTGTGTGTGTATATATTTCTTTTTTTGCCGGCTATATATATACATATATATATATATTTTTTTTTTTGCCGTCATTATATATATATATATATATATATATATATATATATATTTAGTAATGTGATTGATAATTTAAAAATCAAATTAGAATTAAATTAAAAATCCATTTCATAAGAAGGAACAACAACAAAATCAATAATTTGTACGATCGTTTCGGAAAACAATGTTTTTATTGTGGTAGACATCAAGCTACGGACAATAATTTTTACATATAGTGTTTTTAACAAACAAAGTTTCCTCATCAGCAAAGTATTGGGAAGGGTTTTTAGTATATGTAAAAGACACCATAAATAAACCTAGCATTAAAGTAAGGCAGATGTATCTGGAAAAAATTAAAATAAAGGTATGGATTTAACGTGATAAGAAAATTAATATGAGTTAGAGATAGAAATAAAATAGAGTAAAATTATAAATCTAAATTTAGTTTAAGTACAATATTATAATAATATATTTCTAATAAAACTCATAGACACATACACATATATATACATATATACACGCATACACATATATACATATACACATATACATACATATATACATAAATACACATACATATATATATAAAAATACACACACACACATATATATATATATATATATATATATACATACAAATATTTACCTTTTAATTTTTCGCCTTTTCTAATCTCCTTTAAATTATATATATATATATATATATATATATATATATATATATATATATATATATATATATATATATATACACTGAAGTTTGTTATTTTTATACTGTTAAAATATACTGAAGTGGTTATTTTTGAAAGAATGATCGGCAAAATGAATAAACGCTTGGGCTTTGGAATATAACAAAATTGTTGTACATTATATATATGCTCTGTTATATTTAACAAACGTAGGACTTCTACTTTAAAAAAAGATTGGTATACAATCGAAAAAAATAAATCGTAAAAATAATCGTAAAAGCGTAGTTTTCGGAAAACACAGACACACACACATACACAGACACAGACACAGACACACACACACACACACACACACACACACACACACACACACACACACACACACACATATATATATATCATCCACATATAGTACTGTTTCGCTGTTTCACAGCTCATGAGTGCGGCTATATACACACACACACACACACATATATGTATATATATATATATATATATATATATATATATATATATATATATATATATATATATATATACTAGCAGTGTAGCTCGGCTTTGCTTGGACCCTATATACTGTTCATAACTTGCCCTACATGTGAATACACTTTATTTCAAGATTTAGACAAAAATTTGTCTGAGTCCTTTCGTAGAGACTGCAAATGACACCTTTTTTTTTAACATTTATTATTTTGGTCTCAAATCAAATTCAAAAGTTTTTTAAAATCAATCACATATAAATCAGTAAATATGGACTTACTGTTTGATATAATCGGGATGTTATGATGTCTCTAATACTTAGAGAATAAAATCTCTTTTTCCAAAAGAAAAGAAACTAAAAGAATTTTGTAAAAAGAAGGGGGGGGGATACCATAAAGACGGGACCAGAAGTGGGATTAGGGAAGCTGACTAGCAAAAAATAGGAGTTATGCTTTAAATGTAAATATTCATTTTCTTATTGATGTTGTGTCATTATCATTATTTGCATATATTAATTTATTATTATTATTATTATTATTATTATTATTATTATTATTATTATTATTTTTTTTTTTTTTCTTGTTAATTTAATTAATTTGAAAAAGAGAAATAGAGACAGACAGCAGACAGACAGACGGAACTAGTGTTCAAATATGCTGCTCTTGTAAGGGTTGTTTCCGACCATGGCCAATTACTTAAAGTAAAGTTTACGCATAAATTTATTAGATATTTAGAACAATTAATTAAATTCAGTGAAGAAGCAATAACTGGAGGAAATTTATTCTTTTACACCGACCTTCCAAATCTTACGTTCGTGCGTCTCAATTACAATAAATTATCTGGTCTTAGTCGTCCGTTAATACTGGGAGAATTGTTCGCTAGTAGAGCATCATCAGACAAAAGACAAAGAAATGCAAAATCACAGCTGCTTTTTTTTTTTCGTTTTTTTTTTCTTTTGCAAGAAGACAAGCTAAAAACGTCCGATGTCCTTTGTCCTTTTAAAAGCGTCCGTCAAGAAACAGAAAGAAACGACTCAGCTGTCAAAAAAAAAAAAAAAAAAAAAGAAGAAAAAAACGACGAGCTTTCTTTCAAATTATCATCAAAATGAAACCATTCTTACCGGCACCTGGTTTTAACAGTAAAGTCTTGTAGACAGACGAAGTACAAATTCATAATCTATATACTAATAGGATAACGTGTGTGTTATTTAGTTTGTGTGTCACGGTCACGCTTACATCCGAGTGACTGTCGTTTAATTGTTATGGACTTCTATTTCTTGTAATAAATAATTTTACTAAGAATTCTTCATAAGTTTTGGTTTCGATTTCAATTATAGCTGATAGCACTCCAGCAGATGTATCAGAATCGGCCATTAAAAATGCCGTATATGAACTTGAATAAATCAATTTACTATCTTTTGAAGTTTATAACTACTTGAAAAATGTAATTCAAACTGTAATTTTTTTTTAATTAAAGGAGCAAAGACCAAAATTTAAAAAATAACAAGTTTAATAGCAAATTATGCAATATTTGTTTTTTTTAAAATCGTTTTTCTTTAAAAAAGATTTAAAGAAAATCAACGAAATTTTACTTAGTTCGATTATAAAAAAAGATATATGAATTCCAAAATATCACTTACCTATAAAAACTTCTATTTAATGTGTACTTCCATTGTTCATTGTTAAGAATTTATCCATATTTATACTTATATTCCATGTCCTTTCTAAATAAAATACTTTTTTAAACAAGGATTAAAAAAAATTAAAAAAAACAAAAAAAACGCGAACTCAGATTTATTGACTGTTCAAATAAAGGGAGAGAAATCTCTGATTTTTTTTTCGCGATTATCTTTCGGTGGCTTATAAACGCCAGAATTGATATGTCTTTTTATTGCGTGCTGTTAACCAAAATTAGTATTTTGGGGCCTCCGTATGTGAAAAAAGCACACATTCACTTATAAGTTTTTTCCGTTAAACAAAAAATCCAGTCGACCGATTTTTTTTTTAATTCTCTTGATGAAATACACGAGTTTTGGATAATTATATCTTATTTCTACTTTATCGAGTGAATTTTTTTTTTAAATATAAAAAAAACATTGAATGAAATAGAAAAAATTGCCGTCAGCGTCCGGTACTTACTTGACGGTATAAGCATAACATGAGCTTTCATTTAAAAAAATATCCACGTGATTTAAAAAAAAAAAAAAAAGGTTTTACACTTTGGACTTTACAGGTAAATTTCCAAAAAACACTTCTTTTTTTTTAATTAGAACATTATATTTATTGATCTTTTATCTTCAATTTGTGATATATAAAACTTTGGTACGTAAATTAATTATTTAAATTTTAATAGACATTTCAAAATGGAGGTGTGAATTAAAAAAAAACGTTTGTCTAAAATATTATACTTAGTTTATTGGAAAGAGCATAACATTTGACATTGATCCTGAAAATATCGTAAAAATTCAACCAATAGAAGAATTTTAATAGATTTTTAAAGTTTAAAAATTGAAATAAATTTCACTCGTAAAATTCAATTGATTTCATACATAAAAAAAATGGCTGGTTGAACGCGCACCGGCACTTTATAAACACTTTTTTTTTAATAAAAAATAATATTTCTATTATTTTTTAAACAACTTTAATAGTTTATTTTGGAAGTATATTCCATACAGAAAATAAACAACCCACTTTAAAAAGAGAAATTACGAGTTTTTATATTTTATTCGCAGTTTTGTGTCTTCCCCAAAATTCTGATACATCTAGCACTCCAGTGATCTCTTTTTTTTTTTATAAATAATTTTATCAAGAATTCTTCATAAGTTTTGGTTTCAGTTTCGATTATAACTGAAGGACCTGAAGTTATATATATATATATATATATATATATATATATATATATATATATATATATATATATATATATATATATATATATACTAGCAGAAGTACCCGTCGTTGACTGGGTTCAAAAACAGCCTACAGGAAATGGACTGTGATTGATTTGATGAAAGTATGATAGGTTATGAAAAGGAGGGGGTTGTAAACAGATAGGTTTTGATACTCAAAATTTTTACCCTAAG
Source organism: Euprymna scolopes (assembly GCF_053919585.1). Classification (NCBI taxonomy): domain Eukaryota; kingdom Metazoa; phylum Mollusca; class Cephalopoda; order Sepiida; family Sepiolidae; genus Euprymna; species Euprymna scolopes. The sequence continues at coordinate 39,984,278 of NC_136492.1, forward strand.
CAAAATATAATGAAAGTATCTTTACAAAATATATTTTTTTTATATCAACTTTGTTTCCATTCGTAGTCAAGAGCGACCAACAAAATGATGTTTCCTTACAAAGAGAAAATGTTATATATATATAATAATATAAATATACAAGAAATAAATGTTACCATAGTCAATAAAAGTTACTTTTATGGTAATTCATTGGTTTGTATTTTTAAGTAGTTTGTAATTTTTTTTTTTTAATTCACGAACCGGTTTATAAAAAAATCAAAATGGCAGCGACTTTGAAATGGAGAGCCCTGTTTTCAATTGGAAGGAGGGGCACCTGAGCATTCTGTGTTAACACTTTAAGAGAGTTCCGTCAACGGGAGGAATATTTATAAACATATTTTAATGTTTTCCGTTATTTTGTGCTTGAGGATTATGGCATGTGTAGTTTATATAAAAATTCATTTAAGTAGTTATCGCCTCAAATTTCGTTTTGTTCGCTGAAATTATTTCAAGTAAAGAGCATTAAAAACTATTTCAAAACAAAAAAAAAACATGAACTGAACTTTTATTGACTATGGTAACATTTATTTCTTGTATATTTATTTTTTCGGGTAGTCGTTTGTTGGCTTTTCTGCTAAACACTCTTACTAAATAATATCGATATTTGAAAAACAAAGAAACAAAAACAGTTTTGAAAAATAATGAAGCTTTACTTACTTTAGTAAAATAATCCGAAGCAGAAAAATAGGATATCAAAAAGGTAAACACGTAATTACTTTAGTTTTTTAAAGCAAAGAATCAATATAAATATGAATAAGAAGAAAATGGTGCCCTTTTCAAGCAGAACAGCTTCGTTTCAGTTTTACAGTATTGAACCGTGCAGTATTGCACCGTCGGATTCAGGGTTGTACTATTGTAATGTAAAGAACACGCAGAAAGGGTTGTAATTAACTGAATTCCTTCTAAAAAAGCTTACACAGATACATAAATAAAAATAAAAAGGTTATGTAAATGTTTTTAAAATTTTTCACGTGAGCAGGATTTTTTCCTTCTTTTGACACGATAACAAGTAACGTTCTTATTTTTTATTATTTATCTATTTTCGAAAGAGTGCCACGTGCAAGTAGAGAAGGAAAGAAACAGAGTTATGCAAAATTTGTGTCGAGAATTGTGTAAAGTTCCGACTTTTATTTTGGCTTTCACTTTAATAAGAACGTGAATTTATGAGGTGAATTTATTCGACACAATATGATTCAACTCCAAAAAATAAATAAAAGCTAACGTGAATTAAGATTAAAGTTAAGGTGTTATTGTGAGCCCTCACCCCTTTTAAAAAAACTTGTTAAACTTTGTGACATATTTACATTTATAGAATGTAAATATGTCACAAAGTTTAACAAGGTCAAGCGCGAACGAACACCCCATAATTTTATTATACCATATTTCTTCAAACTGAAACATAATTATCAAAGTATACTTACGCAAATAGATATGAAAATTCTTTGTTAAAGTTTGTGCCATGGAGTACAGGCGCGAACACAGGCCCCACAATTTTCCCTATTTAATTTGAAACATACTTATCAAAGTATTCTTATGTAAATCTATATACAAAAACCCTTGTAAACGTTTTTTGTTTTCATTTTTTATTTCCATACTTTGGGGGTCAGGCGCGAACGCAAACACCACAATTTTTATGAACCACCGTTCTGCCAGATCAAACATACCCATTCCTGATCCTCGATACATCTTCTATCATTATATGTAATTAGCTTTTTAAAATAGTCAACCATATAGGAGCCTATTCGTGACCACACACACACACACACACACACACACACACACACACACACACACACACACGCGCGTTCAGCTTTATATTATACATGTATGTTTTAGTTTCGATTTCGATTGAAGCTGATGCACTCAAGTCATATGGATAATGATTTTTTATTTTTGAAATCGCAACTTTATAATATATAAAAATCGATAGAACATTAACTCTATAATAATATATTCGAAATCTGCAAAAATTAAAATATCATATTTAAGTATACTTTATGACCGGGATACGCCAGGCGTCCCTACTAGCTTAAATAAATACTTATGCAGTTTTAACAAAAGAGCTACAATAATATCATGTTGCTTTACTTTCAATTGGACAAAAGCTCAAACCAGCAGTTCTTTTTGTTTTTTCACATAATCACAGTGCAAGAAATATTCAACAAGATACACTTTAAGAAGGTCGGAGGTTACATTAACCAAAAAGTTATGAAAATGACACTCAAGATGAGAAGACTAACCTTCAAGTACTACAACGAAATTTTCACTTTTGAAAATTTGTGCTCATTAGGGTCGAAGAAAATATTGAAATTCTGAGAATTTTGATAAATTGGTGCCTAATAACTTAATGCAAATCCAAATTCTTTGAAATTTCAAATAAGAGGTTATGCACACGCATTATATCTATAATATAAAGCTGAATGCGTGTGTGTGTGTGTGTGTGTGTGTGTGTGTGTGTGTGTGTGTGCGTGTGTGTGTGTGTGTGTGTGTGTTCACGAATAGGCTCCTATATGGTTGACTATTTTAAAAAACTGATTACATATAATTATAGAAGATATATCGAGACACAGGAATGGGTATGTTTGATCTGGCAGAACGAGGGTTCATTAAAATTGTGGTGTTTGCGTTCGCACCTGGTCCACAAAGTATGGAAATAAAAAATTAAAAAATTAAAAAAAAAAAAACGTTTACAAGGGTTTTTGATATAGATGTACATAAGAATACTTTGATAAGTATGTTTTAACTTAAATAGGGATGGTATAATAAAATTATGGGGTCTGCGTTCTCGCCTGGCCTCCATAGAATGAAAATAGGCGTAAACTTTAATAAAGACTTTTCATATCTATCTGTGTAAGTATACTTTGATAATTATGTTTCTGTTTGAAGAAATATGGTATAATAAAATTATGGGGTGTTCGTTCGCACCTGACCTCCATAGAATGGAAAGATGTCACAAAGTTTAGCGAGGTTTTTTAATATAGATCCACAGAATATTGTGATAAGTGTTTCAGTATGAACAGGTATGGTATAATAAATTATGGGGTTTATCTATTTTATTTTTAATTTCATCATATTTTGCTTTGGTGTTGATACCCACAAATTCAACCCAAATTTACAACCCTTCCTTTTCATAACCTATCATACTTTCATAAATCAGAGTCCATTTTCTGTAGGCTGTTTTTGAACTCAGTCAACGGCGGGTACTTTGCTAGTATATATATATATATATATATATATATATATATATATATATATATATATATATATAAAAAAACAAAAATTGAAAACACTTACTTAATATTCATAGAAACCCAACATTCAAAATATTACACTTCCAAAACAACATACCACCATATTAGATTTCAGAAAAAATATCAAAATCATATTTTCCATTTTCGTATTTAGACTCGAAACAAAAAACAAATCACAGTAAAAGACCCCCCCTCTCTCTCTCTCTCTGTATATATATATATATATATATGTATATATATATATATATATATATATATATATATATATATCCATTTACCTAGTCTTTCCTTTTCAGATTAAATATGTTTTTAACTCATTTCAAAGTGTTTTTAACATATTTTATTAACTGCTTGCTCATATATATATATATATATATATATATATATATATATATATATATATATATATATATATATATATATAGGCGCAGATCGTCATATAATGATTAGATCACTCTGACTGACGTTAAAAACATTTAATGAAATAAATGTTTAAAATTCAACAGCATTTCTCGCGGTTAGCGGTAATCGAATGGACATGGTCCTTGCTCCAGAAGCCAGAGATGGCTTCTGTCGCTGGGTTCGAATCTATCGACTGATGTTAATCCTAACATCCTGCACTGAAGATTCACGAAAGGAAGAAACACTAGTGTCTGTAGGTATTTAATAATCATTATAGTAAATAATTATATATATATATATATATATATATATATATATATATATATATATATATATATATATATATATATATATATATATCCATTCATGTGTAATCACCTTTTCTTTCACCATATTCCCTCTGCTTCACTTTTTGTTATCAAGTAAGATCTTTGATTTACTTGCAGTTTCATCAAATACTTTTGTATGCAAAATCCGATCTCGGATTTTGCTAATTCCTACCCTCTGATGAGAAGGAAAGTATTTCTTCGAAACTCCGCGGATTAAGAACTATCCACTTATTAAGTGTTTCCTTTTCAGATTAAATATGTTTTTAACTCTTTTTCAAAGTGTTTTTTAACATGTTTTATTAACTATTTGCTCTGATATATATATATATATATATATATATATATATATATATATATATACGTTTTATATATTTTTTTTTCTACAAGCCAATATAGCTTAAACCCCCTCATAATGAGCAAGGCAAATCCATACAGACCCCTAAATATTAAACCAGTAACATGTATTGGAACATATTCTATCATGCGTACCTAAACTCCCATTATTAACTATACTCTTTTATTTATTTATCCTAACTTTACTTTATTTACTTAGTATAAATAGAAATTTTTAACTTATTTAAAATTTTTAAATTATTAACTATACTCTTTTATTTATTTATCCTAACTTTACTTTATTTACTTAGTATAAATAGACACATATAGGTATGTGTATGTGTGTGCATATATATATATGGGTATATATATATATATATATGTATGTATACGTGTGTGTGTATACGTATATATAGGTGTGTGCATATGTGTGCATTTATAGGCATGTATGTTTCTACGTACATTGTGTATATATATGTATGTGCGTATGTGGTTGTGTGTATGTATGTTGATATATTTTTATATATACATGTGTATTTATGTATATATATATATATATATATGTATATATATACGTATATATTTATATGTGTATGTATGTGTATGTGTGCGTATATGCGCGTGTATTGGCGCGCGTATTCACTCTTAATTGCCTAAAACAATTCATTGTCGAATGTACGTTTGGACTTACCGTGGCCGCTGCGAGCGTTCGAAAATGTACCCTTGCCAAACGCATGTGACACGTACACTTACCCTTTTTTCTCTCCTCTCCCTCTCTTTCTCTCTCCTATCAATTCATATACTCCATATACTAAACAACTTTAATAAAAACAGCCAAATCTTAAAACCCAAAATTGAAATTCCTCCCCCTCCTCCCCTTACCACTTCCTTTTATCTCCCCCTCTCACCTCCCTATATCACTATATCTTCACCCACTCCTAGCTTAATTTACTACCCCCTTCCACACACACTCCAATCTAAGGTATTTTAAACTTTAAAACTTAATTAGTGTCCATCTCTGCCCCCTCTTTATTTTCTGTTCCTTTCTTTCTTTTTTCCTTTTTTTTTTTTACTCTCGTATTTCTTTTAACATCGTTCTTCCAAATAATAATAGCCATTTTTGTAAGGTCTGACGAGGCTGCTGGATCGTAAATATGGTCCGGCAACCGAAACATATGCAACTGAACAGATAAAACGGTAATAAAAAATAAAACGCATATTTGCTCTGTGATAGTATTGAGCACTCCCTTCAGGTTTTACTAATTACCATTTTTGATATATATATATATATATATATATATATATATATATATATATATATATATATATATATATATATATATATATGTACTGACCAAAGATTTAGGCCACAAAAGTAAAATTAATACTACCATTCCCTTTTGCATTATATTAAACCTTCCTTTCCCTACAGTGAAAAAGAGACAATTCTGATTCTTTGGCCTTCCTCTCGCCGGGTGGTCCTGCTTGCTGACTCGTCCCCCACCGCCTGCTATCTTCCAGAGAGACGAGGGTAGGTGTGGGTGTCCTTTTTAACTACTACAGTCAGAGAGTTCATGCGACTAAGTCCAGTACGCACGCGTTTATAAAAACTGCTACATAATGTATCTTACCAATGCTTTGCAGTGTTTAACTTAAAAATAAAATAATCATTCAAGTTAGTATTTGTGTTGTGTCTTATTCATATGAGATAACAGCAATTATTTACACACACACACACACACACACACACACACACACACACACACACATATATATATATATATATATATATACCGATGAAGACTGAAGGATCGGTCGAAATTATGTACTTATGAAAAAAGTTTTTTAATTTTTTTCATAATATTATTATTTTGTATTCCTGCACGTCACCAATTAAAAACGAATAAAAAAAAGTTATAAGCTTTTATACTTTTCGCATTCTTTTTTATTGATATATATATATATATATATATATATATATATATATATATATATATATATATATATATATATATATATATAACGCAGTGATTTTTAAGAGTAGAAGTTTGATGGAAAGTAAGCTGGCTGGGGTCATATTAACACACCTTCCGAGTAATGTTTCTTTGTTTTTTTTTTAAATTTTGTAATTGATAAATTTTTACCGACAACATTTTAAGTGAAATAGCAAAAAGTAAAAGAAAATAGATTGTGCTGCTGACACCCCACCCCCAAAATGTAGGTTGTTCAGAAGTAGTTAGCGGTGACTTTGGTCGATTATGTTCGCCAAATGAACAATACTTCTTGGCTATAAGTAAAGTGTAGAATCTGTTCCAATGCTGCATTTTATCTTTTCTGTCCTCGGAACGAGAAATCCTTCTAGACTGAGGAAAATTTAATTTTTGACCCTACTCTGAATGCCCCCACCTTTTTTTTTAAGAGCTGGATATTCTTCACGTTAAAAACCGATCTCTTGTCTACTCTGCCTTCGTGTGGAAGTAAGTACCCCCCACCCAAACAAAAACAAAAAACAAAAAAACAAAACAAAAACAAACCAAAAGCAATGATATTTACCATAGCATCTGAGCCGTGTAGTCCGATCGACGTAGGGAATCTTATATCGCGTACACTGCAAGCAATAATTTGGCAATCCATTTTTATTGTTGCCCAGGTCTATGATTGAAAACGTTTCCAGGCAAGAATCACACTCGAAACAGATTTTTTTCTTCTCCAATTTACAACTGAAACTCCAAAATGAAGACGCGTTGGTAATGAGTCAATGAATAACAATTAAGTTCAAAGTCTGATAACTGACCTTGATAAATTTAAAATATGACACCAACCTAACTCACAAGAACATAGCATGTGATCAGTTAACATGATAAATATAGGCCACTTGCTTGTACGGTTTAATAGTTATAGTATAAAAGAGGTTTTATGTTTGTTTATTTTTACTTTATTTTTTAAAACAAAAGTTATTACTTATCTATCCTAAAGGCCACTCGAGGATAAAGGTTATTGGGGTTGAACAGATAGACGGTGAGATACCGAGGGGATTAGTAATGATGGTTGATTTTTAAAATGGTTTGTTTACATTGGACTTGAAAACTAATGCTATAGACAGTGGGGAAGCAGACCCATGTTCCTCAGACGGGTAATTCTAGGAAAGAAAAAAAACTTGCTCATAAAAGTTTCACTTAGTTTTAGTTACACAGAGGGAGAAAGGACATTTATTGACTGTGGTTGTACCTATTTACTATGCCTCCCCACGGGACAGAGTTAGACACCAGGGTCGTTTTTTAACGTGGAGAAAAGGTACAAAAATAAAAATTGTCTCAGTCATAAAGGATTTCTCCTCCACCGAAAGAGAACAAGAAATAGAAGTGCAGCATCTGCAGAACAGATGGTATTTATTTGCTCCCCCACCGAGCAAATTAGGCACAAGGCCAATTTTTAATGTGAGGAGTGAAGGGAGGGGGAAGGGAAAAAGGGGACCAGCTCCCGAGAGGGAAATGGGAGCTGGTTAAAGGTCAGGCATGTGGGGTTGCCCCCACATCTGGTCTTTGCTAGTCATAGCTAGTCATAGCTTGCAGCATCTGCCGGAACAGATGGTATTTATTTGCTCCCCCACTGAGCAAATTAGGCACAAGGCCGTTTTTAATGTGAGGTAAAAACCAGTTCCCCTAAAAGTAGGCAAAAAGGGGGCACTCTGGTTACCAAAAATAATAATTGTCCCAGTATAGAGGGTTTCCCCTCCATTGACTGGTACAAATTATCTTAAGTGCAGCATCTGCTGGAACAGATGGTATTTATTTGCTCCCCCACTGAGCAAATTAGGCACAAGGCCGTTTTTAATGTGAGGTAAAAACCAGCTCCCCTAAAAGGGGTCACTCTGGTTACCAAAAATAATAATTGTCCCAGTATAGAGGGTTTCCCCTCCATTGACTGGTACAAATTATCTTAAGTGCAGCATCTGCCGGAACAGATGGTATTTATTTGCTCCCCCACTGAGCAAATTAGGCACAAGGCCGTTTTTAATGTGAGGTAAAAACCAGCTCCCCTAAAAAGGGGTCACTCTGGTTACCAAAAATAATAATTGTCCCAGTATAGAGGGTTTCCCCTCCATTGACTGGTACAAATTATCTTAAGTGCAGTATCTGCCGGAACAGATACTACACTTTGATCTTGGCCCGAAGGCCAAGTTTATTGACTGTGGTTGTACCTATTTACTATGCCTCCCCACGGGACAGAGTTAGACACCAGGGTCGTTTTTTAACGTGGAAACAACTTTCTTGTGAATGTTTTATGGGGGTTGGGAATGAAGCTCAGTCGAGCATATGGCATAAAAGTAATAATAGAGTAAAGGACTAGCGACGTCTTTTTTGTGAAAAAGAGACTGTCAGTTAGAGGAGAGGACATGACCCGACCCACTAGATTTCAAAGTTGTACTTTGTCAAAGCAGGAAAGGATGCTCTGATGTGTGGTCATTATACCATCATCTCAGGAATTACCTTCTTTTCATTTTATGTGTAGGTGTAGCGATAGTGTAGTATTTGTTCCATTGTCATAAGACCATACTCCTACGATTACCTCTTCCTTTAGAAGGGGATTGTGTAGTATAGTGGTGGGGCGATTAATCAGAGTTGGCATAAGAAATCGGAATCAAGAATCCGAAAAATTTTGGGGTGTCGGAATTGGTATCGGAATCGAAAAAATTGTGCCAAAAACGATTCTTTTAAATTATTTATTTATGTAATTTTGTTTTAAAATAATCTTCCACTGTAGTTGTGTTAAAATAGTCAATTATTATTATTGATTTTAAACTATCAGTAAAACTAAAATCGATAGATCATCCCCCATAGAAGTGTATTTGTATGCTTGATAAAATATCTGCACATTTAACGTGTTTTTACGGTAATCGAAAAAAAAATTAAAAAAATAACAATTCTATAGTTAAATATTTAAAGATTTATAAAATATCAGAACCAGAATCGGTAATTGTATGATACAATCGAAATTGTATGAGGCAATCGGGAAAAATATTGGAATCGTCCCATCCTTCTAAAAACAATTCATCCTGATACTAACCAACCATTTCTGCAAGGTCTGACGAGGCTGTTAGATCGTAAACATGGTCCAACATCCGAAACATATGTAACCAAACAGATAAAACGGTAATAAAACACACACACACACACACACACACACACACACACACACACACATATATATATATATATATATAATAATTTGACTGCAGATATTCCCCTCTGGACCAAAGTACCATAGGTTTGCACCAAAAGATGCCAAATTTAAATTCAATATATCTAGCCTGTTAGACACTATCTTAGGCAAGTTTTGACCACCATTACATACATTCGTGATAATAAAAATGCTACATTACATCTTAGTAGCAAGATGGTCACAATCGCAATATCTTTAGAGGAATTAATTACAATTATACCCTCTAAATATTTACCACCGCTACCAGTAACACCGAGTACAATTCTATATTTTCCACCAACATTGTCTTTGCACCACCATTACCTAGTTATTACATACCTACACATAATATAATCTTTCCATTTTCCAATGCACAAAAAAATTACATCTCCCTACCTGATTCCGGCCATTTTGATTGGCTGACCTATGGCCATTCTTACATTCCGGATTAACGAAATTCTCACCTTACATGAACAATATCCTACCATTCAAATATTGCGTTGCAATAATACCTATTTATCTGCTCTAAGTACATTGCTGCTTTCCATATGGTTATCTCTCTCTTTCCCTCTCTCAAATACAAACATAAAATTCAGCTACTTAATTTCTTTACATTTCTTTACATCCCAACACAACAAACATTACTTCAGTAAACGATTTATTCGATTTATTTCGATCATACCTTTTCTGTTTATCGGTGCAGCCCTCTCTCTCTCTCTCTCTCTCTCTCTCTCTCTCTCTCTCTCAACAAACATAAAATTCATCCACTTAATTTATTTACATTTATTTATAGGCCGACATAAAAATATAAAATAAAAATTTATTTATTCTAGATTCGTTCGTACCATTTCGTTTATAGGCTAGTTTCTCTCTTTCTCGTTCTCCCCCCCCCTCTCTCTCTCTCTCTATCTCTCTTTGCGGAATTTTGGGGTTATCACCAAAATCCGTTTTTTAGGGTAAACGGAATTGAAAGAAAAAAAAAAAGAAAAAAGAAAATAAAAAATAAACAAATAAAGTAAATTTTCCGGGAATGGGAAACTAGAGAAATGAACAAATGAAATACAGGCCCTAAATGAGATTAAAATGATCCGAATTTATTTAAAAGAAAATAAAGTGCTATGATTGCTTTTATTTTCTAAAGCTAAGGTTTTAAAAAACCTTTAAGGTAACATGAAATAAAAAAAAACAAATACAAAAAAACAATTCTTACTTGAAAGAAAGGCTGAAATGAAAAGCACATACAAAAAATTGTTCTTTCAAGTCTTTAAATTCAGTTTTTCAACAAAAAGGTTCCTTTTTTTTTTCAAGAAAGAAAACATGCAAGGCTGAGTTGCAGAGTTCTTTTCTTTTTTTTCTTCTTCTCCCCCTTTTTTTTTTCAAACAAACAAAACCCTCAAAAGGTTTTTTTTTTTTTTTTTAAGTTTGGATCTCTCTCCTGGTAGTATTGAATGTCCGAATGGAGATCATTTTCTCTGAAAATGGTTGTCTTCTTTTTCTTCTGCCTCTTTAGAAATGATATTCCTTTTCGCTGAAAAGGGTTGTCTTGCTATTTCTTCATCCGTTCGAAAGGGGACAAAGAAAATAAATCACCGTTAACGAGTCTTTCGTTCAACACTTTGGAAAACAATAAATAAAAATAGTGACCGTCTCTGCCACACTTTATCCTTTCAACAAATAGTGTATTTTAGAACACCAATTTCAACCACTCCTATATACGTCGGTTCGTCGACGGAGCCCGGAAAACGAGTCTTTCTCTCAATAAATCTTTTCTGGAACTGATTTGAAAAAAGAAAAAAAAAAACGCAAGAAAAAGGGGTTTCTGGGATTGTTTTCAGAACAGTCAATCATCATCAAGCAATGATGATAGAATACTACTAAGAAAAAGGAAAGACACTAACAAAGAGAGAGAGAGAGAGAGAGAGAGAGAGAGAGAGAGAGAGAGAGAGAGAGAGAGAGAAAGAAATGTTCGCAAGGACTATATGATAAAAGGGGGGGATGACGCACGCACATTCGCCAGCTGAAAAGGTCTTTCAGGTTCAAATGACTGCTAGACAATGGGGCCAAGATGAGAAGGGGAGGGGGCAATGATGAATGCTACAGGCTACCCAAAACAGCTGACCCTCCCCCACTTCTCTTTGCACTGCTGATGTCGACGTCGATAAAAAAATAAAATTCCGACACCCTCTCTGTCTTTCTCTCTTTCTATATCTCCATCTTTTATAAAATAATTTGACTGCAGAAATTTCACTCTGAGTACATTGCTGCGTTTTTATCTTTATCTATCTCTCTAAATACAAACATAAAATTTAGCTACTTATTTCTTCATATGCAGACACAATAAATAAAAAAACAAAACACTTTTTTGATAAACGATTTATTCTACATTCGATCGTACCTTTTCTTTTATTGGTGCCTTTCACATCTGAAACAGTCACTCACAAAAAATCTAAACACAGCAATGGTTTGGGAATGCAAACATGTACAAAATACCGACACGGCATTACCCCCCCCCCCCCACACACACACCTTCCAAAAAGACCTGCCGTTACATTAGGTACACCTTTACAATTTTCTTTAGAATGAAGAATTTTTAGGTTTTCAATTATGCTGATTAAGAAAATCTCATTAAAATTTTTCGGAAATTTACTTTAGAGATCACAGGTTGCCAGGTTTGCACACATGCGTGATAAACTACTCCTCTCGTACTGCTACCCCCAGTTTTTTTAGCATTTAGCGGGTGGGTATGCTGACAACGATTATCACGGTTAAATTGTGGAGGGAGGAGGAATTATTTTTCTACCCCCCCCATAAAAACAAAAACAAAAGGGGGTTGTCTACTCCGACGACCGTTCTTTACATGGGGATGTTGAGGATGTCTATTCCGAACGCTGTTCTTAACATGTGGAGGTTGGTGGTGTCTATTCTGAAAGCCGTTTTAACATGGGGAGTTTGGGATGTCTATTCCAAACACCCTTCTTAACATGAAAACACTGAAAGAACTGAAGTGAAAAAAAGCCATAATTGTTTTTGTTGTAATTAAAACAAATACTATATACCCTTTAAATAAGGTTTTTATTATCACAAAAGAATGATACATCGGGTCCAACGTCAATACTATAAAGTAACATGGCGGACAATACTGAAGTAGTATACAGAGCTAGCGCTTTGTCAGGGAGAGTGCTATTGGGAAGTTTTGTATCCATACGAAACACAATACAGCATTCTCCCCTCCATTAAATTAGAAAGTTCCTGCCGTGGGTGGAAAGTTCATTTAAGTATTAGTGTATGAAGGTGGGTTGATCACAAGGAATGTAGTTTAATAGTTCAGGTTCGCAATGTTAAAACTCACTAATTCAGCCAGCACAAGGAGTGCAATTTAATAGTTCTGATGCGCAAAATAAATTTAATCAAGATTCACTAAACTCTAGAATCAGAAATTCAACTTAACTGGTGGTCTTCTACTACGTTTTGACCGTCGCAAAACAGGTGGTTCTACTGGTGGGGGTGAATTTTCCTCTTGCTGATCTGCTGGTGTATCATTCCAGTTTTCCGAGTCATGTGGGTGATCGGTGAATTGGAAGTCTTTCAACAGGGCCAAGTCACGTGTAGATACAGTCATCTGCCTACCCTTGTTAGATCGAACAAAGGCATAATGGGGGTTAGCATCTAGAAGTTCAACCATTATCAACTAGAGGTTCATATTTAGTTAACGGGTTGTGTCTCCACATTAAAACAAAACCAGATTCGGTCATCCAAGATGGTACCGCTGTCCCGGACACTGATCTTCTTGGGTGTTTAAACAGGCGCTCATGAGGTGTCTCATTTGTGGATATGGATATTAAAGACCGAATGGAATGGAGGAAGTCTGCTAAAACCTCTTCCCAGTGTTCAGTTGACAAACCTTTGTCTTCCAATGCTAATGAAATAGTTTTCCACACTGTTCCATTCATTTGCTCCACTTGACCATTCTCCTGCGGGTGATATGGAGTGCTGTAGCTGGTGGAGATCCCTTTGCTGTGCATATAATTCTTGTACTTAGCACTCTTGAAACAACTCCCGTTATCTGAATGAACTTGGCTGGGCATGCCAAATATAGAAAACAAGTGGGAGCAAGATTGCAGTACACTATGGGTACTTGTGTCTTTACAAGGGTATACAAATGGGAAGCGGCTTTATTCATCAACTAATACCAACATATACTTATTTGGGGTAAATGAAGGTAGGGGTCCTTTAAAATCGAGGTTCAACCTCTCGAAAGGTTGAGTTGATTTGATTAAATGCCCATCAACAGGACGGAAAAATCTTGGTTTGCACTTGTTGCAAACAATACAGTCCTTTGTCATCTGCCGAATATCCTCAAGAGAGTAAGGAAGGTTTCTACTCCTTATGAATACCATCATCCTTGTAATCCCAGGATGGCACAAGGATCGATGCAAATTGAGGAGGTTGTTGCTACTATTCACAGTAGTGCAAGAAGCACGTGTCAATGCGTCAGCTACAAGATTATTCTCACCAGGGCGATAGATAATGTCGAAATTGAAGCATGAAAGCTCCAATCTCCAATGGAGCAATTTATCGTTTTTTATTCGACTATGGTGATTTTCGTCATAAACAAATTTTACTGATTTCTGATCAGTAATAAGTTTGAAGTGCTTCCCCAAGAGGTAATAGCGCCAATATCTAACTGCCTCTATAATGGCAGCCGCTTCCTTTTCAACAGCTGGATGGTTTAGTTCAGAGCCATGTAGAGTTCTTGAGAAAAAAACCAACTGGTCTACCATTTTGGTTGAGGACTCCAGAAAGAGCACAATCAGAGGCATCAGTCTCCAACTCAAGGGGAGCATTCTCGTTGATAGTTTTTATTACAGCTGATTCAATATCTAGTTTTAGACTGTCAAATGCATTTCGAGCTTCCTGATTAAGGGGAAATAAATTGGTCTTAATAAGAGGCTTAATCTCATCAGAATACCTATTGATCCACTTTGAATAATACGAGAAAAACCCCAGGGCTCACTTGAGTGATTTGCCATCAGTTGGATAAGGGAGTTCTTTTAAAGGCTTCAACCTCTCAGGGTCGGGTTTAATTTGACCGTTGGGTCCAATGATATAACCCATGGAGCTCAGTTCATTCACAGAAAACACACACTTTTCTTTATTGTACATAATTTTCCGTTTTTTTGTTACTTTGATAAATTTCGCCAGATTCTCATCGTGTTGCCCCTGATCCTTTCCACAGATGAAAATATTGTCCAGGTATTCAAAGGTGTCGTATAAGTCCTCAGAATTAATACTTTCATCGACAATTTGCTGAAAGCAAGCAACTCGTTTGTAACGCCAAAGGGTATTCGGGTGAACTGATACAAACCAGAGTTAGCTTCCAAAGCAGTGAAGGGTTTGTCATTCTCATTGATGGGGATCTCATGATATGCATTTTTCAGGTCGATTGTGCTGAATACATTATACCGAGCAACCTTATTCACTTCATCATTCAGCCAGGGGGTAGGCATCAAGGCTTGTGTACTTATTCACAGTCTCAGAATAATCAATGACCATTCTCTTTTTTTGATTATCGGATTTAACCACAACCACTTATGCCCTCCAGGGGGAGTTTGAGGTTTCGATGATCCCCTCCTTTAAAAGGTGCTTAACTTCTGAGCCAATGAACTTGCTATCACTTGAGCTATAACGTCTAGACTTGGTGGCAACCGGTTTACAGTTCTTATTTATATTAGCAAAAAGTTCAGACGGTTCCACCGAAGCCACAGCGAGTCCACAAATCTCAATAGGAGTTGAACTCCCACCGTACTTGAAGGTAATGCTTTCACGTTTACTTTGAAAATCCAGTCCGAGAATCACATCACAACAAAGGTTATTTAAAACTGACAGTTTCTAGTTGGGATACATACGTTTGTTAAAAAGTATGTTAGGAAAACAAGCACCTACCACCTTTGATGAGAGGTCAGATGATGCCATCGAAACTCTCAAGTTTGAATCTGTTATTTTTAAATCCAGATCCTCAGCTACTTTGGTATGAATAAAGCTGTCAGAGCTACCACTGTCCATTAGTACTTTTAATGGCCGACCCAAAATGTGGATTTCTACGGTGAATCTCTGTAGGGACGATGGAACTGCCGAACTCGAACTTATACAGGCTAAGGTTGGATAAAGGACCGAGGTAGAAGTTGATTGAGTCGTATTATTTGATTTGCAACATTTTACAAAATACCCGATCCATTTACATCGATGACAAACACTAAAGTGCCGCTAAAAAATATTTGAACGTAGCCAATGCTTAAATTCTAGCTTAGCATTAGATGAATTAGGGGTTATGTCCAATCGAGAAGGCCTAAGGGCACGATCCATTTTTAAAATCTTTTACCTTTTTTTACCCTTTTGTGCTAATAAAATTGTTGTAAGTAAAACAAATACTGTATACACTTTAAATAAGGTTTGTATTAGTACAAAAGAACGATACATCGAGTCCAACGTCAACACTATAAAGTAACATGGTGGTCACTACTGGAGTAGTATACAGAGCTAGCACTTCGTCAGGGAGGGTGCTATTGGGAAGTTTCATATCCATACAAAACACAATACAACAGTTTTGTTTTACACGTTAGAAAAAAGACGACATTAAAATAGAATTTACTTTAATACTATTAGTGGAAGAGTTAAAAAGAAGAGAAAGACTTGAACAACAAACAGAGACAGCTAGGACTGCTACCACTGATTTCTATCACTAATCCCTAACTTCTAAAACTTCTGTTTTTACTTTCCATTATTATTCTAATGGACCATTTTTTATAATTTTATTAATTCATACTCATTTACGCATTCTCTTAATTGCTTTTTTTTTTTTTTTAGATTCAAACAGTACCTGCAGGTTATCGCTCCAAACCAGCACTAATTGCCAATGAAAGCCAGGTTATTTCATTTCGGCCATGGCTGCCAGTGTCCGCAATTGTTCAGAGATGACAGTGGCCACCAACAACAACCGTAGTTTACTTTTTGCGAGGTGGGGGAGACTTCCACCAGACAACGTCGAGCAATATATATATATATGCTCCTCACCTTGAGTTGAGCATATTGAGAAGTGATACACGAATTACCATTAGCGTATAAGCGATGCTCTTTGTGTAAACAAATCGAGCGGAGGTATTTCAGACGATGTCAAAACATCGTTAAAAATTCACTACTCATTCAGATGGTTGGGTTTTGAAGTAGTTGCCTGTCTAGCTGCACTGATGAGCTGTGAAACAGCGAAACAGTACTGTATGTGGATGACTATATATATATATATCTTCACCAGACTGATATAATAAAATATTTACCGGATATCTCATCAAACCAAAGGAGATACCAAGGAATCATGTCTACTTCGGATTGTTACCTTGTTGTGCCTTGGATCCTTTTACCTCCCTGCTACCAAAAACTTTCATTTCGGGATTTACCATTCAATTTGAATATGAAGTTCAATATCCTTTTTATTCTGAATTAATATATAATTTCCCGTACTCTATGATTTAAAAATTTAAAAACTTTTAACTATGATTTTCTATGTTTATTACATTTAGCAAATTAGGTATAAAACATTTATAATATTTGTTAATATTTTTTCCTCTGAGGAGATGGGTAAACATCGAAAACCTATAGGCTAAGGAGATATACTTATTGAAATGTATTCTTTGTCTTGCATATAATAAAAATTCTAGATTTGAAATTTAACATCATAGAATTTAAATTACTAAATTATGATTGATATATGTATACATATATATATAGTCATCCACATACAGTACTGCTTCACAGCTCATCAGTGCGGCTAGACAGGCAACTACCTCAAGCCAGAATTGAAACCCAACCGCCTGTACGATAGTCAAGGCTCCTAACCATTACGCTAATCACATATACGTTCACATTTCATTTATAAGGATCAATTTTTAAATAAAATAAAAAATTTATTGCTTAAATCAAAGAATACAATGTTTAAATTAATGTCCTTAATTCATACATTGAATACTCATGGGTTAAAGACATTAAACATTGTATTCTTTGTTTCAAGCAATAAATTTTAAATTTTATTTGAAAATTGATCCTTTTAAATGAAATTTGAACATATAAACTAGAATCTTTATTTGCTCTATCTAGTACATTGAGCAATTTTATTTGGCTGGGATTGTCTTATATGAATATTTCCTTCTAATATTCTATAAAACTAGAAACCATTAGATTCACCAATATGTAATCTAATTCATTTCAATACCTCAAGCTATATATATATATATAATATTCTTCTTTCTGCCAAGTTTTTCAGGATATTCACATGGATTCGTCTAAAAAAGGTAGAATCTCATTCAAAAATATTTGCATCTTATTCATGTTTTCTAAGGCATTTTGCCTATTTTCAAATTTAAATTCTTTAATGATGCTTTCAAAAAACTTTTTCTGTTTTTAAATTCACTAACAGCATCCATGTGCTTATAAGTTCTACTTGAGATGAGCCGTTTCGTCATTACCAGTCTAGTAACATCAAGCCGATGCTTCAATAACAATAAGAAGTAAACGGACTTTACTAACTAAAAAAAAATAATAATAATGGGTATTAAAATCCACAGAGGTACGAAAAAGTTGTCAAAAAACAAATATATAACAAATAAATGTTATCAAAGGCAAGATAAGTTACTTTTCTACCTAACTGGATGTTTTTATTTAATGTAAAATGTCGGTTCGAAAAACAAGGAATATTAAGCGCTACCGAAGAACAAGAAAAAAATGACTGTGATGTCTTTGAAGACTTGACAAAAACTTAAAAAAAGAAATAAAACAAAATGGTTGTAGAAACGCACTCAATAAATGTTACCGTGACATTTATTGGGTGACTTTCTACAACTCTTTTGTTTTATTTTTGTTTTTGAATTGATGATGTAAAGAGACATCGCAACCATTTTTTCTTCTTCTCTGGTAGCATTCAATATTACTTGTTTTTCGAACCGAATAAACATTGTGCATTAAATTAAAACACTAAAAACTTATTCAGTTAGGTAGAAAAGTAACTTATCTTGCCTTTGATAACATTTATTTGTAATATATTTGTTTTTTGACAACTTTTTCGTACCTCTCAAACTCAAATAACGTAACAATATTTATTATGAAACTGAGGAAGGATGATTTATCCAGAAAATTTTAGATGAAAGTCCACTTTTTTCGTTGATATTTGATTTTTTCTGACTTGGGTCTAGAAGGTGGAATGATAAAAGTGTCGCCCTAAAGAAAACAACACTGTAGCTTTATTTTAAAAATCTTATTGAAAAAATCGATTCAGTTAACTTAATTATGTAGTAGAGCTTACATTTATTCAATGTAGCCGCCTTCAGCCTCAATCACTGCCTCAATACGGTCCAGAACTGGGAGCATACCGTTTCCACAAGTGCCGGAGGGAGCTCAGCGAATATTTGGTGGATGATGGCGATCAGGCTTGCTTTGGTATTGTGGGAGGTCATATTGGTGATATTCTCGACGTATAACAAAACAAAGTAGTCCAGCGGGTTCAGATCGAGGGAGGAGGGGGTCCAGTGAAAGAAGGGTACTAAGTCATAGCACTCCTTCTGAAGTCAAGCCTGGGTCTCTTTGGACTTGTGAGCCGGTGCTGAGTCCTGCTGCTACACCCAGGGTCTGTCAGCGGTCAGCCACCTGATTGCACGAGGAGATCACCACATTCTTCAGCACATCCAGGTACATTTTGGTGTTGACTTTGAAGCAGACTTTTAAGATGTGAGATGGTGTGATGTGGCCTTCATCTGAAACTACACAAAAGCCCATAACCGTGGCCAGAAACTTTGTGTTCATCACCCTTGGCACATCCCTGTTATTCGTTGCAATACAGCGATGCATTTTAAGAGTGCTGACAATGGTCATGTTGTCATAACTTGGATTGGTAGAGAGCATGAGTTGTACAGCAGTGCATCTCCAATCTTATCCGTTGAACATTGTGTCACTTTCCACCATGATAGAAGGTTGCTATCGTTCTTGGGATTTGTACACAACTGGCCAATTAGTAGATGGTTTGCAACAAAAAAGAAAACCGGTTTTCATCAAACGGAAATGAAACCATGTCATTTTTTCTAGAGCGACAATTTTATCGTTCCACCCTGTAAATTATTATCCGTTATATGTACATTTTTCTGAAAATCAAATATATTCTTCTTCTTTTCTACCTTCTCTTCCAAATTAACATTCTTAAAATTGACTTATGTTTTTCTCTTAATGTTTTGATTGACTGACATGCTTTGCCATCCATAAAAGATGAGTCTAATAGATGTTGTCAGACGTGTTTTAGCACTTAAAGGGCTAAGATCAATGAGGGATAGAGATAAGTAAAAGAAAAGTATGCCACAGAATGAAATTCCACTAACAAACACATTGTTCTTGAGATCGGTATTGAAATGGTGTTGTTGGTGAAAAGTATACCATATAATTAAGTTCCAGTGGCAAGCATATTGTTCCATAGATTAGTATTAAATAGTGTTGTTGGATAAAAGTCTACTATGTGATAAAGATCTAGTAGTGAACACATTATTGCATTGAATATGGTGTCACTGGAGAAAAGTATACCATGTAACAAAGTTCCAGTGTCAATCAAGTTATTTCCATCAACAAAGACCATATATTCCTCCTTTTCTTATTCCTTCAGAAAGACTTATGTTTCAAATCTTAGCGTTTAATGATCGAAGCTCACTACTGTGTGAAAAGATTTCAGCATTTTTATATCTAGATAGCAAACCTTGAAACCACGTCCTATTCTATTGGGCTCTTGAAGAGCATAGCCTGTTTAGAAGTTCAGAGTATTGAATGCAAGGTGGTGAGGTCTCTTTCAGACTTGGTTTCTTTGCTTGCATTGAGCTTCAATAAATAAAATTTTCATGCTCCAAATTCTTTAAATCTTCAAATATTTATTCATGTTTGTGTTATGTTGATTAATCGGACTATTATTCTCATCTTGGGTGTTATTAGCACAATGTTTTGGTCGCTGCAACATGCTTCTTTTTCTACTAAAGAAAAAGAAGGTTGGCTCTACATTACAAGAATTCAAACCGTTTGTTTGAGGGTGGGTCCGTAGATCATAAAGAATGTTCAATCATTTGAGTCATAGAAAAACTTTTAACAAATATCTTAGTGACCTCTGATGATTATGCCGAGGTCGTGCAGTTTCTGAGCAATTATTAATTTGTATGGATGAAACTGCATATCAGTGTATAGAATTCTTCTCACTGTTCGATCAGACAATCTCAAGGCCTTCCAGGTGGCTTTCTTTTAAGTGTTGACCCTGTAGCTCTGACATTTGCAACTCATAGCTGTATTGATTTTCTATCTGGAACAGCATCATGCCGTCCTAACTTGTAATGAACTCGGAAAGCTCTCTGTGTTGCAGTTACTGATTTACGATTCTTCAAAAAATATTTTTACAGTAAAAGCACGATGTACACTAGTCCAAGCCATATTGCCTGATGAGGGTACCTGACAAAAAGACAAGTTATTAGCTAAATGAAAACATCATTGGCACTTGCATAAGTTCATTTGCAACGTATAGTTTAAAGTTTAAAATGTGGGAAGTATTTCTGCCACACCCTGTATTTACTTATATACCTTTTAGAAATATAATAATTAGTTTTTTGTTTTTTTGTAATCATTTATTTTATACTAGCAGGGACCACGACGTTGCCCAGAATTGAATGACGATCAATGAATGTTTAACACTCCCACATTTTTTTTGTCATCAAAATCAGTGAAATTGTCCATTTTTCAATCAAATCGATTGCTTGCCTGCTCAAGTTGATCCACCTTGGTGCA
This sequence comes from Euprymna scolopes, assembly GCF_053919585.1. Taxonomy (NCBI): domain Eukaryota; kingdom Metazoa; phylum Mollusca; class Cephalopoda; order Sepiida; family Sepiolidae; genus Euprymna; species Euprymna scolopes. Next base: position 40,005,681 of record NC_136492.1, read on the forward strand.
CTTGGAGGAAGCTTCACATGCCTCCTTGCATTGACAGTCTGCAATAGATTCTAATCTACATTGCACCTAAAGGGCTACGATCAATGAAGGATAGAGATAAGTAAAAGAAAAGTATGCCACAACCTACTGTTGATTTTTATATATAATGGTTCCATTATGCTTTAAATAGAAACATTAATTTTGAACATGCCTCTGTAATATCAAAAGAACCTACTGTTGATTTTTATATATAATGGTTCCATTATGCTTTAAATAGAAACATTAATTTTGAACATACCTCTGTAATATCAAAAGAACCTACTGTTGATTTTTTATATATAATGGTTCCATTATGCTTTAAATAGAAACATTAATTTTGAACATACCTCTGTAATATCAAAAGAACCTACTGTTGATTTTTATATATAATGGTTCCATTATGCTTTAAATAGAAACATTAATTTTGAACATACCTCTGTAATATCAAAAGAACCTACTGTTGATTTTTATATATAATGGTTCCATTATGCTTTAAATAGAAACATTAATTTTGAACATACCTCTGTAATATCAAAAGAACCTACTGTTGATTTTTTATATATAATGGTTCCATTATGCTTTAAATAGAAACATTAATTTTGAACATACCTCTGTAATATCAAAAGAACCTACTGTTGATTTTTATATATAATGGTTCCATTATGCTTTAAATAGAAACATTAATTTTGAACATGCCTCTGTAATATCAAAAGAACCTACTGTTGATTTTTATATATAATGGTTCCATTATGCTTTAAATAGAAACATTAATTTTGAACATACCTCTGTAATATCAAAAGAACCTACTGTTCATTTTTATATATAATGGTTCCATTATGCTTTAAATAGAAACATTAATTTTGAACATACCTCTGTAATATCAAAAGAACCTACTGTTGATTTTTTATATATAATGGTTCCATTATGCTTTAAATAGAAACATTAATTTTGAACATACCTCTGTAATATCAAAAGAACCTACTGTTGATTTTTATATATAATGGTTCCATTATGCTTTAAATAGAAACATTAATTTTGAACATACCTCTGTAATATCAAAAGAACCTACTGTTCATTTTTATATATAATGGTTCCATTATGCTTTAAATAGAAACATTAATTTTGAACATACCTCTGTAATATCAAAAGAACCTACTGTTGATTTTTTATATATAATGGTTCCATTATGCTTTAAATAGAAACATTAATTTTGAACATACCTCTGTAATATCAAAAGAACCTACTGTTGATTTTTATATATAATGGTTCCATTATGCTTTAAATAGAAACATTAATTTTGAACATGCCTCTGTAATATCAAAAGAACCTACTGTTGATTTTTATATATAATGGTTCCATTATGCTTTAAATAGAAACATTAATTTTGAACATACCTCTGTAATATCAAAAGAACCTACTGTTGATTTTTATATATAATGGTTCCATTATGCTTTAAATAGAAACATTAATTTTGAACATACCTCTGTAATATCAAAAGAACCTACTGTTGATTTTTTATATATAATGGTTCCATTATGCTTTAAATAGAAACATTAATTTTGAACATACCTCTGTAATATCAAAAGAACCTACTGTTGATTTTTATATATAATGGTTCCATTATGCTTTAAATAGAAACATTAATTTTGAACATACCTCTGTAATATCAAAAGAACCTACTGTTCATTTTTATATATAATGGTTCCATTATGCTTTAAATAGAAACATTAATTTTGAACATACCTCTGTAATATCAAAAGAACCTACTGTTGATTTTTTATATATAATGGTTCCATTATGCTTTAAATAGAAACATTAATTTTGAACATACCTCTGTAATATCAAAAGAACCTACTGTTGATTTTTATATATAATGGTTCCATTATGCTTTAAATAGAAACATTAATTTTGAACATACCTCTGTAATATCAAAAGAACCTACTGTTGATTTTTATATATAATGGCTCCATTATGCTTTAAATAGAAACATTAATTTTGAACATACCTCTGTAATATCAAAAGAACCTACTGTTGATTTTTATATATAATGGTTCCATTATGCTTTAAATAGAAACATTAATTTTGAACATACCTCTGTAATATCAAAAGAACCTACTGTTGATTTTTTATATATAATGGTTCCATTATGCTTTAAATAGAAACATTAATTTTGAACATGCCTCTGTAATATCAAAAGAACCTACTGTTGATTTTGCATGTTTGGCCTTTCGTTATGTTGGGCTGTGCAAGGTGTTAACATTGGTTTTAGTTAAAACTGCCTGTTCCTTCTTTCATTGGATTATTTCGATTATTGATTATCGATACTTAATGAATACATTCTGATACAAAACCTATCTAAAGACACTGCCAGGCACGTAAAGTACATTTATGTGAAATTTCATAAAATCGGCCCAGCCGTTTTAGAGTCCATAGGGAACAAACTCGTACACAGAGAGAAGTTCCTTTTATATAATAGTAGAGAAGATATATATATAATATTAATTATACCATACCTACAGACACTGATGTTTCATGCTTATGCAATCATCAGTGTAGGAAGCGATAATTACTGCTGGTTAGGAGATTCAAACCAAGTCAGAAAATCACCCTTGACTTTATAAGCTAGTATTCTACCTCCAGCCCATCGGCAATTGTGGAATATGAGTAGCCAATGGCAAAATAAATCTGACATGGAGATGAATTTCCCAACCTGGATGGCTGTGGTCCCCTCTAAGTGTGTGGATAGAGGTCAACACAAAAACTTTTTTTTCCTAAACAATTCCAATCAGTTTCAACTCAAGTTAATTCAAGTTAAAATTAAGATGTGTTTTTTTAATAATTAAAAAAAATCAATTGAAAGCAAATAATTTACATCCATTGATTTAAGCGAAACCTCTATCCTGTTGTTGCAATGTGGCATCCCTATGCCTGTTTTACAAGTATTTCAATAGAATGTCTTTCGACAAACTCATAGCACTTATGTCCTCTTGGCGTAAATACCCCCAACTAAACTGACAGGTGACAAAATTCAACCCCTTCACTATAGAGGTCCCTAAATGTTGGAAAGCTTTCTATTCTTTTTTCTGTTAAACTTTTGGATTTCCTCCCTCTTTTTTGCTTCTCTAACTGTACTAACACACAGAAATTTAAATGTAATGTGAACAAATATCTTACTGCTTATCTCCCTAAATAGTGCCCCCCCCCCCAAAAAAAAAAATTTTGCTTTTTGTTCTGGATAAAAAAAAAAAGTAGAATTCTACTAACAGGCAGAGAACCCACAATCCCTGCTATATAGAGTGAGGCATATGTATGTTCATGATTTACTCAAACTAATTAACCGATCATCATGAATTTTAGAGCACTGCTACTAAATGTAAGGTAGCGTAATGTGGAGTATAGTTAGTTTAATTTACTGTTAGGAAAATGGGTAAAAATGGGTGGGAGTCCTTCATGAATATTCAGATACTTAGGATGTTAAAATGTTTTTGATAGATGTGGAGGATATGACTCCCAGAATTTGGACGATCTTATTTATAACTATGTGTTAAAACAATCAACCAATGAGAAGCTCCCGATCTCATTATGAAAAATATCGAATTCCGGATTCCAGTCAGTTTGCTATCAGTTTCCCTCTTGATACTGCTTATCAGGACTACATTGATTCTTTGCCCACTGGATCTACTGTTGCCATCTTTATTCTACAGAATAGCTCAACATTTAACAGTTAACAACATATTAAACATCAAATAAATATTCCCCAAATTTCAGTTTTTATGAAGAATTTTAAAGGAATTTTATGGTACAACTTTCCATTTGAAAATTCAACTATTTCAGATTTGCATTGAAATTGATCCATAGACATTAGACACTAATACAGCTAGATTCCCTGAATTTCAATTTCTTATTAAGATCTCTTAAGTTTGAATTTTAAATTTGAGACATTTTTCACAATCAAAATCATGTAATGGGTTTCGATCAAAATTGGAATAAGGATTTGATACATAAGGTTTAGTAGCAGTATATTTTGATTTTAATCTTTGTAAAGGGACATAAAAATGGTGCAAAACTATTCTATCACGGAATTAATTTTACCCATTCTGGGGAAAATAACAGTACATATATTTTCTTCATATAATTGCTTTAGAGAATTGTCAGTGTGGTATATTTATAACAAAACCATATGGTCCCCTGCTTGACGACGTTGCTACTTCTTTTCTTTCATCTCTTCTGATTCTGACCATGTTGTCATCTACCATACATTGGTGACAGCCGAGAGAGTGTACTGGCTCACAAGCATGAAAAGTAAAATAAAACAAGAGAAACAACAGAAAACACAGATTCTGACATTTTCTGTAAATATAAGTTGCACTCTGTGTGCGTGTGTGATACTATTGACCGTCTACATGCTAAGGTCCACCTCTACATCATCTGTCAAGGCTGTGTTCATCAGTTCGTTGATCAATTCATTTCCCCATCTCTTCTGAGCCACAATCTGCCTTCGATTGTGTCAAACTTGCAACTGTCCTTAACTGTCACAAACCCAAGACTGTTCACAAACATCGGAAAGCTGTCATAAAACTCACTGCCAATCATAAAACCAATTCTAAAATATATTGACCTTCTTTGTTCTCAGTTAATGTCAGCTCATGTCAATCTCCTTCTCAAATTGGTCTAAACCACAATCTGCCTTCAACTGTGTTTTAACTAGCCTGTCATAAAACACCACAAACACTAGACTTCTCAAACTGCTCTCAAACACCGTAAAACTAACAGACACTTCCAAAAGTAACTCTGAAATATACTGACCTGCATTGTCGTAATCATTGCCACACCTTGACTAGCAACCCCCACCTCAGCTCTCCTTTGAGTGTATTGGTGAACAAATTCTTATCCATTATCTTTCCACCAATATGGTGTGCTCATTTTTATATTAGGTGCTAATCACTAACTGTGTATCGGGTACTTCCTTCAAGCTCCTAGGGTTAACATTCACAGACAACATGAAGAAGGAATAGATACTTAGTTTGCTGCATATTATGACAATGGTCCATACAAAATTTCAACCAGATCGGCTCAGTAGTTTGCAAAAAAAAAAGTGGAACAGACAGACAGACTAAGAGAAATATAATATATATAAGATATAAATAAATTACTCATTTGAATTTAAACTAAGTGTTTATTATTTCAACTTAACTGATGAGAATATTAACAATGTAAGGTTATCTTTGTGGTATTATTATGCAAATCTGTTTCGCCTATAAATAGTTAAATAGTTGTTGATATAAACTTAAGGACTCGACTCAGAGTTGGGGTAGGGTGGGAGAATTAGATATAAAAAAAAGTCAGATAATTATATTCAAAACCTTCAACATAGCAAAGCACTGGCAATGTACCTCATGGCCAATTTTGTAACTGAGAATTTTCCCATATAATTTTAAATAAAACAGAGAGTTTTAAAAAGGTAGATGTGTGTGTGTGTGTGTGTGTGTGTGTGTGTGTGTGTGTGTGTGTGTGTGTGTGTGTGTGTGGAGAGGAGGATGTACAAAATCCCCCTAATAGAAAATACGAAAAACATGTTTCATTCTCCACATCTCAGTGTTTCTTTTTCTGCGAGGATATGCCAAGAAAAATGTTCAGTTTCTGATTTTTCTTCAGATGAAGATTGGTTATTCTTCAGACTATCTTGATCTTGGGCTTTCTTTTCATAACGTTGTTCACGCGTTCTTGTGACAGAAAGATTCGAGAGTTTGACAAGATACACCTGAATATGGTCAGATGTTACATCATCCGAAATGTTGTCAAAATAACACTTAAGATGAGAACAGTAGTTCAAAGAATCCAAATAATATGAATATTCAGTTTCATGCAAATATTTTACAAGATTTTGGTTCTCTCCGCCACAAGAAATTAGACACCAGGGTCGGAAAGTGGGATTGAGAAGTCAGTGACCCCAAGGAGAGACACTCTGACTTGCAAAAGTGTCTGGGCAGCCCTGTTGCGGCATTCTTGGTAAGCAATAAATTAACCTCTTCTCAAAGAGAGAAACCAAGGCCTGAGAGTGTGAACCTCTTAGAACTGCACAGAACTAAACTCCCACTGCAAAATCAACAGGGACCAGGTCATTACAGGAATGGTCTAATCTCTATTGATTTTGAGGGCTGAAGATAAAAACCCTAATTTTAAAAATTTACTGATTTTATAAGAGAAATCCAAGAAATGTGTTAAAAGGTACAAACGTGCATTACAGAGACAGTAAATGCATGCTGAAACAGAATTGATGTTTATATTAGTGAGTTTCACATATTTTATCAGCAGAGTGTTATCACTGCCGGACATCACAGTGTGATGATCTAAAGAAGTGGAACCTGGCCAATGAGGGCATGTGTTGCATGGAGAGAAATGATATGATAGATGTGTAATGTGAGTTTTAAAGATAGATTTAGATCTGATTAAATCTAGACAGTAGAAAAAGTTGTGTGCAGAACAGGAGACTTTGATGGTTTGGCCATGTTGAAAGAATGAATGAGAGTTCTTGGGTTAGTGGGTGTAGAACAGTTGAGATAACAGGTTCAGTTCACAGGGAAAAGCCAAGAAAAACACGGGAGAACATGAGAGAAAAAGTGATAAATAAAGAGATAGGTCAATTTAGAAATTTCTTAAAGCCGTCCAATGTATGCCAGCTCCTGAAATAGACATTAAATGATGATCTCATTTCCTTTGATAATTATAAGAAACCTTCTCAACCACTGATTGCCATGGATGATGATACACTGCCTGAAAGTACTTCTTCTTTCAAGTTCCTAGGGTTAACATTCACAGACAACATGAATTGGAACAAATACATTGGGGCAATTGCTGCAAGAAGGTGGGCTCTTTCTACCGTGCTAAAAGGTTAATCACACCTGAGAGTATCCTGCATCTCTACAAGGTCACGGTTCGCCCATGTATGGCTGGTGTATCTACTGCTAGTCTCTCGCTCCTAGACAGGGCTAAAAAAAGAGTCACCAACCTAATAGGTCCTGAACTATCAACTATACCCAAACCTCTGTCCTATCACCAAAACATGACATCCTTGTGCCAGTTTTACAAGTATTTCAATGGCAAGTGCTCTGAAAAACTCTGAACATTAGTACCCTAACCCGACGAAAATACCCTCAACAAATCAGACAAGCAGCAAAATCTCACCCCTACACTGTAGAGATTCCTAAATGCCATAAAGCCTTCTACTTGAATAGTTCTTTTCCTCAATCTGCTGCAATTTGGTATGCTCTTCTGGGCCCCTGCTTCCCTGACTGTACTGACATACAGAAATTCAAGTGTAATGTGAATAGACATCTTGCTTCCCAACTCCATAAATATTATCCCTGAAAATCTGGTCCCAAATAGTAGCCCCTCACGACCAAGTGGCCCTGTGCCTTGTTTGAGGTGAAATGACAATAAAAAAGAAAAGAAAAGATGCACAGTAGAACCCCAGGATACAGTGGCATCGGGATACATTTTTTTCAGGTGATGATGTGGATCACGATGTGGAATACAATGTTTTTTCGGCCCTTGGTTACAGTACCTCCCCCGCCTTGTTATTTATAATGTTATTTGCTTATATACATGTGTATTATATACTGTACTGCATAAAAGTTTGCTTAGGCCCAGCGATTTTACCTTACAATCCCAACCCCAGAACAGATTAATGCTACTGTATTTGAATAAACTGGTCAAAACAGTTTCTTATAAGTACAATTCCTGAGAAGTCAGAAGCACTCACAAGTAATCCAGATTGTTATTATAGCATAGCAGGGGGTACATAACGGGAACAAGACATATAATAGGGACGTCAAATAACAAAGATACAATAGAGGACGAGACGTATAACAAGACGTCATGGTGTATAAGGCGACGATGGTGATGATGAGACAATTACTTGTTGAGTTCATTTTTATAGTTGAAGACTGAAAGAGCTGTGAAGGGATTTTTAACACGGAAAAGGGAATTCATGATAAAGAAGAGGATACAGTTAACACTTTAAAAGGGGTTCATTATCAAGTTCTTTTCAAAGACAAAGACAAAGACAAAACCCATTACCTCCTGGGTGAAATAATGATGAAGACAAAGGATTACAACGACATGATGAGAGTTAATCCAGCTGGATGAGCATGATCAGGGATTTTAATACCTTGCAGAATTACTATACTGTCTGCCTCCCTTTCTACTTTGCTTCCAAAAGGGGCTTAGCTAACTCAACTCTCCTCTCTCCCAACTCTCCAAGCTGTAACTCTGAACTCTCTCTTGACTGACTGATTTCTAACCCTAATTTAACTAAATATATTGAATCTATCTTTCTTGTTGACGTCAGAACGGGCCCAAACTTTTGAATGTTTTTCACATGGATTTTACATATTACGTATGACTCCAGCACGTTTCTGGCAACACAAAGACATTTCTTAATTTTCATTGTCCTAACTCTGACTTAACTAGTTGTATAGTTATCTATACTATTTATAAAATTCTAAAAGTTTTTTTTATTTATTTATGTGTGTGTATATATATACTAATAAAACTTTCGAATGGATGCACTGAATTGAAAGATTATTTTTTCCCTGAAAGGTGTGAGTCTAATCTATATATGGTTCGTAATGAACAACGCCGAGTCACACAAAAAGCCCAAAATAAGGTGTTTTGGGCCGTTTTGTGCAATTGTCGAAAAAGTTATCTGCCCATGTCAATGGAATTTAGCACCGTCTGTATAAAGATGCGATAACATCTTTCAGCACATGAACAGGACTTGTGGTGCAATGGATAATACTTCTGACTATGGATCAGAAGATCCTAGGTTCGAAACCTGGCAAGTTCGTAATAATTTTAATCATCATTTTATCCAAGGTTTACTCATTATCCTTACTCTTAGTTAGGGTATTTTTTGTTTTGTGCATATGAGAATTTCCCATACTCCGAGTTCACAAAGTAAGTGTTGATGGTAAGACGATGTTAAGTGTATTTGATGTTGAGTGTACTCGATTTTGTGTTTGACTTGGTGTTGTGTGTGCCAATGCGGTGCAGACGCTAGTTTCTAATATGACGGACAATTCTCTACATTCCTATCATCGTATCTAAATTGCAATATGTATTCTTTTTAAATTTTGATCTCTGAGTTCGATTCTAGCATTCTCCTTTAATAAATATTATTTTCAATCCTAATTACTTCATTTCCCCTTCTCCTTTTTCAAAAAATGTACAGATTTTCAAATGTTAGTATATTTTTTCTATTCTTCATCTATACATGAACAATGCCTTAATCCTTATACCCACTTAGCTAAGAAAGATCAGACACCATAATAAAGAAAAATTACTTGATGAGTTCATTTTATTATTAGAAGGTAAAGATATAGGTAATAAAGCTATAGGTAAGAGATAGATCGGTAAATAAAAGGCTGATATAGGTAAAGAGAGATGTGTAAAACCTATATCAGCCTTCTATTTACCTATCTCTCCTTTTCCTATCTCTCTTTACCTGTATCAGCCTTCTATGTACCTATCTCTCTTACCTATATCAGCCTCCTATCTTCCTCTCTCTATTACCTATCTCTTTCTACCATAATCTGCCTTCTATTTACATATCTCTCTATTACCTATATCTCTGTTCCTATATCAGCCTCTTATTTTCCTATCTCTCTTTACCTGTATCAGCCTTCTATGTACCTATCTCTCTTACCTATATCAGCCTCCTATCTTCCTCTCTCTATTACCTATCTCTTTCTACCATAATCAGCCTTCTATTTACATATCTCTCTATTACCTATATCTCTGTTCCTATATCAGCCTCTTATTTTCCTATCTCTCTTTACCTGTATCAGCCTTCTATGTACCTATCTCTCTTACCTATATCAGCCTCCTATCTTCCTCTCTCTATTACCTATCTCTTTCTACCATAATCAGCCTTCTATTTACATATCTCTCTATTACCTATATCTCTGTTCCTATATCAGCCTCTTATTTTCCTATCTCTCTTTACCTGTATCAGCCTTCTATGTACCTATCTCTCTTACCTATATCAGCCTCCTATCTTCCTCTCTCTATTACCTATCTCTTTCTACCTATATCAGCCTTCTATTTACATATCTCTCTATTACCTATATCTCTGTTCCTATATCAGCCTCTTATTTTCCTATCTCTCTTTACCTGTATCAGCCTTCTATGTACCTATCTCTCTTACCTATATCAGCCTCCTATCTTCCTCTCTCTATTACCTATCTCTTTCTACCATAATCAGCCTTCTATTTACATATCTCTCTATTACCTATATCTCTGTTCCTATATCAGCCTCTTATTTTCCTATCTCTCTTTACCTGTATCAGCCTTCTATGTACCTATCTCTCTTACCTATATCAGCCTCCTATCTTCCTCTCTCTATTACCTATCTCTTTCTACCTATATCAGCCTTCTATTTACATATCTCTCTATTACCTATATCTCTGTTCCTATATCAGCCTCTTATTTTCCTATCTCTCTTTACCTGTATCAGCCTTCTATGTACCTATCTCTCTTACCTATATCAGCCTCCTATCTTCCTCTCTATTACCTATCTCTTTCTACCTATATCAGCCTTCTATTTACATATCTCTCTATTACCTATATCTCTGTTCCTATATCAGCCTCTTATTTTCCTATCTCTCTTTACCTGTATCAGCCTTCTATGTACCTATCTCTCTTACCTATATCAGCCTCCTATCTTCCTCTCTCTATTACCTATCTCTTTCTACCATAATCAGCCTTCTATTTACATATCTCTCTATCTTTTTACCTGTATCTGCATTCTATTTACCTATCCCTCTATTACCTATCTCTTTCTACCATAATCAGCCTTCTATTTACATATCTCCCTATCTTTTTACCTGTATCTGCATTCTATTTACCTATCCCTCTATTACCTATCTCTCTTTACCATAATCAGCCTTCTATTTACCTATTTCTCTATTACCTATCTCGTTTTCCCTATATCTTTTTATATATTTTATATAAAAAAACCTTGTTAAACTTTGTGACATATTTCTATTCTATGGAGGTCAGGTGCGGACGAACATCTCATAATTTTATTATGCCATATTTCTTCAAACTGAAACATAATTATCAAAGTATACTTACGCAGATAGATATGAAAAGTCGTTATTAAAGTTTGTGCCTATTTCCATTCTATGGAGGCCAGGCGCGAACGCAGACCCCACAATTTTATTATACCATCCCTATTTAAGTTAAAACATACTTATCAAAGTATTCTTATGTACATCTGTATCAAAAACACTTGTAAACGTTTTTTTTTTAAATTTTAAAATTTTTTATTTCCATACTTTGTGGACCAGGCGCGAACGCAGACCCCACAATTTTAATGAACCACTGTTCTGCCACAACAAACATACCCATTCCTGTGTCTCGATACATCTATCATTATATGTAATCAGTTTTTAAAATAGTCAACTATATAGGAGCCTATTTGTGATCACACACACACACACACAGACATTCAGCTTTATATTATATATATATATATATATATATATATATATATATATATATATATACTAGCATGGATACCTGGTGTTGCCCGGGTGGACATGAAGTTCGGTTTGGGCATAGCTGATATAGTAAGGATATTGAGCACTTTCATTGATACCCCCCCTCCCCACAACAATTTAAAAAATAAAACAGAATCGCCCAAAGAAGTAGGTGACAACCTTTCCTCCAGATATTTTGACAGAAGGGATACGAAGAAAAGCACTGGAACCCACTCTCTAAAAATCTAAATAAATAAATGAATCAAAACAAGTTTTCTTTCAATCAAAATAACAGCGAGTGCCCGTACTACTGCAAAAAAAAAAAAAAAAAAAAAAATTAGCGGCGGTAGGCAGGTTCGTATTTGAAATGCGAAAGAAGAGAAAAGATAAACGCTTTTGCCCATTGGACCACGACAACTTATGTCATTACCCTGCAAAATAATGTTTTTAAACAGTTTTAGTTTGATACACGTGCATGACTTGCAAAAATCGCGATACAAAAAGTGATCCTTCCTTCGAAAAAAAATAGTCCAGTTAACTACCACAGAATTAATCTTTTATTTTAATTTTCACATATTATGCGGCTGAGGCTTGCTCTTTCAGATGGTACCGGTTTTGACCAGGTCTGATGCAGATGACAAAAGTTTTTAGTGAACATATGAATACACATATGAATACACAAACAGATAATTTTTTAGAATGAAAATTAAAAAATACCTCTGACCCACCCCACTAGCTGCTAAATTCCACCCCTTCACACTAAAGGATACTAGATGCTTTTTCTACTTTGATAGCTTCTTTCCCCAGCCTTTAAAATTCCCTTCCTGCTTTGTTTCCCCAACAGTACTAACATTCAGAAATTTAAACACAATATGAACGAATTGGTCCTATAATATGGTCCATACTACAGTGGTCTTTACAGTGGCAATATACTTTAATTGGTGTGACTAAGTTTTTTTTTTTTTTCTAATTAAAAAAATTTAAAAAAATGCTTTTCGTTGTTTTTTTAGAATTATTGTCATTAAAATTTTTTTATAGTTTTCTTTTCTTCCCATAAAAGAGTAAATTCTTCCAGGGACAACCGTTTCTAACTTAATAAATCGGTGAAAGAAATAAGATTCAATATAAATAAAGCAATACATGTTATTTTTCACACACACACTTTTGAGACCTGATTTTTTTTGTGTTGATGTTCGTTATCAAATTTTACCCAAACCAATGTCATCCAAGATAGGAGCGGCTTTGAAAGCATCAATTTGTGCCTAACTGTGCCCTTGTCGACATTATACATTTTTATTTGTGTTGTAGCAAGATTATACCTTTTATGATTAGACTGGGGGGGGAGGTACTCGGTTGTTTGGAGGTGTGTGTGTTGGGGGGGTAGATCAAAACAACCCTGTTAAAAAAAAAAAAAAAACGTTGGCCAGGTGTTTGGAGGTGTAAAAAAAAAAAAAAAGTTTTAGTAAAAAAGTAGGTTTGAACCCCGAACCTTTGAAGCGGAGGTGGAAAGGAAATGGAAAAAAAAAACTGCGACCTAACCATCTCGAACACGGGAATAGATGAATTGATAAGTGTGTTAAGTTGACGTTTATAAAGTGAAATTAACAAGTGCGAGAACGTTAAGTCGCATGATGTTTGACCTAATTTTGCGCTGGAAGCCAGTTTCTGTTTATCCCGCTACGCGGCGATCAAAAAATATCTTGAAAGTAGCTTTTAAAAGTCAAGTAAATTAAAGATAGCTGCGACCTGAGTTCCTTAGTCGTAGATATTATTATTTAGACAGCATATAAAAAGTTTTAAGAAGGAGCGAGCCAACCGAGAATCACGGCGAAAAGAGCATTTTGTAGACATACACAAAAAGCGAACACACATACATACATACACACATTTTCGCTTTTATATATATAGACTAGCGAGGTTACCCGACGTTGCCCGGGTGTTTGTAGGTGTGTGTGTGTGCTGTTAAATAAAAAAGAAACCGGGGGGGGGGGGGTAGGATCGAACCCGAAGCCTTGAAGCGAAGTTTGAAAATAAAATCGGCCAGCCAGAATGAGTTACTGAAAGATGTTTAAATTTATTTAAGTAAGAACCAAATCGACAGGTGCGCGCACGGAAGTCGTAGAGCAATAGCTATTCAGCAAATGAGGTCAATGACCAGGTTTGTTTGTTATAAGCGAAGTAAAAAAAGAAAACAACGTTAAAATTTAAGCGGGGGGGGGAATCAAACATCGAAAAAAAACACAAAAAAAACTAATGTAAGGCAAACGAACGATGTTAAATGTAAAAATCGAAAAAACAAAAAAGAAATGGCTTAAATAAGCCGGTGACACAGAGATGTTTTTTTGGATATTTTTTTAATGTAGGTTGAATTCTGGATTTGTACCGAATATTGCTCAAGATAATATAACCAGAAGACTTTAAAATTAGAAAATTAGATAAAAAAAATTGTAAATATTGTTCCCATTTTGATAAGAACAATACAAATCAGAATGATTTAATCTCAATTTAATACTTTATTTATTAATAATTATTGAAATTAATTTTTTAAATACTGAGTTTTATCTTTGCTTTGGAAACTGATTCCTAGTTGAATTTATCTAAACTATGTAAATTGACTTTTATATTATTATGTACATACATACACATACACAAATTAAGAGAAATATTATATAGATTATTATTATTTCATGCATCCACATAAGTTATCAAAATATATAGCAATTAAGTTACACAGGATTTTCCACATTTCATCCCCATAGAAATATTAGCCTGTTGAGTCCCTATGGGGATGAAACACAGAAGATTCTGTGTTGCTTACTAATATTGTGATACTATAAAGTGGCCCTGAGTGGATTTGAGCTACTAAGGGCTGAGAGGGGGGGGGAGATAGACAAAGGAAGAGGAAATAGCTTAGAATAAACAAAGAAAGAGGAAATATCCTACAATCAACAATAGATAGGAAGTAGCAAACAATAACAATAGAAACCTACAGATAAAACAGGGAAGGGCAGAAGTGCTGAGAGAGGGGAATAGACAAAGGGATAGGAAATGGCTTAGAATAAACAAAGAAAGAGGAAATATCCTACAATCAACAATAGATAGGAAGTAGCAAACAATAACAATAGAAACCTACAGATAAAACAGGGAAGGGCAGAAGTGCTGAGAGGGGGGAATAGACAAAGGGATAGGAAATGGCTTAGAATAAACAAAGAAAGAGGAAATATCCTACAATCAACAATAGATAGGAAGTAGCAAACAATAACAATAGAAACTTATGGATAAAACAGGGAAGGGCAGAAGTGCTGAGAGGGGGGAATAGACAAAGGGATAGGAAATGGCTTAGAATAAACAAAGAAAGAGGAAATATCCTACAATCAACAATAGATAGGAAGTAGCAAACAATAACAATAGAAACCTACAGATAAAACAGGGAAGGGCAGAAGTGCTGAGAGAGGGGAATAGACAAAGGGATAGGAAATGGCTTAGAATAAACAAAGAAAGAGGAAATATCCTACAATCAACAATAGATAGGAAGTAGCAAACAATAACAATAGAAACCTACAGATAAAACAGGGAAGGGCAGAAGTGCTGAGAGGGGGGAATAGACAAAGGGATAGGAAATGGCTTAGAATAAACAAAGAAAGAGGAAATATCCTACAATCAACAATAGATAGGAAGTAGCAAACAATAACAATAGAAACCTACAGATAAAACAGGGAAGGGCAGAAGTGCTGAGAGGGGGGAATAGACAAAGGGATAGGAAATGACTTAGAATAAACAAAGAAAGAGGAAATATCCTACAATCAACAATAGATAGGAAGTAGCAAACAATAACAATAGAAACCTACAGATAAAACAGGGAAGGGCAGAAGTGCTGAGAGGGGGGAATAGACAAAGGGATAGGAAATGGCTTAGAATAAACAAAGAAAGAGGAAATATCCTACAATCAACAATAGATAGGAAGTAGCAAACAATAACAATAGAAACCTACAGATAAAACAGGGAAGGGCAGAAGTGCTGAGAGGGGGGAATAGACAAAGGGATAGGAAATGGCTTAGAATAAACAAAGAAAGAGGAAATATCCTACAATCAACAATAGATAGGAAGTAGCAAACAATAACAATAGAAACCTACGGATAAAACAGGGAAGGGCAGAAGTGCTGAGAGGGGGGAATAGACAAAGGGATAGGAAATGGCTTAGAATAAACAAAGAAAGAGGAAATATCCTACAATCAACAATAGATAGGAAGTAGCAAACAATAACAATAGAAACCTACAGATAAAACAGGGAAGGGCAGAAGTTCTGAGAGGGGGGAATAGACAAAGGGATAGGAAATGGCTTAGAATAAACAAAGAAAGAGGAAATATTCTACAATCAACAATAGATAGGAAGTAGCAAACAATAACAATAGAAACCTACAGATAAAACAGGGAAGGGCAGAAGTGCTGAGAGAGGGGAATAGACAAAGGGATAGGAAATGGCTTAGAATAAACAAAGAAAGAGGAAATATCCTACAATCAACAATAGATAGGAAGTAGCAAACAATAACAATAGAAACCTACAGATAAAACAGGGAAGGGCAGAAGTGCTGAGAGGGGGGAATAGAAAAGGGATAGGAAATGGCTTAGAATAAACAAAGAAAGAGGAAATATCCTACAATCAACAATAGATAGGAAGTAGCAAACAATAACAATAGAAACCTACAGATAAAACAGGGAAGGGCAGAAGTGCTGAGAGGGGGGAATAGACAAAGGGATAGGAAATGGCTTAGAATAAACAAAGAAAGAGGAAATATCCTACAATCAACAATAGATAGGAAGTAGCAAACAATATCAATAGAAACCTACAGATAAAACAGGGAAGGGCAGAAGTGCTGAGAGGGGGGAATAGACAAAGGGATAGGAAATGGCTTAGAATAAACAAAGAAAGAGGAAATATCCTACAATCAACAATAGATAGGAAGTAGCAAACAATAACAATAGAAACCTACAGATAAAACAGGGAAGGGCAGAAGTGCTGAGAGGGGGGAATAGACAAAGGGATAGGAAATGGCTTAGAATAAACAAAGAAAGAGGAAATATCCTACAATCAACAATAGATAGGAAGTAGCAAACAATAACAATAGAAACCTACAGATAAAACAGGGAAGGGCAGAAGTGCTGAGAGGGGGGAATAGACAAAGGGATAGGAAATGGCTTAGAATAAACAAAGAAAGAGGAAATATCCTACAATCAACAATAGATAGGAAGTAGCAAACAATAACAATAGAAACCTACAGATAAAACAGGGAAGGGCAGAAGTGCTGAGAGGGGGGAATAGACAAAGGGATAATAAATGGCTTAGAATAAACAAAGAAAGAGGAAATATCCTACAATCAACAATAGATAGGAAGTAGCAAACAATAACAATAGAAACCTACAGATAAAACAGGGAAGGGCAGAAGTGCTGAGAGAGGGGAATAGACAAAGGGATAGGAAATGGCTTAGAATAAACAAAGAAAGAGGAAATATCCTATAATCAACAATAGATAGGAAGTAGCAAACAATAACAATAGAAACCTACAGATAAAACAGGGAAGGGCAGAAGTGCTGAGAGGGGGGAATAGACAAAGGGATAGGAAATGGCTTAGAATAAACAAAGAAAGAGGAAATATCCTACAATCAACAATAGATAGGAAGTAGCAAACAATAACAATAGAAACCTACAGATAAAACAGGGAAGGGCAGAAGTGCTGAGAGGGGGGAATAGACAAAGGGATAGGAAATGGCTTAGAATAAACAAAGAAAGAGGAAATATCCTACAATCAACAATAGATAGGAAGTAGCAAACAATAACAATAGAGACCTACAGATAAAACAGGGAAGGGCAGAAGTGCTGAGAGGGGGGAATAGACAAAGGGATAGGAAATGGCTTAGAATAAACAAAGAAAGAGGAAATATCCTACAATCAACAATAGATAGGAAGTAGCAAACAATAACAATAGAAACCTACAGATAAAACAGGGAAGGGCAGAAGTGCTGAGAGGGGGGAATAGACAAAGGGATAGGAAATGGCTTAGAATAAACAAAGAAAGAGGAAATATCCTACAATCAACAATAGATAGGAAGTAGCAAACAATAACAATAGAAACCTACAGATAAAACAGGGAAGGGCAGAAGTGCTGAGAGGGGGGAATAGACAAAGGGATAGGAAATGGCTTAGAATAAACAAAGAAAGAGGAAATATCCTACAATCAACAATAGATAGGAAGTAGCAAACAATAACAATAGAGACCTACAGATAAAACAGGGAAGGGCAGAAGTGCTGAGAGGGGGGAATAGACAAAGGGATAGGAAATGGCTTAGAATAAACAAAGAAAGAGGAAATATCCTACAATCAACAATAGATAGGAAGTAGCAAACAATAACAATAGAAACCTACAGATAAAACAGGGAAGGGCAGAAGTGCTGAGAGAGGGGAATAGACAAAGGGATAGGAAATGGCTTAGAATAAACAAAGAAAGAGGAAATATCCTACAATCAACAATAGATAGGAAGTAGCAAACAATAACAATAGAAACCTACAGATAAAACAGGGAAGGGCAGAAGTGCTGAGAGAGGGGAATAGACAAAGGGATAGGAAATGGCTTAGAATAAACAAAGAAAGAGGAAATATCCTACAATCAACAATAGATAGGAAGTAGCAAACAATAACAATAGAAACCTACAGATAAAACAGGGAAGGGCAGAAGTGCTGAGAGGGGGAATAGACAAAGGGATAGGAAATGGCTTAGAATAAACAAAGAAAGAGGAAATATCCTACAATCAACAATAGATAGGAAGTAGCAAACAATAACAATAGAAACCTACAGATAAAACAGGGAAGGGCAGAAGTGCTGAGAGGGGGGAATAGACAAAGGGATAGGAAATGGCTTAGAATAAACAAAGAAAGAGGAAATATCCTACAATCAACAATAGATAGGAAGTAGCAAACAATAACAATAGAAACCTACAGATAAAACAGGGAAGGGCAGAAGTGCTGAGAGAGGGGAATAGACAAAGGGATAGGAAATGGCTTAGAATAAACAAAGAAAGAGGAAATATCCTACAATCAACAATAGATAGGAAGTAGCAAACAATAACAATAGAAACCTACAGATAAAACAGGGAAGGGCAGAAGTGCTGAGAGAGGGGAATAGACAAAGGGATAGGAAATGGCTTAGAATAAACAAAGAAAGAGGAAATATCCTACAATCAACAATAGATAGGAAGTAGCAAACAATAACAATAGAAACCTACAGATAAAACAGGGAAGGGCAGAAGTGCTGAGAGAGGGGAATAGACAAAGGGATAGGAAATGGCTTAGAATAAACAAAGAAAGAGGAAATATCCTACAATCAACAATAGATAGGAAGTAGCAAACAATAACAATAGAAACCTACAGATAAAACAGGGAAGGGCAGAAGTGCTGAGAGGGGGAATAGACAAAGGGATAGGAAATGGCTTAGAATAAACAAAGAAAGAGGAAATATCCTACAATCAACAATAGATAGGAAGTAGCAAACAATAACAATAGAAACCTACAGATAAAACAGGGAAGGGCAGAAGTGCTGAGAGGGGGGAATAGACAAAGGGATAGGAAATGGCTTAGAATAAACAAAGAAAGAGGAAATATCCTACAATCAACAATAGATAGGAAGTAGCAAACAATAACAATAGAAACCTACGGATAAAACAGGGAAGGGCAGAAGTGCTGAGAGGGGGGAATAGACAAAGGGATAGGAAATGGCTAAGAATAAAAAAAGAAAAGGGGAAATATCCTACAATCAACAATAGATAGGAAGTAGCAAACAATAACAATAGAAACCTACAGATAAAACAGGGAAGGGCAGAAGTGCTGAGAGGAGGGAATAGACAAAGGGATAGGAAATGGCTTAGAATAAACAAAGAAAGAGGAAATATCCTACAATCAACAATAGATAGGAAGTAGCAAACAATAACAATAGAAACCTACAGATAAAACAGGGAAGGGCAGAAGTGCTGAGATGGGGGAATAGACAAAGGGATATGAAATGGCTTAGAATAAACAAAGAAAGAGGAAATATCCTACAATCAACAATAGATAGGAAGTAGCAAACAATAACAATAGAAACCTACAGATAAAACAGGGAAGGGCAGAAGTGCTGAGAGAGGGGAATAGACAAAGGGATAGGAAATGGCTTAGAATAAACAAAGAAAGAGGAAATATCCTACAATCAACAATAGATAGGAAGTAGCAAACAATAACAATAGAAATCTACGGATAAAACAGGGAAGGGCAGAAGTGCTGAGAGAGGGGAATAGACAAAGGGATAGGAAATGGCTTAGAATAAACAAAGAAAGAGGAAATATCCTACAATCAACAATAGATAGGAAGTAGCAAACAATAACAATAGAAACCTACAGATAAAACAGGGAAGGGCAGAAGTGCTGAGAGGGGGAATAGACAAAGGGATAGGAAATGGCTTAGAATAAACAAAGAAAGAGGAAATATCCTACAATCAACAATAGATAGGAAGTAGCAAACAATAACAATAGAAACCTACGGATAAAACAGGGAAGGGCAGAAGTGCTGAGAGGGGGGAATAGACAAAGGGATAGGAAATGGCTTAGAATAAACAAAGAAAGAGGAAATATCCTACAATCAACAATAGATAGGAAGTAGCAAACAATAACAATAGAAACCTACAGATAAAACAGGGAAGGGCAGAAGTGCTGAGAGAGGGGAATAGACAAAGGGATAGGAAATGGCTTAGAATAAACAAAGAAAGAGGAAATATCCTACAATCAACAATAGATAGGAAGTAGCAAACAATAACAATAGAAACCTACAGATAAAACAGGGAAGGGCAGAAGTGCTGAGAGAGGGGAATAGACAAAGGGATAGGAAATGGCTTAGAATAAACAAAGAAAGAGGAAATATCCTACAATCAACAATAGATAGGAAGTAGCAAACAATAACAATAGAAACCTACAGATAAAACAGGGAAGGGCAGAAGTGCTGAGAGGGTGGAATAGACAAAGGGATAGGAAATGGCTTAGAATAAACAAAGAAAGAGGAAATATCCTACAATCAACAATAGATAGGAAGTAGCAAACAATAACAATAGAAACCTACAGATAAAACAGGGAAGGGCAGAAGTGCTGAGAGGGGGGAATAGACAAAGGGATAGGAAATGGCTTAGAATAAACAAAGAAAGAGGAAATATCCTACAATCAACAATAGATAGGAAGTAGCAAACAATAACAATAGAGACCTACAGATAAAACAGGGAAGGGCAGAAGTGCTGAGAGGGGGGAATAGACAAAGGGATAGGAAATGGCTTAGAATAAACAAAGAAAGAGGAAATATCCTACAATCAACAATAGATAGGAAGTAGCAAACAATAACAATAGAAACCTACAGATAAAACAGGGAAGGGCAGAAGTGCTGAGAGAGGGGAATAGACAAAGGGATAGGAAATGGCTTAGAATAAACAAAGAAAGAGGAAATATCCTACAATCAACAATAGATAGGAAGTAGCAAACAATAACAATAGAAACCTACAGATAAAACAGGGAAGGGCAGAAGTGCTGAGAGAGGGGAATAGACAAAGGGATAGGAAATGGCTTAGAATAAACAAAGAAAGAGGAAATATCCTACAATCAACAATAGATAGGAAGTAGCAAACAATAACAATAGAAACCTACAGATAAAACAGGGAAGGGCAGAAGTGCTGAGAGGGGGAATAGACAAAGGGATAGGAAATGGCTTAGAATAAACAAAGAAAGAGGAAATATCCTACAATCAACAATAGATAGGAAGTAGCAAACAATAACAATAGAAACCTACAGATAAAACAGGGAAGGGCAGAAGTGCTGAGAGGGGGGAATAGACAAAGGGATAGGAAATGGCTTAGAATAAACAAAGAAAGAGGAAATATCCTACAATCAACAATAGATAGGAAGTAGCAAACAATAACAATAGAAACCTACAGATAAAACAGGGAAGGGCAGAAGTGCTGAGAGGGGGGAATAGACAAAGGGATAGGAAATGGCTTAGAATAAACAAAGAAAGAGGAAATATCCTACAATCAACAATAGATAGGAAGTAGCAAACAATAACAATAGAAACCTACGGATAAAACAGGGAAGGGCAGAAGTGCTGAGAGGGGGGAATAGACAAAGGGATAGGAAATGGCTAAGAATAAAAAAAGAAAAGGGGAAATATCCTACAATCAACAATAGATAGGAAGTAGCAAACAATAACAATAGAAACCTACAGATAAAACAGGGAAGGGCAGAAGTGCTGAGAGGAGGGAATAGACAAAGGGATAGGAAATGGCTTAGAATAAACAAAGAAAGAGGAAATATCCTACAATCAACAATAGATAGGAAGTAGCAAACAATAACAATAGAAACCTACAGATAAAACAGGGAAGGGCAGAAGTGCTGAGATGGGGGAATAGACAAAGGGATATGAAATGGCTTAGAATAAACAAAGAAAGAGGAAATATCCTACAATCAACAATAGATAGGAAGTAGCAAACAATAACAATAGAAACCTACAGATAAAACAGGGAAGGGCAGAAGTGCTGAGAGAGGGGAATAGACAAAGGGATAGGAAATGGCTTAGAATAAACAAAGAAAGAGGAAATATCCTACAATCAACAATAGATAGGAAGTAGCAAACAATAACAATAGAAATCTACGGATAAAACAGGGAAGGGCAGAAGTGCTGAGAGAGGGGAATAGACAAAGGGATAGGAAATGGCTTAGAATAAACAAAGAAAGAGGAAATATCCTACAATCAACAATAGATAGGAAGTAGCAAACAATAACAATAGAAACCTACAGATAAAACAGGGAAGGGCAGAAGTGCTGAGAGGGGGAATAGACAAAGGGATAGGAAATGGCTTAGAATAAACAAAGAAAGAGGAAATATCCTACAATCAACAATAGATAGGAAGTAGCAAACAATAACAATAGAAACCTACGGATAAAACAGGGAAGGGCAGAAGTGCTGAGAGGGGGGAATAGACAAAGGGATAGGAAATGGCTTAGAATAAACAAAGAAAGAGGAAATATCCTACAATCAACAATAGATAGGAAGTAGCAAACAATAACAATAGAAACCTACAGATAAAACAGGGAAGGGCAGAAGTGCTGAGAGAGGGGAATAGACAAAGGGATAGGAAATGGCTTAGAATAAACAAAGAAAGAGGAAATATCCTACAATCAACAATAGATAGGAAGTAGCAAACAATAACAATAGAAACCTACAGATAAAACAGGGAAGGGCAGAAGTGCTGAGAGAGGGGAATAGACAAAGGGATAGGAAATGGCTTAGAATAAACAAAGAAAGAGGAAATATCCTACAATCAACAATAGATAGGAAGTAGCAAACAATAACAATAGAAACCTACAGATAAAACAGGGAAGGGCAGAAGTGCTGAGAGAGGGGAATAGACAAAGGGATAGGAAATGGCTTAGAATAAACAAAGAAAGAGGAAATATCCTACAATCAACAATAGATAGGAAGTAGCAAACAATAACAATAGAAACCTACAGATAAAACAGGGAAGGGCAGAAGTGCTGAGAGGGTGGAATAGACAAAGGGATAGGAAATGGCTTAGAATAAACAAAGAAAGAGGAAATATCCTACAATCAACAATAGATAGGAAGTAGCAAACAATAACAATAGAAACCTACAGATAAAACAGGGAAGGGCAGAAGTGCTGAGAGAGGGGAATAGACAAAGGGATAGGAAATGGCTTAGAATAAACAAAGAAAGAGGAAATATCCTACAATCAACAATAGATAGGAAGTAGCAAACAATAACAATAGAAACCTACAGATAAAACAGGGAAAGGCAGAAGTGCTGAGAGGGGGGAATAGACAAAGGGATAGGAAATGGCTTAGAATAAACAAAGAAAGAGGAAATATCCTACAATCAACAATAGATAGGAAGTAGCAAACAATAACAATAGAAACCTACAGATAAAACAGGGAAGGGCAGAAGTGCTGAGAGGGGGGAATAGACAAAGGGATAGGAAATGGCTTAGAATAAACAAAGAAAGAGGAAATATCCTACAATCAACAATAGATAGGAAGTAGCAAACAATAACAATAGAAACCTACAGATAAAACAGGGAAGGGCAGAAGTGCTGAGAGGGGGGAATAGACAAAGGGATAGGAAATGGCTTAGAATAAACAAAGAAAGAGGAAATATCCTACAATCAACAATAGATAGGAAGTAGCAAACAATAACAATAGAAACCTACTGATAAAACAGGGAAGGGCAGCTTTCAATAGCCAGGATGGGGTGGGCGATCTGAGATACCAAGACAGAGGAGACAGTCAGTTGACATCTAGATGCGCTAGACGGCAGAGTACAAAATAGACTTCGTGGTTTGGTGGGGGATGCCCTTTTCTCTTCCCTGCAGCCTCTCTCCCACAGAAGAGACGTTGCGAGCCTGTCTTTGTTTTATCGTTATTTTCATGGCAACTGCTCGCCTGAGCTCCAATCTCTCGTCCCCTCTCGCCAATCTTTCACGAGAAACACCCGTCTAGCTGAAACTACTGTCAATAATTTTCCCCATTCTTTATCTGTACCTAAATCCAAACGTAGATTTCATGAGCAGAGCTTCTTTCTCAGAAGTACACGGTTGTGGAACTCTCTTCCGTTCGCCTGTTTCCCACCTGACTACACCTTGGATGTCTTCAAATCCAACATAAACAAATTCCTGACAAACCGCCCCCTTAAGTAAGACACTCTATCAAATCTCCAATACTAATGGTTACTACAATATTATCTCATTGATTACTGTACATGCAATAACTCTTATCCCTGAGTGGCCTTCCGGCCTTGATAAGTGGTGACCCCCATGTTCAAAAAAAAAATATGTAGGGTGAGCGTGGGGGTCGCACACATCTGTGTGAACAGAAATTCGATGTGTTTTTAATATAGTGGGATTCGTCACAGTTTTTCTATATTTTTTGTTACATTTATACTTAAAGAGATAGGAGAAACTGTACTGTTTTTTAAAAGAAAGACAAAAAACAATGTCGTTCTTTTTTGTATACATTTTTTTTTTATTTCGCTGATCATTTTTGTTAGGATTGATTTTTTTTTCTCTAGATTTTTTTTTTCTCTTTGTTGAAAGGTCGCTCCAGGTGGAGATGAAAATAGGGACGGGGTGCAACATGCTAGTGGGAGGGGAGCCTCAGAGATGATAATTATTTCGGGAAAGTTTGATATTAGATAGTGATTTGTATTGAAGGAGTATAAAAGTGAGGGGAGCAATTCACATATTGTGAAGTTTTTTCTCCCCACATGTTTACTAGGAACATGAGATGTGGCCACATGCATCAACTCCTGATGCATGGATTGCGTTCACTCGGTGTTAAAGTGGCATCGGAAAGCATGGCGGCGCGTCATTTTGTTACTTTGTGGAAATGTAAGCCTAGGATAGGAATTGCTAAACATTTAAATTTTTGTCCATATATTTGTGGCGACGCGGTGTTCTCCCGTCTTTACACTCACGGTTTACAAGAACTTCTAGCAGCATCTACGTGCGTTGATATTAAGGAATTTCATGAGAACTTCATCTGTTGTGGAAACGGGGATTTGTCTTACGTCGCATGCTAGGTGATGGGGGTTGGGGCGATAGTTAAAAAAAAAAAAAATTTAAGTCATGGTGATTCGACTTGGCCAGGTTGGCAGAAAACGGAGCATGAGTTTTTGTGGGATGCAGGAAAAGCATCCAGAAATTTGGATAGTTAGGGATATGACACACTAGCACGTGGAGTACGTCGGTTCTATGATCCGGCGGCAGATGAAGAACCATTGAAAAATTGTATTTAGAGAGTGGATATGTTGAGAACGTGGATAAATGAAAGTTTAATGTTTGGAGAGTGAGTTACTGACGAAGATCAAAGTTGACGCGATGGGTGATTGCAATGAGGTCAATTTTAGAATTTTAATGTTATTTTTTACCACTGTTCACGATTCACGAGGGGAGGGGAATTAGGAGACGCAGGCCGATGATCTGTGCACTTAAAAAAAAAAAAATAAGGAAAATAAAATAAAAAAATAGACGGTCACAATGAACATTTCTTTTTATTAAAATTGTCGTTTACAGAAAAACTGGAGAATGTTTAAACAAATTTTTCTGTACACATGCATACGAACTTTATATTTTAATTGTTGTTAAAAAGAAAAGGAGAAAGAAAAGAGACTTATCTTGATTTAAAAGAAAAACATTTTTGTCATGCGCAAAAAAAAAAAAAAAAGAAAAAAAAGAATTGCTTACGTGAAGTGTTATGTATTTCTAACGATGAAGATAACATATGTTTCTTGCTTGTAAAATTGCACAGGGACTTCTTAATCGGTTAGTACAATAAATGAGAAAAATTTGAAAGAAAAAAATAGACTTATAATTGTTAAATGCTATTTTTTTCGGTTGTGGGTTTTAATGTGTTGAATTATATTGTTTTTTTAGTGTTGTCGAAAACAGAAACAGTAAAGAAGCAATTTTGTTTTGTTAAAATGTTACTTATTTTTTTTAATATTGTTGCAAGTGTTGTTTAAGTAAAATGTATAAGATTGTTTAAGTAAAATGTATAAGATTGTCCTTCTTATTGAAAAAAAAAATGGCGAGAGACCAGACAGGTTTAGGGGTGTGTGCGCAAGGTTTTCCCGGGAGGAGGTGAAAAACAAATCCTCCTGATTTTTTTTTTGGGGGGGGGAGGGAGAGAGGAGAGTGGCCCTATGCCTGTTACAGTTGAGGTGATTAAAATTCCTCATGATTTTATTTTTATTTTTTAGGGGGTGGGGCGAAATATTGTGGAGGTGGTTAAAATTCCTCCTGTTTATTTTTGGGAGAGTGGGGCGTCAAATGGCGGAATGCCTGTTATTGTGTAGGTGTTTAAAATTCCTCCTGTTTAGTTTTGGGGATGGGGCGAAATATTTAGGAGGTGATTAAAATTCCTCTTGTTTATTTCTGGGCGGGTGTGGCGAAATATTTAGGAGGTGGCTAAAATTCCTCTTGTTTATTTTTGGGAGGGTGGGGCGAAATATTGTGGAGGTGGTTAAAATTCCTCTTGTTTATTTTTGGTCGGGTGGGGCGAAATATTTTGGAGGTGGTTAAAATTCCTCTTGTTTATCTTGGGGGGGGGGGTGCGAACTATTTTGAAGGTGGTTAAAATTCCTCTTGTTTATTTTTGTGCGAGTGGGGCGAAATATTTTGGAGGTGGTTAAAATTCCTCTTGTTTATTTTGGGGGGAGGCGAAATATTGTGGAGGTGGTTAAAATTCTTCTTGGTTATTTTTTTGGGGGTGGAGCGAAATATTGTGGAGGTGTTTAAAATTCCTCCTGATTATTTTTGAGAGGGTGGGGCGAAATGGCGAAATGCCTGTTATTGTGGAGGTGGTTAAAATTCCTCTTGTTTTTTTTCTACCTCGATGGAGGGGTTGATTTTCCCTCGCTGGTATGAAAAGCTGTACCAGTTGTCTGGAGCCAGTCAAAAAAGGAATTGTTTGGAAAGTTTTTTTTAAGGGTGTTCAAATACCCCTGGAATACCGAGAGAGTTGGGTGCACACCTGTGGTTCTGGGTTAAAAATGATACGCCAAATTTCTGTTTTTTTTTTGTTTCTGTTTTTTTTTTTTTTTTTTTTTTTTTAAGTGAAGGACATATCTCTGGTGTTTCATTATTCATGTGATATGTATGAATTTTATGTAATTTATGTAGATATGATTTTGTGTTTTTGTAATTTATGTAATAAATGACAAGTTTGGCATGGAAGGTGTGTGATACTATAAAGTGGCCCTGGGGTGGATTTGAGCCACTAAGTGCTGAGAGGGGGGGGGTAGACAAAGGAAGAGTAAATAGAATAAACAAATAAATCGGAAATATCCTACAATCAACAATAGATAGGAAATAGCAAACAATAGAAACCTACTGATAAAACAGGGAAGGGCAGCTTCCGGTAGCCAGGGTGGGGTGGGCGACCTGAGAGACAGAGGAGACAGGCAGTTGACATCTAGATGCGCTCGACAGCAGATGGCAGTTGGACAGTTAGAGTTGACAACTAGATGCCCTTGACGGTGACTGGGAGTTGATAACGACTACAGTTGGACATTTAGAGTTGACTGTGAAACAGAGATAGACAAATGTAACATCGATAGAATGGCGAGAAGACACACACACACACACACACACACACACACACACACACACACACACACTCACAAGTCCAACAGTCAATTTATATGTGAACATTGGCGTTTGTGTTTTTCCTTTCTTTGTTCATATTTGTACTTTTGTGAAACCACGCGACAGTCGCCAGCGAGAAAATGACGATCCGGCTATGAACGAAAAATCCACGATACACGACGTTGGGAGTCGGCGTTCTGTCAAGGGAGCCACACGTTTGAGGTTACAATATGTATTAGGCTGGAACGTTTCATAGATGGTTGGTTGATTGTGTTTAACGGCCTATCGACCTCTAGAGAAACTTTTTTAAAAACCTATGTAATCTTAAAAAATAGTTTCTATTTAGAATAATATTTACTGTTTGTCCTTTCGTTATTGTTTACAAAAGTAAAATGTCATTTTTTTAAAGTTTGATTTCAAAAGTAAAATGCGGTCACTTTTTTGAAAAGTTGATTTCAAAATGTTGTCCATTACTGGAAAAGTTTATTTTCACAAGTAAAATGTTCTCAATTTCTTGAAAAGTTTCATTTCAAAAGTAAAATGTCACTTTCTTGAAGTCTAATTTAAAAAATAAAATGTTGTCCCTTTTTGAAAATGTTGTTTTCCAAAGTAAAATGTTATCACTTTCTTGAAAAGTTTGATTTCAAAAGTTAAAATGTTATCACTTTTTTAAAAATGTTGTTTCCCAAAATAAAATGTTGTAAGTCAGGAAGCCAGTATCAGACAGGGAAGTTGGGAAGAAAGAAAAAGACAGCGGCAGCGGGGAGGGTATCAGGAAGCCGATATCTTCAGCCTGATCTGGTAGCATCTCCTCATGGCCACAAGATGGTGATCATTGAATCCTGTCAATATTATTTGAACTGTAAAACACAAATCTTATGAAAAAAAATCATGTTTGGCTCATTTTAGATCATCCGAGTATTTAATAAGTAATCACTTGTGCCCACACATGTGTGGCCCCCGACAAATCGCTGACTCCCAACATCGTGTGTCGTGGATTTTTCATTCAACTATTCTTCTTATGGATGGATCGTCATTTTCTCACTGGCAACTGTCAAACGGGAACACCTGTGGGTCCACAAAGTAGAAGTATTAAAATAAAACAAACACGAAAAACACAACGCCAATGTTTCACATATATTTGACGGTTGGATTTGTGAGTCTGTGTGACTTCTTCCCATTCAATCAATGTTATGTTCGTCTGTCAGTTGCAATTCGTCTCTATTTCTGTTTCGTAGTCAACTCTAAAAACTGCCCAACCGTTGTCACTATCAGCTCCTATCCAACGCAAATGGCATCTAGTTGTCAACTGTCTTCTCTGTGTCAGTATCTGAAGTCCTTCCACCTCGGCTACCAGAAGCTGCCCTTCCCTGTTTCATCTGTTCTGTAGGTTTCTACTTTCATTGTCAAACCTAAAAGGCTCAATCTAAAAATATCTACAGATTCATTGTTTGCTATTTCCCATCTCTTTATTTTATTGTAATATACTTCCTATTCTTTTGTCTATTGCAGCTCCCCCTCTCAACACTTAGTGACTCAGGTCCACCTTAGGTCTACTTTATAGCATCACCCACTTCCTTTTATTTATAGACTGGGGGGGGGGAGGCTTGCCAAGTCTTAAAATACATTTAAATGTATTTAATTCATGCAGATTTCGTATTTATTATTACAGAGCCAATACTCGATTGAATATTATGTATATATAGTAGATTTTAAAAAAATGACTTGGGCGGTATCAGCTAGAATTGAAACCAAAACATTTAGCGTTCCAGCAAGGTTCCCTACTACTTGAGCTATCGACAGATAGATAAGAAATATTTAAAATTAAACCACTTCAAACTATGAATGAATTTGTGCATGTGCAAAAGTAATAGTAATATGTCGGCAAGTTGAAATGAACATTTTGCATTTCAACTTTCCAACATATTTGTGTATGTGATATTCATCCAAGCAAAGATTTTACTCATTATAAACCATCCTTCGTGTATGATTACGATTTTATGTTAATTTCAGTGTTATGTGACCAGTAATTAAATATTATCATGCACACATGCATATATACTGTTTTATTTATATAGAAGATAGTTCTGAGTAATTAAATATTATCATGCACACATGCATATATACTGTTTTATTTATATAGAAGATAGTTCTGAGTAATTAAATATTATCATGCACACATGCATATATGCTGTTTTATTTATATAGAAGATAGTTCTGAGTAATTAAATATTATCATGCACACATGCATATATGCTGTTTTATTTATATAGAAGATAGTTCTGAGTGTTGTATAACCTAAGGTATTTCTCCCACTAACAATAGAATACACAAAACAAGTTTCTTAATCTGAATTTTAAATAAAAACTAGCAAGGAGACTTGACATTACTTAGGACTGAGTGAAGATCAACGAATGTTAAACATTTCCAATACTTTTATTGTCATCGAAAAAAAAAAGTCAATGAAATCATCAATTTTCACATCAAATTGATTGGTTGCCTGCTCTAGTCGGGGACCCACCAACATGCACCAGTAAGAAACTTCACATGCGTTCTGGCACTGACTTCATCAACAATACATTGCACTGTATAGAACCTACTGTTGATTTCATAAAAATTTTTTTTTTTTTTTTTTTTTTTACTAGCAGGACCCGTGCACTGGCGTTGCATATCACAAAGGCAGCACAGATTTGGTAAAAGACGCCCCCACCCATAAAAAAAACAAACAAAACAAATTAAGCTATGGTTGTTAATGATGGTCACAATAGTGCTGTTTTGGGGTGATTATTTGCATGTACTGGTGGACACTGGCTGCGTTTACAACTGGACCTCACTGGACCTTGACTATCAATACAACTGCAACTGTCAGTTCCCAGCATAGTCTTGATCACTGGCGGTCATGAGCGGTATTGGCCTCCAGTTGATGATCTTTGGCAGTTAATGTTGAAATGAGGCGTTTACTGGTGGACTTTAGATGTCTGTACAACTGTCACAGACAGTTCCTGGCATACAGAGTCGGTCCCTGATTGCCATGAGCATTTTCTGCTTCCATTGCACTGCTCTTAAATGAAGTTCTTGATGAGCCATAAGATAACAAATTTACCGAATTTCCATTACTAACGATTACTATATTATCCAATTGACTACTGTACACCCTTTAACCCTTATCCTCGAGTGGCCTCTGGGTCTTGATAAGTGGTGATGCCTATGTACAAAAAAAAAGTTGTGGCGGATAATAGTATATGCACTGGGTTCCTCTGTAAATATCAATGACCAGTAATGGGGTTCATTAGTTGTTGATGGGCAGAAATCAGAAGCCCACAGTATTAATGCTGGAGTCCCTCAGGGGTCCATCCTGGGCCCAACTCTCTTTCTGATGTATATTAATGATCTTCCAAATCACATTCTGATGTCATTCGTAGACATTTATGTTGATGACATTACTATCTATGGTAGCACATCAAAGATCATAAACAACCAAGTTCTCTCTGATTCTCTCTCCTCTGATTTTGAGCACGTGGTACAATGGGGAAAGAGGTGGCTTGTTACTTTTAATGCATCTAAAACCAAGCTTCTATCTTTACATCATCATCGCTTTGATCCCCATCTGACATGAATTGAAATGAATGGCTCTCATCTTGGGGAGGCTTCATGTTTTGACAAGCTTCTGGGCTTGACCTTTACTCTTGATCTTAAATGGAACACATACATCAAATCCGTTGCCAAGGTCGCTAGGAGAATGGTGGGATCCTTCTATTGATCCAATAGATATCTCAGTGCTGATGCAATTCTCTATATATATATGAGTCAAGTGCGTTCAAGGATGGATTACTGTTACCACATCTGGGCAGGAACTGCTAGAAAGGACTTATCCTGTCTTGATAGAGTTCAAAATAGACTTTGTAGCCTCGTAGGGGATGACCTTTTCTCTTCCCTGCAACCTCTTTCCCACAGAAGAGACGTTGCGAGCCTGTCTCTGCTTTATCGTTATTTTCATGGCAAGTGCTCATCTGAGCTCCAATCTATGGTCCTCCCTTGCCAAACTTTCACGAGAAACACTCGTCTAGCTGAAAACACTATCAATAATTTCCCCCACTCTTTATCTGTGCCTAAACCTAAACATAGATTTCATGAACAAAGTTTCTTTCTTAGAAGTGCACGCCTGTCGAACTGTTTTCTGTTTTCCTGCTTTCCAGCTGACTACAATAGGGTTGTCTTCAAGTCCAATGTAAACAAGTTCTTGATGAGCCGTTCCACTTAAGTTAACAAATTTACCGAATTTTCATTACTAATGATTACTATATTGTCCAATTGACTACTGTACACTCTTTAATCCTTATCCTCGAGTAACCTTTGGGCCTTGATAAGTAGTGATGCCTATGTATAAAAAAAAAAAATGTGGCAGATAATAGCATATGCACTGGGTTCAATGACCAGTATTGGGATTCATTTAACTGCTATGAAATGAAATTAACTGATTAATTTCTGGAGGATACTGGTGAGCACTGTTGGTAAAATCCCTTATCTTCAAATATCAGTCACCATCATACAGTAGTGGGCACTTTCGTCTGTGGTAATCAGTATTCTTTTAAGGTAGTTATTGTCACTTGATAGCATGGGCGGTGTGTTTCAATTAAACATAACTGTATGTTATAATAAAAATAATGATAATAATAATAGAAAGAAGAAATAACATGTTCAGTAATAAGAATATCAATTGTAATGATAAAACTAATAATAGTAATAACACAAATAATAATAATAATGTGAAAATACAGATACATCATAGAAATCAAAGTCCGTTTAGAATCAAATCTGACTGTATTTGTATTACATTAATGCTGTAATAAGTAGAGCTGCGACAACAGCATATTCTTTTTATTGTTTTAACTCTCGAGCATATATGAGTTAATATCTTATATGTTTTTATATAGACTGATGTGGTTCTTGATTGATTGACTGTGTCTGTGTCAGATATATACTCGAGAGTCAAAGCAATGCAAAGAATATGCTGCTGTCATAAGTCATTTACTTGTGAATCTTAGTTTGTGGCATACAGTGTTGGTTCGTCATGGCCATAATTGTTATCTGTTTCCATTAAATGAAGTTGTGGTGGCTAATTGCATTTGCACTGGGTTAGTCTGTAAATATCGATCATGACCAGTGTCTGGCTTCATTGCACTTCTCTGTAATGAAATCGAATGTGGTTACTGTCACATGGCACTGGCGTACACTGTTGGGCAAATCAGTAGTCTTCAGATTATGTCGTCTTGAGATATCGTCACTTCATGGCAATTAAGTGTAAGTGTATACACTATGATAATACTAATCTAATATATAAAAGGCTATATATCTCACTGTCTTGATATTTTAAAACTATCGCTTCCAAAATTAAAAAGTCGCAGAGTGGCGTTAGGGGCCCTCAAATAATTGGATCTTTTATTGGTCTATAGCCAGTTAAAATAGTTTTTAAGGGGTCAAAACGGAAAAAAAAAAAAATTATATATTTTGTATATTCATCTTAGCTTAATTTTTAATCACTTCAGATGTGTGTACTCGTCACAAGCTTTGAATGCTAGAGTGTTGCTTTTGGTTTCGATTCTAGCTGATGGCACCCAAATACTTTTTTTTTTTTTACTTTTGACATCACGACTATAATAATATTATATATATATATAAACAAATTAAAATATATTTAAGGACAAATTAAAAATAATATTAAAATATATTTAAACGTATAAGAAAAAAATAATGCTCATAAGATTAATAGGAATAACGGAAACATGGTTGAAAATCGCTTACTGATGTAAAATTGTTCTACTTACCAGACTGGACTCTCTAGTTTAGTTTCATTTCGTTGCAGCAATGTCCAAGAGTTTATTTACACAAAAAGTATCACCCCCACCAAAAAAAAATAAAGAAGCATAAAACATTGTAGAAACAGATCAAAACCTGTAAAACATGTTATTGTAATAACAAAACAAAAAAAAGAAAAAAAAAAAACAACTAAAAACATTGTATTCTATTTTTAAACCAATAAATATTTAATGCATAGATTCCTAGTACCATGATATACATGTTCTTTGAGAAGGAAACAGGAAAAAAAAAAAATCAAAACTACATTTTCAGCGTCGCAAATTGTTTAAAACAAAATAAAAACTGTAAATGCAACTTTTTATATCACTATTTTACGACTGGTTCTTTTTCGTATATCATGCATTCTCCTATTAATTTACGTATTTGTTATAGAAAATTCTAAAATGACAAAAAAATAATATACATAAGTAAAACTGAAGGTAATAATAAAGAAAGAATAGTGGACGTCTTTAGCAATTTGGCGAAAACGATTTTTGTTTGTAATTTCAAGACGATTGTAAGCATGATGGAATAAAAACAAAATAAAACAAAAATGTATTTCTTACGCAAAAAAAAAAAAAAAAATGTATTTCTTATGAAAAAAAACAAAAACAATATGTATTCCTCATGCAAAAAAAAAAAAAAAAAAATGTATATTTCTTATGCAAAAATGTATTATGTAAACAATAAAATTAAAAATATACACTTCTGGAGCAATGTAAATAATGTTACTATAAATATCGTATTGGTATATCACAGTTTTGCACGAATAGCAGTGTTTATTTTTCTTCTCCAAATGGTAACACATGCATCAACTGTTATTTTCTACTTCAGTTTTTTCATGATGTAAACAATGTCAAAGGTTTTTGTTAATGCATTAGATTCTGTAAATGACAGTTGGAAGACGTTATGTTTTCAGTACTTGTTTTTATGCGTAGCCTGTTAGCTGCAAACAAAGAATAAATATGGAAATGGAAGTGTAGGAAATATTTAATAATGTACCAGTGTGAGAATGCATTTGGTTCAGAGTAGCTAAATGTTCCAAAACTATAGGGATCATAGATCGGCAGTGAAGGAATAGGATACTGCCATCTTGTTTTGTGTTTATTCGTTAAATAGCAGAAACTGATAATCCAGTAATTGAAGAAAGACAAATGGGCAGCCAATGAACAGTGGAAATTTAGTTAGAGAGCAATCAGTATTTTTATGATGGAAAATGTAAAAACTAATGTGAAATGTATGTCGGTAAGAAACAAATAATAACGGTCATCGGGAGAAACTTGTGACGAATGCTGAGAAGTTTCTGGTTACAATAGGGG
Source organism: Euprymna scolopes (assembly GCF_053919585.1). Lineage (NCBI taxonomy): Eukaryota > Metazoa > Mollusca > Cephalopoda > Sepiida > Sepiolidae > Euprymna > Euprymna scolopes. The sequence continues at coordinate 40,040,631 of NC_136492.1, forward strand.
TTTGTAGTGGGAGTAATAGTTAGGGAGTAAAAATAATGCCACCATGGTAAAGTTAAACGCAATTTGGATTGTGGTGCTCCTAAGATTAAATGTAATAATTTATTATAATGGATCTATGTGACTATGAATGCGTGCAAACCTATGTAAAGTAATGTGTAGTTAATTGCATGCTATGATGTGATGCTATGATGTTTTATTCTTTAGCGGAATAATTGATCTTTTTTTTAGTATAGATAGAACAGAAGAAAATAGAATAGAAAAGATAGAATTGAAGAAATAGAAGAGAACATATGGCTTAAATTAAAGTTTAAAATGCAAAAGTCAAGTACTATGGTCCAATTTTGCTCTAAACAGAAACATTCATTTCAAACCCAGTCATGTCTTATCAAAACACCTACTGTTGATTTTATATGCTGGGCCCTTCTGCTTGTGCTGTGATAAAACTTCTCAAATGCACTTATGATGTTAGGGTGTTAACTTTGGTAAAAAATCAAACTGTTCCTTCTTTAATCAGTTCTTTTGATTTTCGATACTTATCAGAGGCATTCAGATACAAAACCCAAGAACACTCCCAGACACAAAGTACATTTGTGAGAGGAGGGGAAAAAAAAAAAAAAAAAAAAAAAAAAAAAAAAAAAAAAAAAAAATCGGTCCAGCCGTTTTGTAGTCCATAGGGAACAAACTTTCTCAAACACATGCAAAGTGCCTTTTATATATAAGTAAAAATACCATAGGAACGATTCAAAGTAAAGTAATTGAAGAAAAAGAAAAAAGAAACAAATTAAAATTTTAAAAGAATTTATTTCAACAATAGACAAGCTGTGACCAAGCACTCTTCTGGGTCATGTGATGTACCCTTTTTATTTTTTTTTTTTAAAACTTAGTCACTCAGAAACCAAGTATTTCAGTTTTAGTATAAAAAAAAAAAAAAAAAAAAAAAAAAAAAAAATTTAAGATAAAAATATTCACCACTCCAAAACCACAGGTAACTGCTAATATGATAGAAAGAAAAGGATGGGGTGGAGGAGGGATTGGAGTAAGGATGGTAAATTGATTTTTAGTGACAAGATCTCTTTGAGAGAAAATTTGAAAGCAATAAAGCCAGTCGTTAAAAGTGAGGAAGAAATGAATCTAGGACAGGATAGAAAGAATGGAATTGAAGAAATATCAAGAAAAATAAGGGAATTGAAGAAATATCAAGAGAAAAATAGTGATTTGAGCAAATAGAGAAGCACATATTTTAATTCAGATAAACCACTCAATCTGGAAGCATGTCTGTGTGCGTACATATTACATAAATATTTTTATTTCAAAAACGATAGTTCATATTTCAGAAACATACCATGGTTTCATTGATGCGAAGTGACCTTTCACAATTTAAAGGCCATTAAATTCCATTCTAATTACCAATGATTCATGAAATAAATGATTGGAATGGAATTTAATGGCTTTTTAAATGGTAAAGGGTCAATCCATGTTAATGAAACCATGCTATATATCCAAAATATGTAACAGTTTTTAAATAATTTATTTTAGCTCTTACATTTGTGATCAAGAACTTTATTGATTTCTTTTTAACACCCCAACACTGTATATATCAAGCAAACCGTGGCATAATTCGACAGTGGAATGAACCTACTTCGTCTCGAACAACGGATGTGATCATCAGGACCAGTTATAACCCAAACTAATGACTCACAAGTAGGATGTGATCACGACAAGCTTACCTAGTGAGCAATAAGCAATAGGACCTTCAGAATGTGAGAGAATATATATTTCCTCAGCCAGACAACAAATATATACAGTATGTGTGTGTGTATATATACATATTACGCACATATTTTTTTGAGAAAGGGTAGTCAACTTTAAAGCTCAATAGATATAAGAAACTCCGAGCGTTCTAGTATTTAATTCTAGAACAATTATAATTGAAACGGAAAAAAGAACACAAAGCAAATTGGTTTTGATTAAAAGATAAACGTTTCTTATAAAGGTATACAATTAGTGCATATGTAAATTACAAAGCCCAGATCTTCAGATATTTTGTTTTTTTTCTGCCTATCTGAATCTGCAGACTAGTTACAAATGCTGATTGGGTAGCCATGAAGAAACAGTATTTATTTTAAAAAATTATAACCAATTTGCTTGATACACTTTTTTATTTTATTGGAAACTGTTCCTATATATATATATAATGTATAATGGTTGTATAGATTGGTTTCCTAGATGTAAATCCAATGAAAAGCCCTGTGATTATTAAAGAGTGCTCAATGGAGAACAGAGCTGGTATATAATATGTTTATTATATATAGGCACAAGCACTTCTGCAAATAATGTTTATATACATATATATTTGTTGGATAAGTGTTCAAATAGGTAGTACCATTACAAAATCAACTGCTAAATATCTACAGTGTCAGAAGATAGAAAATCTGTCAACAATAGAATATATGTCATAATATTTAATATAGATAACTGCTTTTGGTGGAATACATATATATGTGTGTAATTATATTTCATTGTTTATTAATTACAAGTTCATCCTACTTTTGATGTAGACAGATTCTGATGAACTATAGCTTAACGATGTAAACTAATACATATATTTGTCCGCAACAATAATTTGACCTATCTATATGAAATTCAACTTTTATACATAGTTAGGCCTGGTTGGAAAGCAATTAAAATAACACCAGCTTTGGAACACAGGTACAAAATCTTAAAAAAAAAAAAAAAAAAAAAAAAAATCGTGGTACTATATGCCAAAAACAATTGTCAAAAGTGATTGTATGTGCACACACACACACACATATATATATATATATATATATAAAAAGAGCAGATTTAGAAAAAAGCGTTTGGAAATTTTTGAATCTGTATTTGCAAGTTGTAAACCTTTTGTGCCAGCAGAAGGAATTTATACAAAAACACTATCTCTTTAGGAAACTTCAACCTGCCTCTGTTATTCCTACCCCATGCTATACACTTTCAATCGTTTTTAAAGGACTATTAATTTTAATAATTTATTAATTTCTGGCACATACAATTTTTTCCCATGTGCTCTTTAGTTTTGCTAATAGGGTTTGCTATTCTTTATTCAAACTGCCAATTTTTCTCCTGGAGGTTATATACATACAATTAAAGTTATCAAAGAGTAAATCTTTAACAAAACAAAACTTATCAAGATAAGAAAAGCAACATTATTAAAAGAAGGAAACAATATTAAATGAAAGAGGAGAAATAAAAGTTATGATTATATCATCAGAACAATAAGGAGAAATTTTTCCCTTAATTATTCTGATATAATGAAGTTATGCATAACTTTTATTCCTCTTATATATATGAAACTATTGGAGGTAACACTGTCCATTCAATCTTATCAAACAGCCAAAGTAGTATCAGGAAAAAAAAAAAAAAAAAAAAAAAAAATCAGCCTGCTGCAGAAATACTCAGTTAAAAAATAAATAAATAAATAAAAATAAATAAATAAGTAAAAAAAAAAAAAAAAAAAAAAAAAAATTAAAAAGCTAACTCTTCCTACTACCATGTTAGCTCAGCAAAGAAATGAGACAAATTGCATCAAATTTTCAATTCCTGTCTGAGTTTCTACTTCAACAGCAAACTGATATTTTATCTCTCTCCTGGCAAAGTGATATCCTTTCATTTATTTTTTGATTTTTAATAAGACAGTTTGATATGCATGTGTGTTGAATGTTCAATATTTTTGATAAAGTCTACCTTAGAAGTATTAAAAAAATAAAAAATAAATAAAAAAAATCCCTTTCATAACTAAATATTATATAAGCATTATTTTATTTTTCCATCACTCCTGAAAACTAACCATGTCTGGTATTAAATTAGTAATGACAAGAGGATTATAAGCATAGACTATAAGATATAGGTTTAAATAAGTGATGCCAAGACATTTGTTCATAAATGCATTAGGTAGGAAAAAATAAAAAGGCGAATACCAAGAAAGAAAAAAATTGAAAGACTAAGATAGGGCATTAAAAGTATATGCATATGCCATTATCAAAGTGGATTTAGTATTATTAGATTGGGATGGTGTTCAAGAGAGCTAGAGAAATGCACAGAATATCTGGATGCTTCAAAACTAAAGTTTCATTTTCAGGTACTGATCTAGTACCTGACAAGTCATTTTTCTGATATTTTTCTTTAAAAAAATATTTCTAGCCGTTTCCATGAAGAAAAAAAAAAAAAAAAAATTGATTTTCATTCATAGTTGTGTCCATGTTTTCATCTTAAAAAAAAAAAAAAAAAAAAAAATCCGTCATATGATTTAACTTATAAGTCTTATCTTACTGTGGTAAAGTTTTGTTTTTAGCATTTTGAATTTTTCATCTGGCAGTGCTTGCGTCGGCTTTTTTCTGGCAGCTTATAAATTGCCATGAAATGCAGATGCGATGTTGGGTCAGGTTCTGGATCAGTAACCATTTCCATTAATCATTAGAAATTTACAAAGTGCTCAATACCTGTAATAGAGCATTTGTAGATCTAGGTTTGAAAAGAGCAAAAAAAAAAAAAAAAAAAAAAAAAAAAAAAATCAATAGAATATGACAGTTTATGTTGTAATTTCAAACCAAATGTGATCTGATGAATTTCAGCTAAAAATAACTGTCAATGATGTCAACAGTTTTCAAGAACATGAGGAAAACTTTTCTACGATCTGGTATAAGGAGGATTACAAAACGGTTTTTGTTAAAAGGAAGGCACAATTCATTTCCAGAGACATTTTAGTAGATTACACATTTTCTTTTATACAAAAACTGAAAGGGTAAAAGAGGTTCAGTTTGGAAGAAGCATCACAAATGTGAAAGCTTTTCTTTATTGCCATATTCATTTTAATATCCAATGGTGCATAATGTATCAAAAAAATGTCATATGGAATGAATAAAGCATTTCTTTTGCAAAAAAAACAAAACAAAACAAAACACATTTCTACTCCCACTTGTCTAAAGCATGCGCATTATATATCTGCTCGCCAACATGCAAGTTATTTATCTAGAAATCTTCATGAAACTAATGGCCGACCAGATAAGAAACTAATGATGAAAAAAGGAAGAGAGAGAGAAGCTTGTTTTGCAACTTTCCTTTCACATTGAAAAAATAGGTTTGCAAATATTTAAATACAGCAATTGGATACAAGTTTTTCCCTCAAATTTTTTTTTTTTTTTTTTTTTCCCCAATTTTCTTTATTTTTCTTCATCATTGTTGTTGTAAATGAACTCTCAAGGACATTGTGCAATTGTTGATGGCTCAGAATAGAACGGGTTCATGAGAGATGAATTTGGTGAGAAAAAGAGAATATCACACATGCCCACCACCATCATCAATTCCCAAGCAGGGGGATAGTATAACCCCCCCCCCATAAAGCAACAAGGGAGGAAGGAAATTCAGAAGAGACTGATGTCTAACTTTTTTTTTTTAAATAGTAGGCATGAAAACATCCTACACTTACAGCAGTTTTTTTAAAAATTATTTCAATTCTAGGATATCTAGAGCCATGGTTTGAACACCTTCCTCCCCAGTCCCCGATTCATATAATGTTGGGGTGGGGGCTTATAAAGGAGCAAGGCGCACAACTTTGTTAGAAAATAGAACTGTGGTAAAATTTGGGTTAAAAAAAAGCTAAGAATCTGAATCTAATAAATGAAAAGGAAAAATGTACAGAATAAAGGGACAAAAAAAACAAACGAAAAACAAAAGAAAACCCACCAGTAAGATTTAATAAAAAAAAAAAAAAAAATTTATTTGCAGTTACCAAAGATGGTCTTATTTTTTAAAGCTAACAGGAAAGTTTGGAAGTTACAAGTTTCTGGTCATTGTTAGTAGATAAAAAGCCATTTCAAGCACTTCTCATGATCCACCATAGAGTAGCGTAATGATAATAAAGCAAAGTTTCAAAGTTTTGTTTTACAGAAAATCAGCCACTTTGAGTCATTTTAATGCTGAAACATAATATGTACTGAAAACGGTTCATTGTAGACAATTTTCAACTCTACCCACAGCAGGAGGATTGTGGGTTCATAATTTAACAATATTTGCATGTAAATGATCACACTAGGTCCGATAGGACTTGAACTCTGCATGACTATTGGGTGCAACTATCATTAGGCCAATCAATAAAACTAGTCGACTTTCAATATTGGAAGCATTTCTCACACAGACACGTTTATAAGTTAATAGAATAACAAAGACAAAATGATAAAAATTAAAATTAGCAAAAATTCTTAAAAAAAAAAAAAAAAAAAAAAAAAAAAAAAAAAAAAATCCAAAACAATTTACAAAATTTTGCATTCTTCAATGCAAATGCAAAGTTATCTACAATCAGTTTGAAAAAAAAAAAAAAAAAAAAAAAAAAAAAATCTTTATAATTTTATTTACTTTTGATATAAAAAAGCAAACTTCTTTAAAGTTAGTCCAAAATTTATAAGCCAAACTACAAAGCCAATAATTAATGCTAAATTCTACTTTGGGTTGAAAAAAAAAAAAAAAAAAAAAAATTTGGCACAGCCCTGTCGCTTTCTAAAATAGAATATAACCCACAATCAGTTGATGTTTTCACTCCTACTTGTCTCATATATATGAATATACTATTAATATACCAAGTCATTGAATATGCGATTTGCATATGTGTAATGGCAGAAGACTATAAAATAGAGCCAAATTATGTCAACAGGACAAAAATGTGTTCGTGTTGAAAAAAAAAAAAAAAAAAAAAAAAGAAAAAAAGAAGAAGAAAAGTGAAGTATTGTAATCATTTTTGAGACAGTAAAAGAACACATCCACGGATTTGCCGATTACAATATTTTTTTAGACTGCGATAACTATAGTGAAAAGATTGTGCCGAATTATTTTTAAAAAAATTTCAAGCTGTTTCGGTGTACTATTTATTTTTTATTTCAATTTTATAGCTTAAAAGAAGTCACCCCTCTTTCCTCTGGCTGAGATTAAACAGTTACTTATATACCAAATCAAATTAGAAAAAAAAGTTTTAAAAGTTATCAATGGCAAGATGGAGGCAGACATTTTTAAAAGAATAATTTGAGATGAGAAAACCATCTGCCTTTGTACAAATATTGTTACTATTTCATGAAAATTAAGTAACATTTAAAATATAAAAGTTTTCAATTTCTCGGCCAAATCTAATCTGTATTTAATGAAACAAAAACAGTTGACAAATGAATCAAATGTTCTTCAAAGAACAAAAAAAAAGAAAAAAAATATTATCCAACAATAATAAAAAACAAACTTATTTTTTTCAATATTAAAATGAGTATTAAAAATTATACATTTTCTTCCTTTTAATTTCTTGAAATTTCCTTTCATATAATTTAATTTGTATAAATTTAACCTGAAAATTAGAAATGATAAGCTAACATCAGAAAATAGTAAACTGCAATAGAGAATCAAAAGAAAGGGAGCCAGAGAGAGAGAGAGAGAGAGAGAGAGAGAAAAAAAATAGGAGAAAGTTACTAAGAATCAAGATTTCAAGGCACAGTGTGCAGCAGAATGGAACTAAAATGTTGCTAAACCTGGTGTCCAAACATTCAGGACTTCTGAGAAATCATGTCAGTAAATTGACTTAAACTTGGTGCCAATGACAATTATGGTAGAAATGAATGCAAAGTGAAATAAGATTTTACATATTTTGAGAGGGACTAAGAATCACAATGCCATAGGTCAAAAAAGATGATTACAGGAAGGTTCCTCTGGCAGCAGACATCAAACAGGGGAGAAATCTACAGGCATGGTTATAAAGCAATTTAAAGCATTTTGGGAGAAGAAGAAGAAAAAAACTGAAGTCCATTTAAAAAAAAAAAAAAATAGATATGGAAGGATATGTGAAAAGATGTCAAAGAAATAGCAAAGTTTCAATACAAAATCATTTATATATATATAATAAAGAATTGGCAGGAGAAGTCTCAAGATCAAAAAAACTGAAGCCCCACAATCTTCTATTCTGACCACTTCTTTGATCTTTGTAATATTAAGTCATCCTCACTCCTCTCCCTCAGAGACCTGTCCATTACTGGAGAGACATGATGACCAGTATTGGTGGCTGCATTGCATTGACAACAGCAGTAGCATTGCTAGCGAATGGATGTGTTAGTAGACAAATGAACCCCTGTTGTATGAACAGAGAAGGACGGTGGGGGTGAGAGTGTAAGGAGAGGGACAATAAACAAAGAAGAACACACACAAAAAAAAAAAAAAAAATTGCAGTTGGTGGGTATTTTTGGTGTAAGAGAATTTGCATATCTTGGTTTCAAGTTCCTCATTTAAAAAAAAAAAATGAAATGGGTTATAAGTTTATTTTTTGTGTTTTGTTTTTTCCTGACAGGTTTTCTCAGAATGTTTCAACCTTCCCTGTGAGGGGGGAAAAAAAAGAAAAGGAAAAGGTCCCAACACGGATATGAGTCCAGGTAAGAAAACAATTCAGTAACTACACAGAAAAGCCTTTAGTTTTTGTTGCAAGTGGTTTTGAATAGCCACAAGTTGCCAATGGCAATGAATGGGTAGGCATACAAGGTGACCAGGTTCTGATGTCATCTCAACTCTGCACCTTCGAGTGGTGTTGTTGTTGTTGGTGGCTGTATCAAGTGCAGACTTTGGGAGGTTGGCACACTAGCATGTAGGAAAACAAGGTTGACTAATGAACAGACGTTTTCATACACTTGTACTTTGGCAACCTTGAATTAATGGACGTGCATACTCCACAAAATCATCTATAAGAACTGGCCAAGCACCTGTAAGTAAAAAACAAAAAAGATAAATGTTTTATTAGCAACTAGCGGGGGTACCCGGCGTTGCCCGAGTGTTTGTTTCCGGGGCGGGGCGGGGCGGGGGAGTTTTAAAAAATGTTATGGTAGGTAAGTAGGAAGGATCAAACCCGGAGTCATGAGTAAAAGTAGGAAAATAAAGTGTGAAAAAAAAAAAAAAAAAAAAAAAAAAAAAAAAAACACATCTGCAACGTTAACAGTTCGGCCACCAAGAAAAGTCCATTCCAGTTGTTTAGGTAAAAAAAAAAAAAAAAAAAAAACCAACTACGGTAGGTCGGCGCGAACGTGAAAATATAATGTGAATTGTTAAGCACGCTAACCACTACGCCACAGAGCACTGCAGCTTAGTTTAGTGATTTTAAATAACTTCACATGAAAGAACTACGAAGCCAAACCGGTGTTCTCTTCTCAACTGTTCCTTGTGAACGATCCCCAAACGGTGTTAAGTGGTGGCAAGGGGAGGAGGAATTTATTAGAGAGAAAATATTTTACCACTTCCATTGATCCTAACCGATTTTGGCCGCGACTTCTCAGCAGAAAAAGTATAGAAATCTAAGATTATCGAGGAATTTGAGAAATAATAAGCCTATAACACACCTCAGATATTGTTCTGCTGTTTGTGCATATTATATTTGCATGAAATATCTTGATTTTTAATCCTATTAAGGTCAAAATCCGACGGGAAAAAATGAGTTCATTTTATTTATATAGAGATAATTAAATTTGATTTCTCTCCCTTTGAAATGAAAAGTTGCCCCATATTTTTGGACATTTACAAATACACTATGAACATATATATATATAAAAAATTTTTTTTAGATTTATTTACTTAGATTACTAGTATATAAAATGCTGTATCTATACCGTACAATCAACCATGCTGACGATTCATAGAGACAGCAAAACACGGGCTTGTGGATAACTATTTTATATACTAGTAATCTATGATATAAATCTCACCTCTGTTTATACATATGCCTAAAACTTTTAACAGAGACGACAGATTTTCACGAGATCGGTATCATTTTGAAACTCGACCCTTTGGATGACAAATATCGAAAAATTGGCCAAAACATTGATTCCTTCACCCTCAACTGGGCACTGTTTTACAGGGAGGGGTTGCTTTTTTCGCTATTCGATTGTCTAGACTTATTCAAACCTACGTCACTTCCGGTTTGGCGATGGGCGCAATAGCAAACACGTCATTTTTTTTTCACATTCTTTTCCTCCTTCGTGGTATGGGTTCGAGCCTGCCTACCTACTCCCACTTTTTTTTTTTTTTTTTTCTCTCAACACACACCTCCAAGCACCCTGACAAGCAAGTTTATAAATGTCGCGCTTGTAAAATTCTTATTAATTATTAATAAAATATGAATCTAGCTCCTGTTCAATCTCCCTGTCATTGAAACCTAAACTCATCTAAATGCTTTTGTAATCCATAAAATAAGCAATAATCTGAGGGAGCTAGGTTATGAGAATTTGCAGGATGGGGCAAGATTTCCTGACCAAATTCTTGTAGGAGATCTTTTGTCAGAAATGCCATGTGAGAATAATGAAAGAACCCTCTTTTTGCCGATTAAAGTCGTTTTCATGTCAACATTAGTGAAAATATTGCAGAAGAATATGAATGCTGCTTTAATAATTTGAATAAAAAAAGTCATAAATTAATCATGGTTATAGGTCTATGTAATCACATTATGTATAAAATAAATCAATGGTTTAATATGAGACGCTCGATGCCAGAGAGGCGAAACTGCCAGTGGTACTTCATTCTCCCATTCATGCTCTATCTTCTCAGCTGGTCGACTAAGTGATATCGCTTTGCCACTCTGGCATAGTTGTCGCTTAAAGTAACATGGTGAAAATAACATGTGCTCACTAGCAAAACGTGCTCTACCTGTTTTTGGCATTTTCGCCTGTTTGGCACAGAGCGCCTCATACATCTGTTCTACAACCCGGCAAAAACTTTTGCACCAATCTGATATAACGTGTTTCTTAAAACTTTACTTTTAACTAACACTACCATCACTTTCAACTGTCTCCTGGCTTTCACTCAGTTGATTCAATACAATAGAAAAAGGAGGTAAACTGAAATCGCAGGATCATGCTGACAAGCTTCTGTGCAAAAAAAAAAAATCACAAATTGAAAGTTTTTTTTTTTTTTTTTTAATTTTTTTTTTTTTAAATTACATTTTCACCCCAAACAAGGCACATTGCCACTTTGGTGTAGGGGGCTACTATCAGGGGTAACATCTACTGGGGTACTATGTAGGGATTTAGGCAACAAGGTGTCTGTTCACGTTACACTTGAACTTCTGCACGTCAGTACAGTTGGTGGAGCAGGGACCTGGAATGGAATTCTAAAGTCTAGCGGTTCTGGGGAAGAAACTACTGGAATAGAAAGATCTTTTACATCTAGGGATCTCTACTGTGTGGGGGTGAGATTTAGCTTCCTGTCGGGTTTGTCGAGGATGTTTATGTCGCGGGGGCACAAGTGCTTGCAGTTCGTCAGAGCATTCTCCATTAAAATACTTGTAGAACAAGCAGAGGGATGCAACATTTCGTCAATGGGACAGAGGCTGAAGCTTAGATGCCAGTTCAGGACCTATCAGATTGGCGACTCTTTTGAACCTTGTCTAGGAGCGAGAGACTAGTAGAAGATGCACCAGCCCAAATATGACAGCAATACTCCATACATGGGCGAATGGTGGCCTTATAGAAGTACAGGATACTTTCGGGTGTTAGTAATTTTCTAGCACGGTAGAGAGAGCCTACCTTCTTTGCAGCGGCCCTGGCAATGCTTTCAATGTAATTGTTCCAACTCATGTTTCCTGTGAACGTTAGGCCAAGGAGTTTGAAAGATGTACTCTCAGATAAAGTGTCGTTGGCCATTGCTATTGGTGGCAGAGGTTTCTTGTATTTATTGAAGGAAACTAGTTTAGTCTTGATGGCATTGAACGTGACCATCCATTTTTGTCCCCATTCCACTACAGTTCGGAGGTCATCCTCTAGTGTTTCTGCCATTTCTTTAGATATGCGTTCATTTGTTTTCCTGTCATGCCCGTTATAGAGTGTGGTGTCATCAGCATATATACCCATCTCAGGGCAATTTTGTCGGGGAGGTCATTTATGAATATTAGGAACAACAGAGGTCCAAGGATAGACCCTTTGGGCACTTCCGCATTTATATCATTGTTTAGATGTACGATCGTCGAGGACAACCTGGATTTTTCTCTTATCTAAGAAGGATTTAATTATGTTTAGTATTCTCCCAGTGATACCGTATGATCTAATTTTCCTGAGGAGACCCTCATGCCATACCCTGTCAAAAGCTTTAGATATATCTAGAGCTACCGCTCTGCCCTCCCCGGCTTTGTCCAGTGAGTGGTATATACGTTCAGAGATTACAGTGAGGATGTCTGCTGTGGAACGGGCTTGTCTAAATCCATATTGTTGGTCAGTCAGAAGTTTAGCATCTGTAAGGTAATGGACTAGAGCATGGTTAATTATGGTCTCAAATATTTTGAAAAAAAGTGGGAGGAGGCTAATGGGGCGATAATTTAATAGGTACATTCTTTCTCCAGAATTCTTGAATATTGGCACCACAGAAGCAGTTTTCCAACAGCCTGGAAAGCAAGATTCATTAAGGCATTTGTTGTATAGTTTGGAGAGAACTGGAGCTACTTCAGCTGAGCACTTTTTTAATAGCACAGCTAGGATGAGATCGGGTCCACATGCCTTTGAAGTGTCAAGGTTTTTTTATGATAGCATGCACCTGAGCAGGGGTGATTTTCAGATCGTCTAGCGTGGCGTCTGTCCGCATAGGAAAGTCAGGTAGGGAGTGGTTGAGAGGATCCAGTGTGGAGTTTCAGGCAAACTGACTGGCAAGCATGTTAGCCTTCTTGGTTGCTGAGCAAACAACCTCGTGATTGTTGGTTAATGGGGGAATTGTTGATTGCCCATTATTTACTACACTGTTGTAGATTTTCCAGAAGTCACGAGTTCCCAATTTTTGTGCTTCGATGCGTTTTTTTAGTGGTTTCAGTAAGTTCTCTTTTAGCTGTCGCTATTTCTTTCTTAACGTTATTTCTAGCTTCTATATACTTCTGTCTGTTTGAACTGGACTTATGTAGTGCGGTATGCATGCTGCCTTTGAGCAATGGCAGTTGCGCAAGTTGAAGTAAACCATTGAGGAGAGTGGGGCTTCCTATAAAATTTCCGCATGGGGACATGTGCTTCTATTGCAGTTTTGAACCATTCAGTGGTTTCATTTGCGCACTGTTCAGCAGGAAGAGAAAAAATATTTTCCCATGGGGCATCTCTGATAAGATCTCTGATGGCTTCTCAGTCAGTCTTTCTATAATATCTCGTTGTTTTGAGCAATGGCTCTTCAGTTTTGGCTCTAGAGTTTAGAGCGATTTCAACCATTATCACTGCATGCTCAGCATTCCCAAGTGGGCTGTCGGCATTCGTTTTACAATCATCGGGAGCTGTGGTCAAGAACAGATCTAGAAGTGATGCGTATTGTTCTTACTGGTCAGGGAAACGGGTTGGGAACGTAACCATTTATGATAGGGAGTGAGATATAGAGAAGCAATGTGTTGTGCTACCTGCTGCGTCTGTGTAATTAGAGAATCCATGCTAGTTTTTGTGGTGGACATTGATGTCACCAAATACATGTACTTGTGCACTAGTGTCTAGGGAGAGTGCTGTGTCTATGCTGTCAGAGACTTTGTTTATTATGGTGCAGTCCTGGGTCGAGGGAGAGCGGTAGAGAAAATAAAAGTAGCTAATGTTGTGTTGCATGTTAAGTCTAAAGCACATAAAGGCTTGATCGTCCGATTCTAGGTTTGTTTCTCTAGTTAAGGGAAGGGTATTACGAATGTAAACTCCAAGTCTGTGCATATGTCTGTCAGAGTCCTTACGGCAGAGTGGGAGATATTCAGTCATGTTAAAGTAGTTAGAGGGGATGGAGGAGTATAGGTTAGTTTCACTTAGAGACTTATTTTTATGAAGAAAATCATTTGTAAGTGATTAATAGGAATTTATATGTATGATAACCAGGGCTATGACAACAGCATATTCTTTCCATTGTTTTGACAATCGAGTATATATCAGACATATCACTACATAAAATCATATAAGATATCAATGGTTATACACCTGAATGGATTGGATTGAATGAGTTTAACGACTTTTTCAACCTTTTTTTTTTTATTTGCCATTAAAAGTTGAAAGAGTTTTTCAAAAGAGATTAGTTGTGTGCATATTTCAGATGTTGTATTTATAGTTGAATATTTATATATGGATGTCTTTAGGTTTTCTTAGATTTTCATATATAGATTTACTTTTTTTTTTTTTTAGGTATGATAGGATATTCATTGGGTTGACTTTTTCAAAAAGGTCCTCTATATTGTTTTCCACATAGTATAGTTTTTTGGTTGGGGCAAGGTCAGTACATTTAACTAGGATGTGTTCCACTGTGAGCCTTTCTTGGCATGGCATGCATTCTGGTGCTGATTCTTCATCGAGTATATATGAGTGGGTTATATTGGTGTGTCCTGTGCGTAGTCGAGTCAGTATTATATCTTTTCGGCATGATCTTTTGGTGTTTGGACATCGTTCCTTAAGTTTAGGTTTTATGGAGTATAGTTTGCTGCTTTCATGTGGATTCCATCGTAGTTGCCATTTTCTTTGTATGTGTGCTTTTATCTGGGGTCTAAGGTCAGTATAAGGAATCTTATAATTGTCAGTTGGGAGATGTATGCTCCTAGGGCCAATCTTAGGCCAGTATGGTGTATAGGGTCTAGGCTTTTTATATATGATGTTCAAACAGGGAAACACTTTACAGAGCACTAGTCCACTCAAAGAAACAACCAGAGTCTAACTTTGAGCAGACTAGTGCTCTGTAAAATTTAAGTAGTGTTTCCCTGTCTGCACCTCAAATCAGTATGTGCTACTACTCCCAGAAGGTTTAAAGCTTTGTTACATTTTTTTTCAGATAATTTATGTGTGGGATGTCAACTTTTTACCCCAAAAAAATCCAAGAATTTGTACTGGTCAGTAACGGGTATAGGTGCTCCTTCCATGGTTAGGACAGGATCATTGTGCATGTTCTTTAGTTTGCAGAAATGCATACATTTCGTTTTTTTCCTCGAGAATTTAAATCCATTTTCTTCTGTCCATTTCATTATTTTGTTTAGGCACAATTGAAGTTTCCTTTCGATTATAGGTATATATTTCGATCTGCAACCTATTAAAAAGTCATCCACATATAGGGAGCAGTCTACACCAGGATTAACGTTTTTTTACAATGTTATTTATTCAAATACTGAACAGGGTCACTGACAGAATACTCTCTTGAGGTACTCCATTTTCTTGTTCCTTCAATTCCGAGAGGGTTGTGCCAACCTTTACTCTGAACAGTCTGTTTTTTTTAGAAAATTTTCAATAAAAATTGGCATTCTGCCTTTTAGTCCTTCAGATCTTTTCCAACACCATACTTCCATACAGTGTCATAAACTTTTTCCATGTCAAAGAACACTGCTGTAAGATGTTCCTTCCTTAGAAAGGCCTCTCTAATGAAGGTTTTCAGTCTGACTAGATGGTCTATTGAGCTCCAGTTTTTCCTGAATCCCGATTGAAATTTCGTGATAAGGTTCTGTTTTGAGGAACCAAATCAGTCTTCTGTTTATAATCCTTTCCATGGTTTTACAAATACAGCTTGGTCTGAAATTCAATGAATCTGAAGCGTTATTTGATTGGGATTGGATGTTTGAGTTTTCAGATTTGGGGATTGGTATTATTGTGGCCTCTTGCCATGTCCCAGGTACGTTTCCACTGGACCATATAATGTTGAAAATTTCAAGTAAGTATTTCATTGAGGTTTCTGGAAGTTTTTTTGAGGATTTCATCGGTACCTGTAGCTGTGTCATGGGATTTAGCTAGAGATTCTTTTAGTTCAGACAAGGTAAGAGGTTGGTTGTATTTTTCAGTATTTTGTGATTTAAATTGGATTTTCTTTTCTTTCTTTTTGAATTTCTGTTTGTCGCATGATGAGATTTTTGATAAATTATCTGCCAGGTTATTGGAAATGTCTTTTTGATCTGTGTATATTTTGTTGTCCTTAGAGATGCGAGATATTACACTTTCCTATTTTCCTCATCATATTCCAAACCGTTTTTGCCTTTGTATTCACATTAATTTTGGATACATAATTTCTCCATGTTGTTCTTTTGGATTCCTTTATGATTCGTCTGGCTTTTGCTCTGTTTTTGGAGAAATCCAGGTTTTCGCTTGTTGGGTTCTTTTTGAATTTTCTTAAGGCAGTTCATCGAGCTCTGATAGCTTTTCTGCATTCTTTTGTGAACCAAGGTTTGTTGTGAATGTTGGTTTTGTTGTTTTCGGTATGGTATTATTTGCTATGTTTGTGAGTGTTTTGATGAAGTAGTCCAGATGGTCATCTTTCTTTTCAGTTATTAATTGGTTTTTGCACTGTTCCTGGAAGTCTTCCCAATCTGCTTTATGTAGGTTCCATTTGGGTGCTTTTTTGTTCAGTACTAGTACTTTCCAGAATGATTGGGAAATGATCATTCCCACAGGTGTCATTGTGTATTCTCTAATCATAGTCCATATATATGGATGGGTCACATAGGGTAAGGTCGATGGCGGTGAGAGTATGTGTTGCTGGGCACGTATAGGTATAGTTTTGATTATTAAGGAAGCATAGATTATTTTTGTTTATTATGTTTTCTATTTCTTTTTTATTTGTCTCTTTACTTCCCCATATTACATTGTTACTGCTGAGGTCTCCCAGCAGAATAAATGGTTTAGGGAGTTATTTTATTAATTGAGTTAATTCAGTTTCATTGATTGTATCTCTGGGGGTTGGGGGGGGGATGCAGATTGAGCAAAGTGTTATGGTTCGAGTCACTGAAACTGCAATTGCTTGCAAGTTTGTGTTTATATTTGTCTTTGGGGGCTTCGTTCTTCACGAGTATTGATCTGGCTCCAGAAGCTCTGTCCATATCTTTGTTTTTGTAGTTGTAAGATTTGTAGTGTTTTATGTTGATGGTATTATTTATTTTCAGGAAGGTCTCCTGTAGACAGACAATTGCTGGGCTTATGTTTGTTATTAATAACAAGGCCGATAGCCATTAGTCACGTGCTCTCGTGTTAATGAATGAATGCATGAATGTAGGATTGACATGAAATTCTTAAAGATAAACTAAAATGACCGAAAAATGGGCTGAAATGACTTAAATAGAAAGTAAATGACTTAGAATGACTTTAATGAACTTAAGGATGAATTGGATGACCTTAAGGACTTGAATGCTTAAAAAAATAACTGGAATCCTTCAAAAACAACTTGAATGATCTGGAGAAGGACGTCAATGGCTTTGAGACTGACTGGTTGTAAAGTGGGTGATCATTTTACATTAAATTAATACAGAAAAGTGATCCCCCTCTTTATATCACAAAAATTATTTGATTTAGGGAATTTGAAACTTTATTTTTGTATTCAAGAAACCTGAAAACCAATAAATAGTGGTATAATAAACAAAAAGAAATAAAAAGTACATGTATTACGAACCGACCGAATGACTTATAGAGTTGTTTGCACATGACTAAAAAAAAAACTATTCTATGGTATGCATTTAAAAAAAAAAAAAAAAAAAAAAAAAAAAACTATTCTCCGTCGGTCCGTCCGTCTGTAAGACATTTACTTATTAGTTACAAACAAGTGCAGCATCGGTTAAGAACAGATACTACACTTTGATTCTAGCCATGTGGCCAAGGAAAAGTCCCTTGGAATGCTGAATACCAGTGAGAATGGACAAACTATGCAGTTTTACACCGTAACATGTATATTTGAATTCAGCACCATAGGAGAGCACTATATAGATATACATATCAAGTTTTTTTATTGAGAAATATGAAAAAAGGGCATTTTTAGCACTAAAAGTCCCCAGGGTGACGCAAAGCAAAATTTTGCTATAGTCACCCATACTGAATTTATATTAAGAACAATGCCCTGCGCATTTTGGACAAGTTTCAGAAGAATCTAATGGATAGGTAAATATTTATGGGGCAAAAAGTGTCATTTTTTTAAACTTTGGTACATTTTTGACCCCTTATGAGCCACTTGGAATGGCGAATACCAGTGACAATGGACAAACAGTGCAGTTTCACACCTTAATACATTTATATCTACATTCAGCAACATGGGAAACCACTATATAGACATATCAAGTTTTTGTTGAGAAATATAAAAAACGTGCCAGAAGAAAGGGCGTTTTCAACACTAAAAGCCCCCAGGGGATGCAAACCAGACTTTTGCCAGGGTCACCCATACTGAATTTATAATTAAGAACAATGCCCTCCACATTTGGGCAAGTTTCAGAAAAATCTAATGGATGGATCAAATGTTACGGGACAAAAAAGTGTCATTTTTGACCCCTTTTGAGCCCCTGCGAGCAAAACAGGATTTTTCGGAAAAAAAAAAAAAAATTTTTTTTTTCACTATGCACATTTATATTAAAACTAGCATGGGCGCCCGGCGTTGCCCGAGTGTTTGGATGTGTATGCTGAGCAAAAAAAAAAAAAGTGGTAGTAGGAAGGCAGGCTCGAACCCGTACCGCAAAGGAGGAAAAGAACGGAGTAAAACCTAACGTTTATGCTGTTACGACCACCGCCAAACCAGAAGCGACATTTTTAAAAATTAAGGCTAGATAATATAAAGGAGATATAACTTTCAAAAATATTGACGAAAAAAGTGACCCCCCCCCCCCTGTAGAAAAGTGCCTAGTTGAAGGGGAAGATAATGTTTTTAGACAATTTTTCGATATTTGTCGTATGAAATATCGAACTTTAAAACGATACTGATCTTGAAAAAATCAGTCGCCTCTATTGAAAGTTTAAGGCAGACATGCAAACAGACATACATACATACATTTATATATTGGTAACTAAAAATTTTCGACCCAAACTGATAAAAAAGCTTGCCCTATCTCTGAATACACTTTATGTAAAATTTCAAATGTTTAGACGAGAAATTGTGTGAGTAATTTGGTATAGACCGCGGACGTCAATTTTTTTAAAATTTGACCCCTATTATGACCCCTTAAAATTTATAGTTTCGGGCTCAAATCACTTTATTAAGTTAGATCCAGGTTCAAGGAACCTATATCTAAAATTTCAAGTGTCTAGACCCAAAATTGTCGGAGGAGTTTGGTAGAGTTCTTAAAGGTCAAATCG
Organism: Euprymna scolopes; assembly: GCF_053919585.1. NCBI lineage: Eukaryota > Metazoa > Mollusca > Cephalopoda > Sepiida > Sepiolidae > Euprymna > Euprymna scolopes. The sequence goes on from NC_136492.1 coordinate 40,059,692, forward strand.
TTGAAATTTTACCCCTTAACAGCCAAATTTCTGGCTGACACCCGTCACATCGATTTTCCCAAATCTCAGTACCCGGTATTTCAAATTTCGAGTCTAAAGACTAAAAATTGACAGAGTTATTGCGTAGGGAAATGTACACAGACAGACACACAGACAGACACGTTCACTTTTATAGATATATAGATATAATTTGTGACAAAATTTCAGGAAAAACTAATGGACGGTTATCCGTCAATCATCTGGACGAACGGACAGACAGACCCATTGAAAATAAATCAGGGGACAAAAATATTACTCCATACCCCTTGTTTAAAAAATAAATAAATAAATAAATAAATAAAATGTAAATGCGTTACAGACCGACCGATGGAGTGACTTGCATGCGACTAAAAATGCCTTAGCATGGAAGGGTTTCCCCTTCCATTGCCAAGGAAAAGTTACAAATTTAAGCGCAGCATCTGTTAATATATACTACACTTTGATCTTAGCTATGTGGCCAAGGAAAAGTTACAAATGTAAGTACAGCATCTATTAAGAACAGATACTACACTTTGATCTTAGCCAAAAGGCCAAGAAAAGGGTATTTATTTGCTCCCCCCACCAAGCAAATTAGGCACAAGGCTGATTTTTAATGTGATGAGTGAAGGGGAAATGGGGACCAGCTCCCCCGGGAGTAGGGGAGCTGGATAGTGACAATTGGTATGAATGGTTGCCCCTACATTGACTAAGGTCTTATATGAAAGGTTTCTCCCATACATGGTCTTTGCTTGCAGTATCGGCCGGAACAGATGGTATTTATTTGCTCCCCCACCGAGCAAATTAGGCACAAGGCCAATTTTTAATGTGAGGAGTGAAGGGAGGGGGAAGGGAAAAAGGGGACCAGCTCCCTAGAGGTGGGAAATGGGAGCTGGTTAAAGGTCAGGCATGTGGGGTTGCCCCCACATCTGGTCTTTGCTAGTCATAGCTTGCAGCATCTGCCGGAACAGATACTACCCTTTCATCTTGGCCAAAAGGCCAAGAAAAGCTTAAAAAGCTAAGAACAGCATCTATTAACAACAGATCTTTGATTTTAACCAAAAAGGCCAAGCACAAAAGTGTTACAGACAGACCGACCGACCGACGGAGTGACTTAGAGTCGCTGGCACGCAACTAATAATAGTTCATTTAGGTTTGCTTTTGTCCCTCTGATGTTCCATTGTATTATTTTGTGGGTCATTTGGAGTAATGCTCTACTTTCATTGTCTCCAATCTTTCAAATCTATTTTCAGTTGGAGTCCTTGTTCGGGATTTGGATCAGGATCTCTCGTTTCCTGTTTTTTTTTTTTGTCTGGAGGGATTGTTGATTCTTTTCCGATTTGTGATGTGTTTGATGGTTGCTCAGTTGTTTTTGTAGAGATGGTTTGTGGTCTTATTTCTTTTTTTTGGTTCAGCAGTGTCTTATTTTTGGATTAGTTCCAGCTGTTGCACTATTCATTATCCTCATTTCTTCTAATAGTTCTTTCATTTCCTTTATTAATTTGCTTAAGACATCGAGTTTGTTGTCAGTTGTATCTGCTTGACGTATGTGACCATTTTATTGTTGATTGGAGTAATTTTTTCTGTTGCATCTGCGTATGTTTTAGTTTCAATCATTTTCCTAGTAGGTAAGATATATTCTTTATATGTTTTAGTTTCAATCATTTTCCTAGTAGGTAAGATATATTCTTTATATGTTTTAGTTTGGTCATTTCTTTTTTCCATGTTTCACAGTATCTAGAGCCAGTGCTATGGTTTCTAAGGCAGTTGGCACATTTAAAATCTTTTCTGCAGTCAATGTGTGGACCGCTTTCCCCACATCTTCCACACACTGGTGACCGTGTGCACTGATCTTGGTGTCCAAACTTCTGGCACTTGAAGCATTGGAGTGGATTTGGGATGTAGGTTTCTATATTTATTTTCATATATCCATGTCAATGGTATGGTGTGGGAATCGAAAGTTAGTATGTGTTGGTATTGATTTTCTCAGTATCTTTCTTGATTTGGAATCTACGAACATCTACACACCCTGTTCCTGTAGGTTTGTCTTCATTTCCTCCAAAGGACAAAGTGAGAGTTCATGACTTTCCACAACTCCTTTGCATTTAAGGTTAGATGAAGGTAGCATTTGATTTTAATATTTTCAAATATTTTTAGTTTCAGTATTTTCTTGTTTTTTTTTTTTTTTTTTTTTATTCAATTTTCACCCCAAACAAGGCACAGTGCCACTTTGAAGCAGGGGGCTACTATTAGGGACTTAATTAGCGGGGTCATTATGAAGGGAGAAGAGTAGAAAGATGTTTATTAACATTACACTTGAATTTTGCATATCAGTGCAGTTGGGAAAGCAGAATCCCAGAAGGGAGTTCCAAAGACCCGCAGTTCTGGGGAAGAAACTATTGGAGTAAAAGGCTTTCTTGCACCTAGGGATCTCTACTGTAAAGGGATGAGACTTAGTAGCTTGTCGGGTTTGTCGAGGGTAGTTACGTCGGGGAGGTACAAGTGTTTGCAGTTCGTCAGAGCATCCACCATTAAAGTATTTGTAGAACAGGCAGAGGGATGCAACATCTCGTCGATGGGACAGAGGTCGAAGCCTAGATGTCAGTTCAGGCCCTATCAGGTTGGCGACTCTTTTGAACCCTGTCCAGGAGAGAGAGACAAGCAGCAGATGCACCAGCCCAGATGTGACAACAGTACTCCATACATGAGCGAATGGTTGCCTTATAGAGGTATAGGATACTGTCGGGCGTAAGTAGTTTTTCTAGCACGGTAGAGGGAGCCAACCTTCCTTGCAGCAGCTTTGGCAATGCTCTCAATGTATCTATTCCAGTTCATATTCCCTGTAAACGTTAGGCCGAGGAATTTAAAAGAAGTACTTTCAGGCAATGTGTTCTTGGCTATTGCTATTAGTGATAGAGAAGGTTTCTTGTAGTTATTGAAGGAAACAAGCTTAGTCTTAGCAGCATTGAATGTGACCAACCATTTTTGTCCCCATTCCACTACGGATTGGAGGTCATCCTCTAGTGTTTCTGCCATTTCCTTAGATATGTGTTCATTTGTTTTCCCCTCATATCTGTTATAGAGAGTGGTGTCATCGGCAAATATACCCATCTCCGAAACAATTTTATCAGGGAGGTCGTTTATGAATATCAGGAATAATAGAAGTCCAAGGATAGACCCCTGAGGTACTCCCGCATTTATGTCATATTGTTTGGATGTACGACCGTCGAGGACAACTTTGATTTTTCTATTACTTAAGAAGGATTTAATTACATTATGAATTCTTCCAGTGATTCCATATGATCTAATTTTCCTTAGAAGACCATCGTCCCATACCCTGTCAAAAGCCTTAGATATATAAAGGGCCACCGCTCTACTCTCCCCTGTTTTATCCAATGAACGGTATATACGTTCAGAAACTACAGTTAAGATATCTGCTGTTGAACGGGCTTGCCTGAATCCATATTGTTTGTCAGTCAGGAGTTTAGCAGCTGTTAGGTGCTGGACTAGGGCTTGATTAACTAAGAACTCAAATATTTTGGCGAAAAGCGGGAGGAGGCTAATGGGGCGATAATTTAGTGGGTCAGTTCTTTCACCAGAATTCTTGAAGACTGGTACCACAGAGGCGGTTTTCCAGCAGTCGGGAAGACAAGATTTGTTAAGGCATTTATTGTAAAGTTTGGACAGAACTGGAGCAACCTCGGCAGAGCATTTTTTTAATAGCACAGCCGGGATGAGATCTGGTCCACATGCTTTTGAGGTGGCTAGGTTTTTTATAATAGCATGTACCTGAGAAGGGGTGATTTTCAAATCGTCAAGTGTGGCGTCTGTTTGCAGAGGAAAATCAGGGAGTGAGTGGTGTACCGAGTTCAGTGTGGAGTTTGAGGCAAACCGACTGGCAAGCAGATTAGCCTTGTCAGTTGCCGTGCAAGCAACCTCATGATTGTTTGTTAGTGGGGGAATAGTTGACTGTCCATTATTAACTACGCTGTTGTAGATTTTCCAAAAATCCCAGGTTCCTAATTTCTGTGCTTCGATGCGCTTTCTGGTGGTTTCAGAGTAATCTGTCTTAGCTGTCTCTATCACACTCACTTACAATTATTTCTAGCTTCTATAAACTTCTGTTTATTTGAGCTGGACTTATGTTGGTTGAATCTGCGGAACGCATGCTGCCTTTGACAAATGGCAGCTGCACAAGCAGAAGTAAACCATTGGGGAGAGTGGGGCTTGCTATAGAATTTCCGTGCGGGAACATGTGCTTTAATAGCAGTTTTGAACCATTCAGTGGTCTCATTTGCACACTGTTCCGCTGGAAGAGTAAAGATATTTTGCCATGGGGGCATCTCTGATGAGCTCCCTGATGGCTTCCCAATCAGCCTTTTTGTAATACCTCGTTGTTTTGAGTAGTGGGTCTTCAGTTTTAGGGCGAGAATTTAGGCTGATTTCTACCATTATCACAGCGTAATCAGCATTCCCGAGTGGGCTGTGGGCATTTGTTGTACAGTCATTGGGAACCGTTGTCAGAAAGAGATCTAGAAGTGAGGCATGTTGATCGTGCTGGTCTGGGAAACGTGTCGGAAATGTAACCAACTGAGATAGGGAATGGGATATAGAGAAGCTATGTGTTGCGTTACCAGCTACATCTGTGTGATTAGAGAATCCTAGCCAGTTACTGTGGTGGACATTGAAGTCACCAAATACATGTATTTGTGCGCTAGTATCGAGGGAGAGTGCTATATCTATGCTGTCTGAGACTTTGTTTATTAGGGTACAGTCTTGGTTTGAGGGAGAGCGGTAGAGAAAATACAAGTAGCTAATATTGTGTTGCATATTAAGTCTGAAGCACATAAAGGCCTGGTCCTCTGATTCTAGTTTTATTTCTCTAGTCAGGGGGAGGGTGTTTCGAATATAGACTCCAAGTCCATGCATATGTCTGTCCGAGTCCTTACGGTAGAGTGGGAGATAACCAAGCATGTTAAAGTGGTTAGAGGGAATGGAGGAGTGAAGGTTAGTTTCACTTAATGCTAAGATATTCGGGGTGTTTACAAGGAGAAATGACTCAACATCATCTAAGTTCTAAGCCTGCGGATATTAGTAAATGCAAGCCTCAAGGGAGGAGGCAGGTTGGTTTTCTTTAAGTTTGGTCCTAGTTTAAACGTAACTTTTGCTTGAGCTGTCATTTCATTTTATTTTATTTAAAAGTTTCAGTTAGGGTGGGTGAGTGAGGGGGTGCTGGACAAGTAGTTGTGCAGAATACCAGACATGCAATACAAGTAGACTATCAGCTGTCCTCACCCACAGGATTGTGGCCTCAGGAAAGCCCACCGGGGATGAGTGCAGGGTCCCTTTTCATGCGCGACACGGCACTACAAACATCCCGATATTTTACAACTGTTGATGGAGCAGCCGCTCTAAGCGCTACCAAAGAGTTAGGGCTCCTGTACTATCAGTCGGAAACAGCAGCCAGGAACTGTCAATCCGGTACCCTCAATCCATTAGGCAAAGCCAGCCCAGTCCAACTGCACTGACATATATGGCACTGAAGCACCTCACTGTGTCCAGTTTAGGGGGATGGGATGTGGCGGGAGTGGGGAAAAGCGGAGTTCATTGCCCTAGTCAGGAAACAAGGTCAACCACTGGGTGATTCAAACGAGTCCCTGTGATAGTACCTCTACGCCTGGCCAATAGGTAAAGAAGGAGTATGAAAGCCGTGCGATAGACAGAGTCTATCTCCTCCTTAAGCAGTTTAGGTTTGCCAACCGGTGATTTGTTTGAGTCACCAGCTCTAGGAAGGTTGTCATCCAGGACTGAAGAGGCCTCCCTCCCCTTGGTTTAGTTTCAGAGTTTTCCTTCTCCTAGACGGATGACCTGGGAAGAACTACGGGTCCATCAGCTCCGAGGGGGTTCGCCCCGCGCCTGGGTCCTAATCCAGGTATTTCTGCGACCCCGCATGGGTAATTAATATTTATTGGTTATTTTGGTTAATTACCGATTTAACCGATTCCGATTCATTGGCACAACACTAATTGACATAAAAAAAAAGAAAAAAAAAAGAGTTAATAAAGCTATTTTATTGTTTTTGTTTTAATAAAAATTGACAAAGCTGTTGCAGACTTGCAAGATGGTAAAAGTCAGAGGAAGGTGTGCAAAGACTATAGAATACCAAGGTCATCTTTTCCAACTTCCTGAAAATGTCATCTGGTGACAGACTGCACAGAGTGCCAGGTGGTCAGACAGTGCTAAGGCCCGATGAAGAAAAATATATTGCTGAATATTTAGTCATGCTGTCAGATTTGGGTTCCCATTGATCTTAAAATAACAGTGAAATGGTACCTTGACAAGCAGGGCAAAACTGTGTTTCAAGGTGAATGGTGTTCCAGTTTCATGAGACACAAAGACCAAATCAAAAATTGTCTTTGCCAAAATATTTCAAGAAGACAACAGAAATCAGCAAAGAAACTGTGCTAACTTATTTTCACAATCTAAAAACAGTCAAAAAGAATTCCACCAGCTTTATCAATTATGATAAAATAAACTTGACAAGAAACTTTTCTGGTAGGAAAAAGTTTACCTTCAAGTAGGGTGTTCGGTATCCAGAAAAAATTTGTTAACGGTACAAAATGTTCTACTGGCCTTATGCTAACAGGAACAGCACAAACACTGCCATTGTATGTTGTGCATAAAGCAAAACATCTCTGATCAACATGGACTGAAGGTGGGCCAGACAAAGTCCGCTATAATGGTTTCAAATCTGGATTGTTCGACCACATCACTTTCAAAGATTGGTTTGACTTGGTGGCACTTCCATACTGCATGAAACTACAAGGAAAAAAAAAAAAGCCCTCATTGGTGACAACTTGTCATCACACTTAAGACATTCTAAGGCAATGTAAAGAGAATGATATGCAATTCATTTGCCTTCCACCAAATGTAATACTTTTGTCAGCCACTGGATATTGCTTTCTTTGCACCAATGAAGACGGTGTGGAGACAGCTTCTCTCCAGGATCAAGAATGTAGCCAAAAAATCTCAAAAAACTTGTTCCCAAAACTTTTGAATAACCTCATGGAAGAACTAACAAACCAAAAAGATCTTGTGGCAAGCTTCAAGAAATGTGGAATATTTCCCCTTGATGAGTGTCAAATTCTGAAACGCCTTCTACAAATTTCATCTGATCCATCAGAGTCAATCAGTGAGGTCATTATTTCGGACTTCAAAAGACTGACAATGAGAAAAATTTGAAACCAACACCAAGTGGAAAAAAAAAAAAAGAGGAAATTATTCTAGGAAAGAGCATTTCAACAAGGCCTACAGCAACATCAAGGAATAGAGATGTTGCTCAACATGTCCCCCGTGACAGCAAGTCGCCATCCCCAGGTCCTTCAGGGGGGTCTAAATAGTGCCAGTTCCCAATCCTCCAGCAGCTTATCCAATATCTGAGATGGTTGCTTCCTCTTCAGATGCCAACACAAATACTGTGACGAGTCATACAGAGTCAAGCGAAGACAAATGCTAAACCAAAAAGATAGAATATTTTTGACCATTTTGAATGGAAAAATCACTGCCACATGTAAAATTTGTGCAGATTCAATAAAGCTTGTGGTTTGTTAATATTAAGTTATGATCATTTCAAAATATATACTAAAAATCAATGTGTACATTGGATAGACCAAAGTCACTCCATGCCGGGATGACTTTGGCCACCTAGAATACCTGCCAACAATTACTAAGCATGTAATATTTGACATGTTCTTTGTTCTATGTGTTCTTGTCCACTTTATAATTCAACATTAGTAGAAATTTTCTGTGTACCTTATTTAAAAAGATTGCAAGCATATTGTGCCTAATTTGAACCAAAGTCACCCCCGATTACGGTATTCTAATAGTTTATATATGAAAATAGGGTTTATGTTGAAATGTTTCTTTTTCAAAATGGTTTGATTGATTGATTGGTTTTACGGCATATCAACCTATGTGGTCATTTAATGCCGGAGTCTTTTTTTTTTTTTTTTTAACTTTTTTTTATTGGGAGGGGGAGAATGACTTTTTCAGCCTTTCCTCCCTTTTTTTATAAAATTGAACTAAGAAATTAAATGTTGTATTTATACATGGATGTGTATATTTGGGTGACTTTAAATTTCCTTAAATTTTCTTATATAAATTTACTTTCCTTAGGTATGCTAGAATATTTGCTGAGTTGACCTTTTCAAAAAGGTCTTCCATATTGCTTTCTGTATAATATAATTTTCTAGTTGGGGCAAGGTCATCACACCCAACTAGGATATGTTTTACTGTGAGTGTCTCCTGGCATGGGATGCACTCTGGCGCCGATTCTCCATTTAGTATATAAGAATGAGTAAAGTTGGTGTGCCCTATGCGCAGCCGAGTCAGTATCACATCTTCTCGGTGTGATCTCTTGATGTCTGGACATCGTTCCTTAAGTTCAGGTTTGATTGAGTATAATTTGTTGCCCTCTTGCTGACTCCACCGCAGTTGCCATTTTTCCTGTATGTATGCTTTTATCTGGGGTCTAAGATCAGTATGTGGAATCTTAAAATTGTCAGTTGGAAGGTGAGAAGATCTTTTTGCAGCTGTATCTGCCCTGTCATTGCCTTTGATCCCCACATGGCTGGGGATCCAGACAAGAATAATGTTTTTAGTAGTTGAAAGGATATTGATTTTTTCTATTAATTTTGTTGTTAGTGGATTTTCTTGTTTTTGATTTTGTATAGATAATAGGACTGATAGAGAATCAGTGAGAATGATGAAGTTTTTGGTGGTTTCCTCTGAAATTATGTTGAGTGCTAGATCGATAGCTATAGTCTCTGCAGTGAATATAGATGCTTCATTTTGAAGATTTCTCTTCATTGTGGTTTTATGGTACGTTGCTGCACATCCAGTGTGATTGTTGCTTTTAGACCCGTCTGTGTAGATAAAGGTGTAGTCTGAATATTGTAATTTTAAATGTTGAAGTTCGTCGTGGTATTCAATAGGGTTTGTGGTAGATTTGGACTTTTTGTTTAGGTTGAGTTTTATTTCAACTTGTTTCATGGTCCATGAGGCAGTATGAAGTTGTGAATGCTGGAGATTGGAATTTTTGATTCTTCAATGCTTTCCTTCATTCGGAGCCCGAACGTTTTGATAGTTTTTCTTCTCATGTTAAAGAGTTCTTCATATTTAGGATAGAAGGTACATTGGTATGCAGGGTTGTTTGGGCAAGACTTCAGTTTCAGTAAATATTAAAGGGCTAACTTTTCTCGCCTTAGATCTAGTGGGGGTTCGTGTGCTTCCGTGTATAGACTGTTCACGGGGGAAGTTCTGTATGCTCCTAGGGCCAATCTTAGGCCAGTATGGTGAATAGGGTCTAGGCTTTTTATATATGATGTTCGGGTTGATCCATATATGAAACAACCGTAGTCTAGCTGTGAGCGGACTAGTGCTCTGTAAAGTTTAAGGAGTGTTTCCCTGTCTGCACCCCAATCGGTATGTGCTACCACTCTCAAAAGATTTACAGCTTTGTTACATTTTTTTTTTCAGATAGTTTATGTGTGGGATGAATGTTAACTTTTTGTCAAATAAAATCCCTAAGAATTTGTACTGGTCAGTAACGGGTATGGGCATTCCTTCCATGGTTAGGACAGGATCATTATGCATGTTCTTTAGTTTGCAGAAATGCATGCATTTCGTTTTTCTTTTGGAGAATCTAAATCCATTCTCTTCCGTCCATCTCATTACTTTGTTTAAGCACAATTGAAGCTTCCTTTCTATTATAGATATATATCTAGATCTACAGCATATTAGGAAGTCATCCACATATAGGGAGCAATCTACCCCAGGGTTAAGGTTTTTTTACAATGTTGTTAATTCGGATACTGAACAGGGTCACTGACAGTATACTCCCTTGAGGTACTCCATTTGTTCTTTCAAGTCCGAGAGAGCTGTGCCAACCTTTATTCTGAACAGTCTATTTTTTAAAAAATTTTCAATAAAAATTGGCATTCTGCCTTTTAGTCCAAGCGCCTTCAGATCCCTTGTAACACCGTACTTCCACACAGTATCGTAGGCTTTTTCCATGTCAAAAAACACTGCTGTTAAATGTTCCTTCCTTACAAAGGCTTCTCTGATGAAGGTTTCAAGTCTGACTATGTGGTCTATTGAACTTCGGTTTTTCCTGAATCCTGTTTGAAATTCTGTAATAAGATTCTGTTTCCAGGAACCAGATTAGTCTTTTGTTTATAATCCTTTCCATGGTCTTACAAATGCAGCTTGTTAGAGCTATTGGCCTGAAATTCAATGGATCTGAGACGTTACTTGATTGGGATTGGATGTTTGAGTTATCAGATTTGGGGATTGGTATTATTGTGGCCTCTTTCCAGGTCTCGGGTACGTTTCCACTGGACCATATAATATTGAAAATTTCAAGTAGGTATTTCATTGAGGTTTCTGGAAGTTTTTTGAGGATTTCATATGGAATTTCATCGGGCCCTGTAGCTGTGTCATGGGATTTGGTTAGCGATTCTTTTAATTCAGGCAAGGTAAGAGGTTGGTTGTATTTTTCAGTATTTTGTGATTTAAATAGAATTTTCTTTTTCTCTTCCTTTTCTCTAATCTTTTTGAATTTCTCTGTTTGTCTGTCACATGATGAAATTTTTAAATTATCTGCCAGGTTATTGGAAATGTCTTTTTGATCGGTGTATATTTTGTTGCCTTTAGAGATGTGGGATATTGGTGTACTACTACACTTTCCTTCTATTTTCCTCATCATGTTCCAAACTTTTCGCCTTAGTATTCACATTAATTTTGGATATATAATTTCTCCAAGTTGTTCTTTTGGATTCCTTTATGATTCGTCTGGCTTTTGCTCTGTTGTTTTTGAAGAAATCCAGATTTTCGTTTGTTGGATACTTTTCGAATTTTCTCAAGGCAGCTCGTCGAGCTCTGATGGCTTTTCTGCATTCTTTTGTGAACCAAGGTTTGTTGTGATTGTTGGTTTTGGTTGTTTTCGGTATAGTATTATTTGCTATGTTTGTCAGTGTTTTAATGAAGTAGTTCAAATGGTCATCTTCATCATTCTTTTCGATAATTAATTGGTTTTTGCACTGTTCCTGGAAGTCTTCCCAATCCGCTTTATGTAGGTTCCATTTGGGTGTTTTTTGTTAAGTGCTAGTACTTAGACTTTCCAGGATGATTGGGAAATGATCACTCCCACAGATGTCATTGTGTACTTTCCAGTCATAGTCCATATATATGGAAGGATCACATAAGGTAAGGTCAATGGCGGTGAAAGTACCTGTTGCTGGGTACATATAGGTGTAGTTTTGATTATTAAGGAGGCATAGATTATTTTTATTTATTATGTTTTCTATTTCTTTTCCTTTTTTATTTGTTTCTTTACTTCCCCATATTACATTGTGACTGTTGAGATCTCCTAGTAGAAAAAAGGGTTTAGGGAGTTGTTTTATTAATTGAGTTATCTCAGTTTCGTTGATTGTATCTTTTGGAGGGATGTATATTGAGCAAAGTGTTATAGTTCTATGTAGAGTCATTGAAACTGCAATTGCTTGCAAGTTTGTGTTTATATTTATTTGTCTTTGAGGGACTTCATTCTTCACAAGTATTGATGTGCCTCCAGAAGCTCTGTCCGTATCTTTATTTATGTAGCTGTAAGATGTGTAGTGTTTTATGTTGATGGTATTATTTTCTTTCAGAAAGGTCTCCTGTAGACAGACAAGTGCTGGGCTCATATTTGTTATTAATAATGTGAGTTCATTTTGGTTTACTTTTATCCCTCTGATATTCCATTGTAATATTTTGTTCATCATTTGGAATTGTGTTCAACTTCCATCGTCTCCAATCCCTCAAATCTATTTTCTGTCGGAGTCCCTGTTCGAGATATAGATCGGGATCTTTCTTTTCCTGTTTTTGTTTGTTTTTTTTTTTTTTGTCTGGGGGGATTTTTGATTCTTTTCTGGCTTGTGATGTGTTTGATGGTTGTTCGGTTGTTTTTGTAGAAATGGTTTGTGGTTTTGTTTCTTTTTGTGGTTCAGTAGTGTCTTTACTTAATATTATCCTTGGATTGGTTGCAGACATTGCACTATTCATTTTCCTCATTTCTTCTAATAGTTCTTTCATTTCCTTTATTAGTTTGCTTAGGACATCAATTTTCTTGTAAGTTGTATCCGTTACATGTATATGACCATTTTGATTGTTGATTGGATTAGTTTTTTTTGTTGCATCTGCATATGTTTTAGTTTCGATGATTTTCCTGGCCTCTGGGTAGGATATATTCTTTATGTTTTAGTTTGGTCACTTCTTTTTCTCTTTTCCATATTTCGCAATATCTAGAGCCAGCGCCATGGTTTCCCAGGCAGTTGGCACACTTGAAATCTTTTCTGCAGTCAATGTGTGGGCCACTTTCTCCACATCTTCCACACACTGGTAATCGTGTGCACCGATCTTGATGGTGTCCAAACTTCTGGCACTTGAAGCATTGGAGGGGGTTTGGAATATAAATTTCTACATTTATTTTCATATATCCGACTTTCACTTCTTTGGGTATGGTGAGGGAATCGAAAGTTAGTATATATGTATTGGTATCGATTTTCTCACCGTTTTTTTTAATTTGAACTCTGCGAACATCTAACACATTCTGTTTCTGTAAGTTTGTCCGGATTTCCTCCAAGGGACAAAGTGCAAGTTCGTGGCTTTTCACTACTCCTTTGCAGGTATTTAGGGTTGGATGTCTGTAGCATTTGACTTTGATGTTTTCAAATAATTTTAGTTTCAATATTTCTTTAGTTTGTTCTTCGTTATGGGTTTCTATTAGTAGGCTGCCGTTAAATTGTTTTTTAATAGACTTTGGTTTTAGAGTTTTAAGATTTTTTTCAATTTTAAAAGGTGATAGTTTGCTCAAAGGAGTTTCCTCCATTGATTCTATTACTACGAATGTTGAGTTCCTTGGTTTTATCGTCTCTTCGTCAGAGCTACTGATGTCAGAGACATCAGAGTGGGTTCTCTTTGGGTGGTTGGGTGGTTTTTGGGAGGAGTAAGCCATATATTTTGTTTTCTTTTTTCGTCATCTTTGTTCCCCACCCACCTCAGAGTCCTATTTGGGAAGAGCCTGGGGGGAAACCCATTCGTCCAGCCTCTACAGGGATACAATGATGATATAACCGACTTTGGTAGTATCATAATGATTATCTGTTCTCTCTTGATATTGCTATGGGATCTGTAGCAATCCTGAGGGGTTTACAGCTTCGTCATCGATATTCATACCTAATCAATTGACCCTCAGCCACCGCTTTCCATCATATATTAGGGAGTAGGGTTATTTGTGGGAGAGGGGGGATGTGTTGTATTAGTAGTGGGTTTTTGGAATGGGCAATATATGGTGGGGCTTGGCGTGACTGGCCGATTGGTCGGATCGGGCCTCTCCGACCGCCCGTCTAATCGAAGTAAGGGCCAAAGTAATGTGTTGCGGTGCCTAAACTTCTATGTATCCTGGTTTAGGTTCACTCAATCACCAGGATCACGTCCTAAGACTTTACGGGTAGCAACCCACGGCTAACTGGTTGCCCCATTGAGGGATTTTTACCCTCTGCAGGGGGACAGTCGGTTTGTTCTCATGCCCTACCGACAGGGCAAAAAAATAAATAAATAAATAGATAATTTAATAGAATATATTTGTTTTCTTTTTCTTTCTTTTTTTGTTGTTTCTTTTCCTTTTTAAAATCTGTTTCTATTTAACCCATAGTTGGGACCCTAACAGGTACTACCACTCCGGGTCAGGGTGGACCTGGGAGCAATGGCAATCAAGAGGTGGCTCCACACTCCCCAAGCCCGTAAGCTGGACCTCACCATCGGATGTAGTTTAAGGTCATATCCAGGACCGGGAGTAAGGTAGGAAAAAATAAAATAAAAAGGGGAGGGGGAAATAGGCTGTTGTTTTTGTTTTTGGTTTTGCAGAACATTATTAAGTTTTACAAAAAAGATCAGAAAACAAAAAAACGTCAATGTAGGTGCATTTCGTCTCAGGAAGCCACAGGGCAGCCTGATCTGGTAGCACCAGCAAAATGGTTTTATGAAAACTAAAATATGTTATAATCTGCTAAACAGAAGGCAGAAGTCACGGTGGCATAAGATTTTTTTTTAAACTAATAATTTATAATCAAATCAATTTTTCCTCAACCTCAGTATCTTTTCTTTTAAGACAATTACTTTTAACCAGTTTAATATTTTTTTGCAATCTTTTTCAACTATATTTTTTATTATTAAATCAGGGCCAAAGTTCACTTGAAGATAATAATTGAGATGAGGAATGCTCTCAGAGGACTGGGAAATACTGATTCACCAAACCCGAACTAGTCATGTTAAAAATAAAACAGTGTTAGATCAAAACTGATAAGTACTTTCTGCAAAAGAAATCAAATCTCAGTTCTAATCACATTCTAATGACACTAACTTCTAAGGTACTGATCGTTTAACATTTTTATTTTTAAATATCTAAATTGCTAACAAATCGTAGCTTGGTCAGCAGCACAAGATGGGACAACTGCTTTGTTGTTAGGATGATACTCTTATGCAAACAAGCAATGACGGTTTCCTAACTGCACGGAACTCACCTTCTTCATCATAATTGCTCATGTCCTCATTAATCATGTTGCAAAAATCTAAAAGGAGATTCCACGTGTCCTTTGGTATGGACCTTTTGTGGTGTTCCTACAAAGAAAACAACAGGACAAAATTAGAAAAAAGGAAAAGTAGGTCAGCAATTGCTATTCATGAAGATTCACACATTGCTTGTATAATTTACTGGTGTGATGCTTGTGCCAACATTGCTCAGGAAAATCGGAGAATCAAAAACTCCTGCTCCAACCTCTGAACCCCATATAAGTACTGTTAATCAAATTTTTAAACATTAGGATTAATATTTTTCTATACTTTATAAAACTGTAAATAGCATTTAAACGTTTTATTTCATAGCTAAAAATAAGCATCCTCAAAGCAAATAAAGTGCAAATTTTTTTTTATTGTTGTGGGGAATTTTAATAGATGTTAGCATCTATAAACCCATTGGAGCAATCTACACTATTTTATAGTAATTGTTTTGAAGTAATATTTGTAAGAAATCAGAAACAATTAGAAGAGTAAATGTGGAGTTTAAGTACTCCCAAATAAGCAATGACCAAAGAGACACTTCTTTCAATAACACCAGATTTTTGAAGTTTTATTTCTGGCTAAGGTGAATCGTAAATAGAATAGAAGACACTTTTATAATTTAGATTACAGCTTTATATTAAAGAAAGTTTGGTTGTTGTCTAGAATTCAATCTAATTAAAACAAAACAAAAAAAAAATATAGAAAAATATTTTATGAAGTATGTAACCCTCATGGAATGTAAATGCCATATTTCAAAAATCATGTAAATTGATAAAATAGTTTTTGTTTTAATACAGAATTTTTTTTTTTTAATGATTTTAATAGTAAATTGTAGCCATTACAAAGCTGATTTGGATCTCTAGTTTGAATTGAGTTGTCTTCCTTCATTTATTAAATATGGCTGCGTGAGACACACCATCCTTGTTTCCTTATAAAATTTTACTTCGTAGAAAAAAAAAAAAAAAAAAAAACCTACTTGATTAACATATGTAATTTTTGGAATATTTTGTTTTGTGATGGATACCTACAAAGATTTTTCTGCATTTTTGTTTTTTTAATTAGATTGAATCTTGGACAAGAACCAAAAGTTTTACTATTAAAAATAAAAAAGTGGGGTTTATTTACAAATGTTTTTGTTTTTAATTAAAAATAAATGTATATAACAAAACGTACTTGTAAATAAAGCTATATATTTTTTAATTGTTAGCAAGAGGGGACAGACAATATTCAAACTTTTTTTTTTTTTTTTAATTAAAATTATGCTTTTTGTGAACTTTACGGAATTCCATAAAAAAAAGAAAAACATTTAAAAAACACTTAAAAGTGCATAATTTTATTAAAATTTTTTTTTATATAAACAAAACAAAAACTTTGCTATTTACTTTTCTCCCAAAGGCAAAGTTAGACACAAGGTCAGTTTTTAATGTAAGGAAAGATTTATTTTAAGGGGGGGGGGTGTATATTAGATATTTATTTACAAGCATAAGAAAATAAAATCTTCAGGTTGTCATTGATGAACGTTCATCCAAGCAACAAAACATTAATGTGGGAGTGTCTCAGGGGTTGATCCTTGGATCACTTATTTCTGATACTCATTAACGACCTCCATTATAATATTGTGTCCAAGAGGAGTATATTTGCTGGTGATACAATGCTCTATAACATGCATGAAGAACAGATGTACACAAATCTAATACAATGACTGAATCCTTAGAAAATTGCCTCTAGACCGTAGGTCTTTACATCTAGTAGATTTGAAATTAATAATCTCCCTCCCATTTCAACATCTTCAATAGAAACTTATTTATGCATGCTACAATGTGTTAAGAATGCAACACGTCAAATTTTAACATTTAGAGAATACCAGATTCAAGAAACAGTTTTTTGGAACCATACAAAACACTGTTATTTTTCAATGAAAAATAAAGCTATGTATTAATATCAGAAAAGATGGCATTCAATACTCAAAATAACATTCATCTTGCAGGTAAATTTCATTTTAACTTTAGATTTTCATGAAACATTAAATGCAATGAGTGTTATATTTATTTTTATACAATCGTTCAATCATTGAAGAGTAAAAAAAAAAAAAAAAAAAAAAAATTTGTTTTACTTGTAAAAATTTGCACCACAAATCCAAGAATTTAAATTTATCAGCTAAAACAATATTCCAATATGCCAATGCCATGTCCAAATCTGAAATGACAAAGTAGACAAAGAAAATAAAAGAAAAAGAATTGTTATCTAAACAGATTTATATAATTACAAACAGAAAAGGCATATTTGTAAATCATTTTTAGCTTCGGGTGAAAATAAAATCAAGTTTGAAATTAAATTGTAGCATTACAACTGAGTGACCAACTCCTATCTAAGAAGTGTGGTATTTTATCAAGTGACCATAGTCGATCTAGTAAGCAATTGTGAAGTAAAATCCATCTATAAATATATAAAACATAATTACTGTTATATCTATTTATACAAATAAGACGACTGCACATTAGAGGTGAAGCACCTAAGCTATTAAATTGACTTTAAAGAATCTCAGACTGTTGTTTTGCAAGATCACATACTGGCTTACAGTTAGATCAACTTTATTTGCGCAGGATAAATCTACTTAGTGACCTAAAGTTCAGTTACATTACATATAAACAGAAATTCTCAAATACGATGATGCCAGTTGACAGAGTCACAAATTTTTACAAAATACAGGAAAGCAGTTTCTATCTCAGTGACTCATTGAAGCTTTTTTAGCCATAATAAATGTTCATTAGTATAAGGAGGGGGAAAGCATGTCATCAATTTTTTATTCAAAATTGTTAAAATAAATAAAATAAAAATTATGTAAAACTTAGCTTTTTGTACCATGAAACACTGAAACTGTAGCTGATAATAAATTAATCATAACCTTTACATATATTCATTAATGGTTAAAGTCAGTAAACTCCATGAAAACGAACACCTGTAATAGTGAGGGGGAAGGGGCTTAAAAAATAATTACTGAATTACTAAGTGTATAAATAAGGTGATTTGACAACTGAGACTAAAGGCTGCTTTCAGGAATGCCAGCAACCACAGTAAAAGAGTAATAAAAAATGCAAGAAAGCTATATGCTCAGTCTGTTAAATTCAAAGTAACTAGATCAGCGGCTTGGTTTCCACCAGTTTTGGCAAATAACAAATAGGATCCTGAACAGAAGTGTGCGTTCTATCCCAACCATTAGGTCATCTCCTCAGCTTCAGACAAGGCCAAACTATTTGCAAAGAACTTTGCAGCTAATTCTACCCTATGCGACAAAGGCCATCAACTCCCCGTATTTCCTCCTATAACACAGAACACGCTAGGTAACATACAAATATCTGTGCATGAGGTCGCCAAGCTAATCAAGAACCTTGATTCCAGTAAAGCTACTGGCCCTGACGGCATCCCAATTATAGTGCTGAAAAAACTCCAACCAGAACTTGCTCCCATACTTACAAAACTGTTTAAGCGTTGCCTTAAGGAGAAGTGCTTTCCAACACCCTGAAAAACCTCATCAGTATGCCCTGTATTTAAAAACTCGGGTGATAAGTCATCTCCCTCTCAGTACAGACCAATAAGTCTCCTGTGTGTCATGAGTAAGTTGCTGGAATCCATATTAAATAGAGAAATAGTCAACCACCTCAACAGAAATAACCTTCTTAGTTACACGCAATATGGTTTCCGTTCGGCAAGATCTACCACAGATGTGCTAACAGTTATATCTCATAGGATTAGTGAATCTTTTGACAAAGGCTTCCTTTCTAGGGAACTTGCTCTTGACATATCAAAGGCCTTCGACAAGCTATGGCATAAAGGCCTACTTCACAAGATCTCTAGCTACGGTATAACTAGAAATATTCTCTCTATCATTAAATCATTTCTCTGATAGGCTCATAATAGTGGTTGGACAAAAATCAGAGGCCTGCAGTATTAATGCTGGAGTCCTTCAAGGATTCATCCTGGGCCCAACTCTCTTCCTGAGCTACATCAATGATCTCCCTAAACACATACTTAAATCATTCGTTGACATCTATGCTGATGACACGACAATCTACAGCAATACATCAAAGGCTGTAAATGACAAAGCTCTCTCTGATTCTCTCTCCTCTGATCTCGAACGAGTGGTTCAGTGGGGGAAGATGTGGTGGTTACCTTTAATGCATCTAAAACCAAACTCCTATCTTTACATCAACGCTCTGATCCCCATCTGGCATCAATTGAAATTGATGGCTCTCATCTAGGAGAAGCCCCATGTTTTGACAAGCTTCTGGGCTTGACTTTCACTCCTGATCTGAAATGGAACACGTACATCAAGTCTGTTGCCAAGGTCGCTGGAAAGATGGTGGGATCCTTTTACCGTTCCAGGAGATATCTTACTACTGATGCAATTCTCTATAATATAAAAGCCAAGTACGTCCAAGGATGGAATACTGCTGCCATATATGGGCAGGAGCTGCTAAAAAACAGCCTATCCTGCCTTAACAGAGTACAAAATAGACTTTGTGGCTTAGTGGGGGATGCCCTTTTCTCTTCCCTGCAACCTCTCTCCCACAGAAGAGACGTTCAAGCCTATCTGTTTTATCGTTATTTCCATGGCAGGTACTCGTCTGAACTCCAATCTCTGGTCCTCCCTCACCAATCTTTTACAAAAACACCAGTCTAGCTGAATCCACTGTCAAAAACTTTCCCCACTCTTTATCTATGCCTAAATCAAAATGTAGATTCCATGAACAAAGCTTTCTTAGAACTGCACACCTGTGGAACTGTTCCGTCTGCCTGCTTCCCTCCTGACTACAACTTGGATGTCTTCAAGTCCAACGCAAACAAATTCCTGATGAACCGCCCTCTTAAGTAGACACTTGAAATATCCACACTAACGTACTGTACTTACAGTAACCCTTATCCCCGAGTGGCTTCCGGGCCTTGATAAGTGGTGACCATCTTGTAAAAGAAAAAAAAAAAAAAAAAAAAAACAATTTTGTTGATGTTTAATCTAAGAGGACAGTTAACATTTCATATCTGATGGGAAATTTTGTTAAAAAGGTCTTAATTTGATAAGATTATAGTCTATGAGGTATCAAGTATCTTGTGTTGAAAAGTGTTTAGTCTTTTGTCCATTGAGGACTCATCTTGAAACCTTTTTTGCATTTTTCATCTAAGAAACTATATCTGTTAGTTGACCTCTCACCGGTTTTAAATAATTTGATTTATGTTATTTATATCTTATAAATATGTGTGCAGAACCGGAGTCTTTGTTGGTTTAGTCACATTAGAATAATATATAAGTATGCTTGGGTTAGTAGATGTGTTGTGTGTCAGTAACGCAGTTAACGCGAGACCGAGTTGAACCCAACTTGTCTCAGGTAGCTGCAGAAAGGTCTAGGGGTTACTGGTGACACATGTATGCTAGAAAGTGAGTTGGTGTGTTTTAGGTGCAGGCCGTTTAACAGGGGAGGAGGGGGAGAGAGAAAAAGTTTTATTTATTTTTTTAAAAGATATTTGTGAAAAATAAACTATGTCGATTTAGAAGGATATTTTTCAGACCTTAGGAGGTGGCAGGGGAAAAATCAGGATTTTCTTGAAGGTTACTAATACTTATGTAAACTCTCAATGGTTCACTTGTGCAGTTTCCATTGCTCAAAGGCAGCATTCAAATGTCCAATATAACAAAACAAAAGTCCAATACAAATAGTCAAAAATATATAAAGCTATAAATAATTGTAAGAGTGAAATAACCAGGGTAGCAAAACATACTGAAATCACCAGAAAACGCATTAAGTTGTAGAAATTTTTTCATGACTTGTAGAAAATGTACAACAGTTCAATAATGGACAATCAACAATTCAACTATCCAACAACTAGGAGACTGCCTAGACGGTAACAGAGAAGGCTAATCTGCTTGCATGATAGTTTGCCTATAACTCCACTTTAAACCCAACAAGCCACTTCCTGCAAAATTTCATTTTGCAAACACAAGGCACACTATGACTTGAAAATCACTCCTTTCCCCATGTCCTTGATATCATAAAAACTTAGTAACCTAAAAGTGTGTGAGCTTCATCTCTTACCTGTTATACTATTGTAAAAAATACTCTGCTGACATTTCCCCAGTTCTTTTCAAACATTTTAACAAATACCTTACCGAATCTTGCTTTCCTGACTGCTGGAAAATTGCTTCTGTGGTACCAGTTTTCAAGAATTCTAGTGAAAGAACTGACCCACTAAGTTATCCCCCATTACCCTCCTTCCTTTCTTCAAAATATTTTGAGTCCTTAATCAAGCAAGCACTAGTCCACCACGTCATAGAAACTTCTTTCTGACCGACAGTATGGATTTAGGCAAGCCCATTCTACTGCAGATATCCCAACTATAATCTTAGTGTACCTAGATATATTTGAAGCATTTGACAGTGTTTGACATGATGGTTTTCTGATTAAAATTAAACCTTATGGTATTACTGGCCAAATACTTAATCAAATCTTTCTTAGATAAGAGAAAAATCCAGGTAGCCCTTAATGGTTATATGTCAAAACTATGATATAAATGCAGGTCTACCACAAGGATTGATTCTTGGGCCTTTATTATTCCTGATATTCATAAAATTGTCTCTATAGGTATATTTGCTGATACCATGCTCTATGACAAAACAGAGGAAAAATGCATGAACATATATCTAAGGCAATGGCTGAAATCAGTCTGTAGTGGAATGGAAAATAGATGGTAACATTTAATGCTGCCAATGCTTCTTTCCTTTAACAATTGCAAAAAACCTCAATCACTAATTGCCATGGCTAATGAGACACTAAAGCTCTTTGTTCAAACTCCTTGGCTTAACATTCACAGGCAACATAAATTGGAACACATTTTGAAAACATTGAAGAATGTGGGCTCTCTCTACTATGCTAAAAAATTAATCTCACCTGAGAGTATCCTGTATCTCTACAAAGCCAACATTTACCCATGCATGGTGTATTGCTGGTGCATCTGTAACTAGTCTCTTAGTCTTAGATTCCAGCCCAGACCCCTGCCCTCAGATTCTTTTTTATTATGAACACCTCATAAAACTTAGGTAAAAATTAAGAGTGCATTTTCAGCTATATTTGAATAAAAGAACCCACTTTTTCAGAGGATTGATTTTAGTCTAGAAATAAGAAATTGGTGTGCCACAACACTATTTTAGAATGAGGACGTTTTGGAAAATTTGCAATTTTGGGTCTAAAAATAATCCTCTTGGGCCTAAATTTCACCCAAGTATGTTTTCAGGGGTGAGGAATCCAAAAATCATAGTTAGAAAGGAACCAAATGAAAGGAAAGACCTCCTTTTGATCAATTCATATGCCACTGCGGCATATTTTAAGAGATTGTTCGGCTCTCCAAAACAGAGCAACAAAAAGGATAACTGGTGATTTTCTTGAAACAACTTTTTGATTTTTAAAATACTTGGGATGAAACTTTCATAAAATCAAAAAATAGCTCTTGGCATTATCACTATCTTGGCATATTTAAATCCCGAAATTTGGTATTTTTCAAATAATTTATCAGTATGAATAAAAAAAAAAAATTAGCTGAAAATGCAGATTTCTCATAGTTTTTACCTAGGTTGTGTGAGGTGTTCATAAGAAAAAAATCTGCAGTGATAGTGGTGTTAGGGATGGATGATATGGGCTGGAATGTTCCTTCCATCTCCGTCCCATCAACAAAAACATTACATCCCTGTGCCTATTTTACAAGTATTTTAATGGAAGTTGCTCTGACGAACTTGAATCACTTGCATCCCCCAACAAGCAGCAAAATCCCACCTATATACTGTAGAGATCTAGCTGCTTGAAAGTCTTCTACTCAAATAGTTTCTTCCTAAAACTCCTAGACTTTGGAATTTTCTCCTGGGTACCAGCTTCCCTGACTGTACTGACATGGAGAAGTGTAATGTGAACAGACATACTGCTACTTAATGCTCTACATAGTATCTATCAATTTGATCCCAAATAGTAGCCTTTACGTCAAAGTGGTACTGTGCCTTGTTTTGAGCAAAATAAAATAAAAAAAGAAGCTTCCTTACTTACCTAAACCTTTTTGGCCAGGATTTTTTGCATAATTGAAAGTAAATTGATAAAACTCTTTGAACTTTGCATTGTCTCGGATTATTTGTTCCAATGACGGACACTTATCACGCAGTCTATCAGCTGTATCACATCTGTAGAAGAAAAAACAATATTCCAGATTTTTCAAAAGTTGCTTGTAATATTTAAACAAATAACAATAAAATTCAGAATTGCATTATATAAAAAAAAAATGGTATGAACCCGAAATAGAAGAAACATGTTTTCAACACCCAAAGAAGGTCGCAGGTTGCAGCGACCAAAACATTGTGCTAACACCCAAGATGAGAATAATAGTCCGATTAATCAACATATCACATCTCAAAAATTCAGAATTGCATTAGTAACAATAAAGTTTTTAATTTTTATATTTTCTAACATAACAGAAGTTAAAAATATTTTTTTTTTTTTTTTAGAGGATTGGTAATTTGGACTATTGTTCTTACCTAGGATGTCATTCTCATATCGACCTTTGGTGCAATGGTTTGAAGTAATAATCAGTTCTAATTGACAGTCTTCTGGAGGTTTAATGCCCAATCCTCAATACAGACAATATAAAGACAACAATTAAGAATTACTGAAAACTTCTACCCAGTCATGAGTGATGAAACAAGAACAAGCTAGCCCCTTAGGTTAGCTAAAGGGTTTTGTTCAAAATTCCATGCAGATTCCAGAGGTTGAAAAGATGCACCTGAAGAAGATCGAAGAGTACATCGGCCGAAACATTGTGAAAATAACATCCAAGATGAGAACAGTAAACTGAATAATCCAGATTTATTCATCTAAAATTTTTTAATGCTGTTCAGAATTCTCCCAATATCAAAAAAGAAAAATCTGTATGATGTATATATCAGTGACAGAATGAAAATATTGTATTCCAAAAATCATTAAATTGATCAGGTAATTTTATTTTTATAAAGAAAATAATTTTTAAGCAAATTTCGTTTTTTTCCAATGTACCCATGGTTTCCTAAAATCTCAAAAAGTTTATTTGGCGTTCTCTCCTTTGTTTTCAGTCTGTTTTTAAGATGGTGTCACAATATCACTGTTCACTTAGCCACAAAATTTTATTTTATTTAAAAATAAAACTACTTGATCAATTTACAGGATTTTCTTGTGTACATTTTTTCAGTCATGTGTATGTACACTAATCAAAAAAATTCTATCCGATTTTTGATTAGCCATTGGATGATGTTAAAATATATAAAGAAATTCATGTAGCAATTGTTTTCAAATTCAGATAGCCAGAAGTTATCAGACATTATAAAAACATGCACACCATGTCCAGCCATCAATTATAAACTGGACAGCTGTGAGAAGGATGGAAATGTTCAGAGATCTCATTTGGGACCGTTTCTTTATGATTTAAAGTGGACTTATCAGCAGTGGCATCAAATGAACGGTCCTTGATAGGTGGCTCCTTTGTAAAAAAAAAAAAAAAAAAAAAAAAAAAAAAAAAATGTCAAGTGTTTGGAGGATAATGCTGTGAATGAACATAGTGCAAGGCAAAAATTCAAGTCTGGAGATTTATCCTTCAGTAATGAGCCTTGCAGTAGATGACCACAATGAATGAATGAGTCCTGAAGGCAGCCATTGAAGAGGACAATAGTTTAATATCTGGTGAACTTGCAAAACAGTTCAGCGTATACTTCACCTGCACCACTTCGGTTAGACATACAAACCAAGTGGGTTCCACAAATGCTGTTGGAGTCCACAAGGGATGAGTGGTAGTCACCGTACCACATCCTTATTTAATGGAGTGCTTACCAGAGATAAAAATGGGTTCTGTACAAAATTTCAGAGTGCTCCAGATGTTAGATAATAGCAGGGTTTAAAGTGTTAATTATCGATCTAGCGAGTGATAAGTGGACAACAGCAGTGATCTTGCTAAAATAGTTTATATTAACAATTATTTACGTTTAGAGAAATAAATTGGTCACTGAAATGTTTACAAAAAATTAGCTTAAATAAAATATAAACAAAATATAACAAGATTGATCTTGATCAGTTGGGTACGGACCAAGAGGTCATGCGTTAGTGCGCAGTGTCATTGAATCACATGTCACCGAAACTCATGAATGAAATGTGTCCTTTTGGAGATGATGTAGTGGAACTGACAGGTTAAAAAGATTAGAGCTGAGAGTCTGGTGAAAACACTTCGACATCTGAAATAAATTTATATTTATAAAACAAAGTTGTTGTCCTGTAGTTCACAAAGAAGAAAAGTCGGGTATGTCTCAATCGTTTCATTGTGTTAGTTTGACGGACATTCATCACAGAGCCCAGCAGCAAGAAGACAAAGGCCCTTCAGACAAATAGGTATGAAGCATCTTCTTCCATATATCATTCCCTGCTATGTAACACAGATATTCGTTGTCTCCTCAGGATGCTGTCTCTCACATTGCAAGACTATGCACTCAAGCAAGAGTATGATTTGTGTCTGGTGGATAGGTCGTCAATTGGTTCATTATGAAATACTAGCAATGGGCCAAATAGTCATTGGAAATCTATACTCACAGCAATCAAAATGTGTGTAACAGACATTGCACCAGAAAAAGCAAGCACTGATGAATCGCTAAGATGTGTTTTTCCTCCAGGACAACACCAGGTCGCATGTTGCATGAGTGGTCAGGGATACCATACAGCAACTGGGGTGGCAGACTTTGTGCCTTATATGCCAACTGATTACCACCTCTTCCACTCCCTGGATAATTATCTGTGTGGCAAAACAGACTTGTATGAAACCCCCCACGTAATAATTATGACTCAATTGGAATCCCTAACAAGATGTTGGTTGGTTGTTTTACGGCATATCAACCCTTTTCGGGTTATTTAATGCCGAATCCAAAGATTTTGAAGAAAATATTTTTAATAAAATATATTTGTTGTTTTCAAGTCGGTTTCTATTTAACCCATAGTTGGAACCCTAACAGGTACTACCACTCCGGGTCAGAGTGGACCTGGAAGCAATGATAATTAAAGGGTGGCTCCACACTCCCCAAAGCCCACAAGCTGGGGCCTCACCACTGGATATAGTTTAAGGTCATATCCAGGACCCTAACAATATGTAGTTTAATATCTTATCCAGGTTATCACAGTTTCTAGATTAGTGAAGATTTAAAAAATTTTTAAATTAAAGAAAAAGAAATCTTGAAGGTAAAGATAAAAGAATTTACAAATAAAGATACAATTTCAAATTTATGATGCATTTTCAGGGCTCTACAGATAAACTTATCTTTAGTTGACCTTTGACAACTAATTTTTTTTTCGTTTACTAGCACAGCAGAAAAGTTACTAGCCAAACCCACATGATTATTAGAATATAACATGTTCGTTCTGTGACGAGTATGTATATCAAAGATTTTTCTGCATTTTTTTTTTTTTTTTTTAAATAAGTGTAATTATAAATATACAGCAAATTTTATGTTGATACTTGAAGGTATAAACATTCTAATTTCTTCAGATATTTTTTTAAACATCCTGTGTTAAAAAAAAACAAAGAAAAGAAAAAGTATATTGTTGTATTAAACTTTTGTTTAAATAATTTAACTTTTATATATAAAAAAAAAGTTGAAAAGATATTTTTATTCAGTAGTGAGCTTTGGAAGATTTTCAATAAAAGAAATACATCGCCAAAAGATAAGTATTTCATTATTTCTAGTCGACACTTTGAAAAATCACTCGCAAATGCGACTGTTTCACTTGCAATGTAGAGCCCTGATTTTGTTTAATCTTTTGAGATTAAGAGTTTGAAAGAAAAGAAACCTGGAAAGGAATAATAAAAAAAAAAAAAACTCCTGAAAACAAATGGTTCAATACTTGATTTCCAGATAAAAAATGTTTTTAAGACTTGTGAGAGTATCTCAATTTCAACATACTTCAATCTAATAATCGATGTTTTTTATATATATATATATATATATATATATATATATAAATGTTCAGGATTCACTCTTAAACTAATTAATAGATTATTATAAATTTTGGAATCGCTGTTTAGCATATGAGGTCCAAATGTAGAATATATTTAGTTTTATGCAAAAGGATAAGGAGGTGGAAGCCTTTTTGGAAAAGTTCAGATATCTAATTTTTTTCACATAAAATACGTATTAAACATCAATTAATAAAACATCCAAAATTTCACTAAGTATTTTAAAGAGGTTTTAAAGTGCATAATCCGAGTAAAATTTTCCATTTGAAAATTCAAATATTTCAGATTTATATTCAATTTTATTTATTAGATGCCAATTAAGTAAGGCTCCTTGAATTTTAATTTAAGATCTTTAGCCATTTTCCAGAATCAAAACCATGTAATCGATTTTGATCAAAATTAAAATTTTAGTCAAGATTTAGCATCAATATGTCACGATTTTAATCTTAGTATAAAGATAAAAATGGTGCAAAACTATTCCATTTAGTTATTTTACCTTTCCTGGGACAAGTATTCTATTAATATAAAATACCATTTCCTGTGACAAGTCTTCTTCTATTAATATAAAATACTGTTTCCTGTGACAAGTCTTCTTCTATTAATATAAAATACCGTTTCCTGGGACAAGTCTTCTTCTATTAATATAAAATACTGTTTCCTGGGACAAGCATTCTTCTATTAATATAAAATACCGAAGTTAAAATAGAGAAATAAAATGTTTCAAACTGAAAGTTTTTAAAAATGTATAAATGAATATAGAAAGCAGAAAAAAAATCTCATTATGGAAATAGATTGATGGTCAGGAAGTTGGGTGTCTGACTTGCTATTTACTTATTACCTCATATTGCAAATGTTAGTTTTAACTTTACTTTCAAGGTAAAAATTTTAAACAACTATATTAGAAACAAGGCCGATAGACATTAGTCACGTGCTCTCGTGTAATGAATGAATGTAGGATTGACATGAAATTCTTAAAGATAAATTAAAATGACCGAAAAATGGGCTGAAATGACTTAAATAAAATGTAAATGACCTAGAATGATTTGAATGACCTTAAAAATAACTTGAATGCTTAAAAAATAACTGGAATCCTTCAAAAACAACTTGCATGATCAGGAGAATGACTTGAATAACTTTGAGACTGACTGGTTGTAAAGTGGGTGATCATTTTACATTAAATTGATACAGAAAAGTGATCTCTCACTTTATATCACAAAAATTATTTAATTTAGGGAATTTGAAACGTTATTTTCGTATTCAGGAACCCCGAAAACCAATAAATAGTGGTATAATAAACATAAAAAGAAATAAAAAGTATGTGTTACGGACCGACCGAGTGACTTCTAGAGTTGCTTGCACACGACTGTGGTATGCATTTAAAAAAAAAAACAAAAAACTATTCTCCGTTGGTTGGTCCGTCCGTCACACATTTACTTATTAGTTACAAACAAGTGCACCATCGGTTAAGAACAGACACTACACTTTGATCTTAGCCATGTGACCAAGGAAAAGTTACATTTTGGACAAGTTTCAGAAACGTCTAATGGATAGGTAAAAATTTATGGGGCAAAAAGTGTCATTTTTTGCAATTCTGGTACATTTTTGACCCCTTATGAGCCATTTGGAATGCCAAATACCAGTGACAATGGACAAACTGCAGTTTCACACCTTAACACATGTATTCAGCAACATGGGAAACCATTATATAGACATATCAAGTTTTTGTTGAGAAATATGAGAAACGCTCCAGAAGAAAGGGCGTTTTCAGCACAAAAAATCCCTGGGGGACACAAACCAGACATTTGCCAGGGTTACCCATACTGAATTTATATTAAGAACAATGCCCTCCACATTTTGGGCAAGTTTCAGAAAAAGCTAATAGATGGATCAAATGTTACGGGATAAAAAGTGTCATTTTTGTTGGCCATTTTTGACCCCCTGCGGGCAAAAGGATTTTTAGAAAAAAAAAAAAAAAAAAAGTTTTTTTTTTTACTATGCACATTTATATATTAAAATATAATTTGTGACAAAATTTCAGGAAAAACTAATGGACGGTTATCCGTCAATCATCCGGACTAACGGACAGATGAACCCATTGAAAACATAGGTCCCTCTCTGATAAATCAGGGGACAAAAATGTTACTCCATACCCCTTGCTTAAAAAAATGTAAATGTGTTACAGACCAACCTATGTAGTGACTTGCATGCGACTAAAAATGCCTTAGCATGGAAGGGTTTCCCCTTCCATTGCCAAGGAAAAGTTACAAATGTAACTGCAGCATCTGTTAAGAACATATACTACACTTTGATCTTAGCCATGTGGCCAAGAAAAGGGTATTTGCTCCCCCACTGAGCAAATTAGGCATAAGGCCGATTTTTAATGTGAGGAGTGAAGGGGAGTAGGGGAGCTGGATAATCACAATTGGTATGAAGGGTTGCCCCTACATTGACCAAGGTCTTATATGTGGGGGCAACCCCATATATGATATTTGCTTGCAGTATCTGCCGGAACAGATACTACACTTTGATCTTCATATTTAATTTATTTCATTTAAAGAAAAAATTACAATTAAAAAATTCCAATATAAAATTAAAAAATTAAAAAAAGTAAAATCTCCAAAAGACAAAAATTTAGGCACAAGGCCCTATAAGATCTGGGGATGGGAGTGTTGCAGGGTCTTTGTAACTAAAGTAAAAATTGGAATCTTTGGCGACTTTACTCTTGACTGGCAACATTTACCACAATACCTCATTCACTATAAACTAACTAATGAAAACCCCAGCGTTTTTGCAAAAAGGATATATATATATATATATATATATATATATATATACACACATACACAATTTCTGTATGTTTGTGTGCATTTGAAAAAATAAAATAAATAAATAAATAAAATGTGTGTGTGTGTGTGTGTGTGTGTATGTGTGTATGTGTGGTGTGAAAAAAGTTCAATTCATTGGAAAATAAAAAGTTCTTGAATTTGGAAGAAAAACAGTTCGTGTTGGGGAGTGGGAAATCTAGAAAAAATATACAAAAAAATAAAATTGCCTAGTGCATTGTTAGTAAGGTCCATCCCTGAGCTAATCTAAGTAGTTAGATTAGTCTACTGTTTTCTGGGGCACCAAAAACAAGCGGGGAGATCCCTAACGGGGATTGGGAAGAATTCATATCGGGTGTAGGGATGGTTTGGTTTGGTTTTGTTTTGGCTTAACGGCATATCAACCCTTTTCAGGTTATTCAATGCCAAACTCAGGATTTCGGGTGTAGGGAGTAAAATAAATAGATTGTTAAAAACAAAGGGGAATATATTAGGCGGCGACCTTCGAGTAGGGGTTGACCAGGAGGTGATAAAACAAAAAGATAGGGGGTACTGGTAGGGTAGCCTCGGAAGGTTCTCTAGTGCCAAAAAAAAAAAAAAAAAAAAAAAAAAAAAAAAAAAAAAAAAAAAAAAAAAAAAAAAAAAAATCGGGGGACAGGATCTCATTTGTACTACTAGTCAAGAGTCTCTTTACTTTTTATTTGTCTAACCTAGCGGGATGGGCTCCGTAGGACCCAGTACCGCATGTGCCATGCCTATGGTGGTAACACAAATTCAAACTTGGCGCCTCGTCGGATGCACAAGCTAGCGTCATGCACCCACCTCTTGTCAAAGGCCACTCGAGGCAACCTCTTCCAATCGCAATCTACACTACACTTTGATCTTGGCCAAAAGGCCAAGAAAAGTTTAAAAAGCAAAGAACAGCATCTATTAACAACAGACCTTTGATCTTAACCAAAAAGGCCAAGCACAAGTGTTACAAACAGACCGACCGACCGACAGAGTGACTTCACAGTTGCTTGCACGCGACTATTTCTGATCAGTACACACATATTTATATATAAAGGTGACAGTGTGTGTGTGTGTCTACTAAATTACTGTCAATTTTTAGAGTAGACTTTAAGCTGGATATATATAGGGGATTTGGACCTGAGGAACGAATTTTGATTTGCTTTTTAGCTGGTAAAAACAGTTGCTAAGTGGTTAAAAATGAAAAATTAGAATTGGCAGGCATAGATTGTATCTTCTTTGCTTGCGCAAATATACATTCCTGAGCATGTATTTCTTGGGCTCATGGGTTTAGCTACTAAATCAGTTGAATTTAGTTTTGTCGGGAACATGTATTGTCAAGTTGATGGAGTAGCAATGGGAAGTCCTTTCGGTCCAACATTGGCAAATATTTTTGTCTGGGTTTCAAGAAAAACTGCTCTTTGATCGTTTTCCTGAACCGATGTGATATTTTGGTTACGTGGTTGACATTTTTGTTATGTGTACTTCCTGTACCGAAGCTGAGGGTTTTTTTTAGAATAATTAAACTTACTTCACCCTGCATTGACGTTTACTATGGAGTGTGAAGTGAATGACTCATTACCATTCTTAGATGTTCTTATTGAAAGAAAGTGGAGACAAAAAAAATGGAAATTATTGCAAGGTGAATGTAACAATGAATACAATTTTTTTTTTAAGTCTGATGATGAAAAACTTTCTTTTAACAAATTTTTAAAAGCCAAAATTAAGCATCGAATTGATTCTCAATATTTAAACAGCAAAAAAAAAAAACAAAACAAAAAACAAAACAAAAAAAACATTAAATAAAACAAAACCAATAATGGTGACTACTCTCCGAGTGGATAGTTCAGGATGCAAACAAATAAAATGTCTCACCCTAATTCAGTCATTCCTTGGTAAAACTCTTCCCGCGTGAATTCACACTGTGTTTCAGCTTTGAATTTCCAAGCAATTATCAACACAATCCTGGATTCAGGATTTAAACCGAGATCTTCAAGAAAACGGCACACACCATCTGCCATCATTTTGTCCGTTTCATATGGGTCTTAAAAAAAAAAAAAAAAAATAAATAAATAAATAAATTTTGAGTAAGAAAAGACAAAGATTATTTAAGAAAATTTCAATTTCTGAAAACTTTACAACACTTTTTCGTGGCTTATGAAAAGTTGTTCTCTTCTCAGTGTTGGGACTGTGATACTTCACTTTAACATGAAGCTAGAAGTTTTCGCATAGGAATAAGACGACCAGATCCATTTGGTGCTTCTGATTAATTTTGAAAAAAAGCCTACAACCACTGCAAGAAAGCAATGTCTAAATCGATATTTGCTAGATTTAAATTCTTCATACTGATCGGATCAGAATGCACAATCTGGGTTGGTTACCTATATCTAATTTTAGCCAATGAGAATCTTTTTGGGAGCCAGGCAGCTGTTCATAAAATCTATATAACACATATGCACTCTATACACAGAAATCTAGCTAGAGATGAAGTTGCCTAATAAATCTACTTTGAACAATACATCTTATTCAGCGATACTGGGACATATGTTTGTGACCATTTAGATTTTTTTTTTTTTTTTTAATGAGTTACCATTTAATGAGGCTAAAAGGAGAGTAGAAAGTGGAACATAGGTTAATTTTTGCCATCTTTGAAACTTTCTTTTTTCTTGGTCCTTACATTTCATGAGTTATGTTTCTAACAAAGGAGGAAAAATTGCTGTTTTGAGAAGGGGTTGGTGTCAGAATATAACCATTTTATCATTTTTTTTTTTACCTTGATATTTTTTTAATTTGCTCCTTACATCAAGTGGCTTAATGTCTTGTTTTAAAAAATTTCCATAAGAAAATATAAAAATAAAAAATACTACTATGTATCTGTTATTTAAGTAACCTTCCTCTTATAAGTTTCAAAGTAACAATTTAAAATTAAAACTGATCTGCCATTGTGACCATAACTGATTTCATGGCGGTGGAAGTAAAATTTCTACACTTAACTTCAACACAATCAGGGCTAACTTAATGTGTTGAAAATATAAATATTGAATGAGGGGTTTCAAAGTTCTTGGAGTGTGTGAATCATTATTTGAACAAGGAAGAAATAAAATTAAAAACGATAAATTTGAGGTTGGAACGGAAAATATTTGAATGCAGTTTGGTTTACATCAAACAAAATCTTGACAGACTGTATGAAGATATTTTTTTTTCATTTTCTTAGAAGTACATCTATTAGCTTTGTTTCACGATTTTCCAGAAGGACCATGAAAACCACAGTTATAATTTTTAGATTTTCACGATTTAAAACTACCTACATTAGAGAATTGTTTTAAATAATCTCAAAATTTGATAATTTAGGACTGTCTAGTCTGTAAGTTCAAGTGAAGGAGCTCTATTTTCAATTTTTTTTATTGCAAAAGTATTTAGGAAGTCTGAGCTAATGTGTGGGAGACTTTGATCAGTAGGTCTGATTCTGAATGAGATCCACACTTACTGGATCATAATGCCTTAGATTATTTTCTATGGCTTTATCTCAAAGACAATGTATATCAAACTAATGCTCAAGTCTTCTTCAACTTAAGTGAGCCATCAGTCGAAATCAATAGTAAGAGATGAATCCATCAACTGTTCTAGGTATTATAAACTGCACTAGTTTAACATGCTAGCATAAGCAAATAGTGAAATTCCATTCCATTTTAACTTGTTGATATTGAATTTTTAAGGTTACTTTAATAAAATTTAAAGAAACAATTGAATTTCTGTCGTAAATGTACACTTTCTCTATGCACATAAAAAAATCTTAATGAGGACCCACTCATCAACATGCCAAGCTTAATATTGAGTTTTGAGTTGTCTTTCATAAGGAAAAAGACAAATTGGAAACTTAAATGAATAAAATGAAATTCAAAAGAAACCTTGAAAATCACAGCATTTTGTAAAGAAATTTCTTGTCTTTGCCGATGCCATATTATTATGCTAATAAATCATCACACACCAAGTACAAGTAGATATGGTCCGAAATAGTAGCCACTTACATCCAAATGGCATGGTGCCTTGTTTGGGGCAAATAAGAGTTATAAAAAAAAAAAAAGTGTTTCTCTTTGGTTTTATATGGTTTAAATTTTTTTTTTTTTTTTTTTTTTTTTTTTTTTTTTTTTTATTGGTGTTCTATTTAAAAGAAGAATCTAACTTGATCTCTAATAATGTGCTATGAATCATTAAGATTCAATGTATTAAGTGTTGAAATCAAACTTTATGAACAGAATTTGTGCTTACATGGAAATTACTTTGCCCAATTTTGGGACTGGTTTAATCTAATAATTATTGCTTCCATGGTGATTATTTTTTATCTATTAGAAGATGACATATTTATAAATTTGCTTCACTTGTACGAAACCTTTTAGTTATAAACAGATTTGGATTCTGAACGAAAAGCACACAAGACAACAAATTTTTTAACTTTTAAAGAAATTAGAATGGTCATAATAGAGTTAACAAAATAAATTTGGTATTAGTATTTGAATTTTGCAAAGATCTATGTGGCCACATTAAATGCTTTTAGATATAATAAAAAAAATTTTAGTTTGCGATACGTTGATAATTTTTCAGGTCATACTAAAGTGTGCTTATTGTTGAATGATGATAAAAGACTGTTGGACAGAACTGAAACTTGCAAGACAAACGAGGCATAGATTGAAGTTTATTTGTACCAAATATTATTGGAAAGAAAGGTTTGTATTTTATTAATGATTCCAGTATGGGGAGAGGCACTTATTTCAAATACCATGGATATATTTCCATTCTATTTTCAATTCATCCTCATTCACACCATTTTATTGTACGGCTATGAAACCTGTCTGATGAATGCAAACGACCTACGAAAGCTTGAGGCGTTTGATCAGTATTGTTTGTGGCACATCCTTTGTGTTTGTTCGCAACAGTTCATATCAAATGCCATTGATCATTCTCGCTGCAACAAGATCTCAGAACATCTTTGCTGGTTCAGTCACATTCTTTGTTATCCAGATGATTTCATCCATAAAGTCATTGAACTAGCCCCTCTACGGGGTTGGACAAAATGATGCAGAGATCAACCGAAAACTTAGCTCAGAATAGTGAAACATGATACTTAACTGATTCTGGACTCTTGCCTCTATGGGGTTTGCTGTTAGAACCATGATTGACTAATACTTATATCTGCTATTGCGGTGGACTGTCACACCTGGTCAGCATTCATTTGAGATGCAACAAACACTGCATGCACACGCACTGCTCTATTACAGAGCTGTTCATTCTTGCTGCAACATATCCTCCTTGTAGTAAGCTTTCCTCTCAAAATATCTGTTGGTTCGGTCACATTCTTCGTCATCACGCAGTTATTTCATCCATAAAACCTCTTCAAGGTTGAAAAAAAAAACAAACAAAAAAAAAAAAAAAAAAAAACAATGCAGAAACTAACTGAAAACCTGATTCAAAACTGATCCTGAACCCTTGCCTATATGGAGTTCGCTGCTGGAACCGTGAATAACTAATGCTTGTATCTGCAATTGTAGGGAACTGTTATGCCTGGTCAGCATTCATTTGGGACATAGCAAATTCTCTGGA
Source organism: Euprymna scolopes (assembly GCF_053919585.1). Classification (NCBI taxonomy): domain Eukaryota; kingdom Metazoa; phylum Mollusca; class Cephalopoda; order Sepiida; family Sepiolidae; genus Euprymna; species Euprymna scolopes. Next base: position 40,094,842 of record NC_136492.1, read on the forward strand.
TGGAGCTGAACCAACCATTCATGGTGAATGCCAAACAAGTACATCATACAAAATGTAGGGACCCGATTTTCCGTTTCAAATTTTCCTCGTGTTTCTACTTTTAGTAAATTCCGTTTTTTTCCGTTTTTCACATTTACAAAATTTAATTTTCCTTAGTATTTATGTTTATTGAATTTTTAATACTTTTAAGAGAAAATGGAGATAAATTAAAACTTATAAAATAATTCAAGCTTTTATTCTATTTGAAAAAATACATGTTTTTACATGTTGGAATTTTTATCATCACAAAAAATATTTACAACAAATAACTTCAAGTATATTAAAACTACAACTTTTTTGCAAAGCAGTATTTCAATCATAATTCAAATACTTTAACAAAATTTAAACATTAATTCAAATATTAAAAAAAAAAAAAAAAAAAAAAAAAAAAAATCACAAATTGAAAAACAGCTCAAAATTTGAAATTTAATATTTTCCATATTATAAAATTAGCAATCAGTAAATCTTTAAAGTACAACATTGTCAATTGCTTGGTATTCGCAGGGGTTGATTTTCACGTTTTTTTTATTCATTAAATGAATATATTGAGAAAATGAACGTTCAACATCCACACTAGTAACAGGTATCCATATGACTTTATCAGCAATCTGTTTTAGAAGAGGAAATCTGCTCTTATTTGCATTCCGAAATGCTGGTATGTTAAAAGGATTTGGTAAGTTTTCTTTGCAGTTTACATATATTTGGAATTCTACAAGTTCAGTAGAAGGATTTTTAGCTGCAAATGTATCCATATTGTGATTTATACAGGGTAGTTGTCTTGGATCACATATACGAGCCGCATTGTAAAAGTTATACACAGGGTGGGCTTCCAGGTATTTATTCAATTTAGTAAAAGATAGGCTGAACAATTCTTGGAAGTTTGAGATAACTCTCCCTTTCTGCAGTTTTTAGTTCAGACAGAAGACGGTCAGTTTCAAGGCCAAATGTTAATTTTGATATACCTGCATGTAAATACTGTTTCACATCTTCCATCATATTATAAACACAAGCAAGTGGAGATTTGGTTTCTTTTAAGCTTTTATTAAATGTGTGCAGTTCTCTGTACTAAAATACAGATTGAGGCGCAGATTAAGGAAAGAGGCATGATGTAATCGATCATCATCTACTAATTCAAGAATTCTCTCTACTACAAGGCTATGACTCTTTTCTTGCTTAAAGAATCCTTCGTAAAATTGTATGAAAGATTAGTGATATCTGGCAGTATTAAACCAGGAATTCCAAACACGGGGTTAGTTTCACTTGTTCTTTAGGCAAATAATTTTCAAGCCATTTTAAATATCGTTTTTTTTGACTTGGCTTTCTAAAAAAGGCTGATTTGATGAAAGTAGTGAGTTGGGTAACATCAAATGCTGGTCAATTTGAGAATACTTCACCAACTAGATTTAAAATGTCTGCCAAACACAACACATGGTAGCTGTTAAAGATATTTGTTAAGACTTCTGAGCTTTTTTGCAATAGGCTGTCGAATCTGTTACAAAAGCAAGGATCTTTTCAAATTCTATGTCAAAATGAGTTATAGCTCGGACACATGCTTGACTTACTGTTTGATGATTGCATTCTGACAGGGTAACAACAAGAAATGACTCCCCATGAATGTTTGCAACAATATTTAAAATGCTGTGGTCACGACAGTTTCATCTGTTATGATAGTAATCCATTCATTCGCAAGCTTGGCTTTTAAAGCAGCAAAATGACAAGCAAATATTTTGGAAGATGAAGCTCCCTAATACAATTAACACTTGGAATAGAGCCACCTTCCTTACAATATTTTAGTAAAAATGGTCTCATTTTATCAAGGGGAATGTCCGATAAAGTGCACATTTTTAAAAAAATCAAGAAAAAATTCATCTCGTTTGTCTTTACTTTTGAACATTGTTGTAATAGTCTTCTGTTTCACTTGAGATGACTCAGTTGAAGATTTTTTTTCCGATATGAACTGCTCCCCACTACTACAAATCTGTCAACAGATAACAGCTACTAGTGACAAGGAAAACATGACCTCTTCCTTCTAAATGTTTTCCCTCTTTTTCAGGTTAAAACTATTTTCTTAAACCCCACTTCCACTTAATCAGGGAGATTATAAACAGTGTATTTGGAAGAGGAGAAATATTGTCTTTGATCTGCTTTGCTATACTTTCATAATTTTTTTAAAATATTTCAAAATAACATGAATATTTTCTATTTTTTCTTATATGAATGCAGAAACTGATTTTAAAATGTTTTTTAGGTTTCAAAAAAATTAGAAATATTTATAAAGAATAAAATTGAAAAAAAAAAAACAAAAACAAAAAAACAGGATCGTTTTATTAATTATAATATTTATACACTGCAAGTATTTAAGTATATTATTGAAAAAAAAAAACAAAAAAACAAAAAAAACAAAAAAAAAACAGAATTCCGTTTCAAATCTACAATTCCATGATTCCGTCCGCGATTCCGTGATCTGGGAAAATTGGGGTCCCTAAAATGCTTTGAGATGAGATTTCTTCAGGTTATACATACAGTTGGTTGCTATTATGAATATCATTGGTTTTACATGGCTATCGTCATATCTGCTTTAGTAGTGTTACATATATTGGATGGCTTTTAGAAAATGACTTGCAAACTATCCCTGTGGACATTTTTTTTTTTTATCACTTACCCTGTCACCTAAAGTACCCAACATCTACTAACCTAACAACTGTCATCCACCTTTTGTATAAAGTCATACCATCAAAAACTGTTATAAACACATTTCCCGATACAGCCAGATTTAATCTTTCTCAGAAGTCAGACGCAAGCCTGTTTTTAGGTCCACATTAAACATTCATCATATAATTCTTCTATCATTTCTCTTCATGCAACACATGTCCACAACTCTCATTGGCCTAGTTTTGCTTTCATACATTATTACACTGCATTCACTAGTCTCAGATTTTTCCGTTGCGTTCTACTAATTAATAATGCTAAGTTCCCTCAACTTACTCAATCCACTCTTAATTCTTGCTCCTTCCTGTGCTCTAATGGTGTAGCCAAGAAAACAATTCTGAACAAGCAAATATACTTTCTATATAGTGGCATTCTCATCCATCTCCATTGTCTTACAATTCTTGCACACAAACTTTTGTTCATTTTTTTTTTTTTTTTAATTAGTTTTGTTTTCTAAACAGAATTTTGAATGTAATTATTACGTATCTTCTGATCATGTAATTATTAGTTGAAATCAAATTGTATGTATTCTTACAATAGCCAATAAAACATAATACCACTATGTCCACTGCACTTGTCTTCACAATGTTTGTAATTAAAAAAAAAAAAAAAAAAAAAAAAAAAAAATTGAGTGTCACCAGATTCCCGTTCTACAAATTAGGCAAGGGAACTTTACATTTCTGGAGGATTTCTAACACTACAACCACTCTTTTGGTATTGTAATATTCACTCTCAAACCTAAACTTTGCATGGCATTCCAAGTTTTCAACTAAAATAGACCTATTGTTTCACAAGTACTAAATTCTTAACAATGCTAGGAAAAAGTCATAACATCTGGCGTTGTCCGGTAATCTTATTACCCCCCCCCCATTATGTTTTTTTTTTTTAATTAGTTTTCTTTTCTAAACAGAATTTTGAATGTTAAATGTAATTATTACGTATCTTCTGATCATTAAATTATTAGTTGAAATGTTCAAATTGTAGGTATTCTTACAATAGCCAACAAAACACAATAGGGGTGAAAAAAAAATAAATGTTACCAAATGTTTTGCTATAACTGTTTGGATCTTCGATAATCGCTCAAAATTCGAGAATTAAACAAAATACTGCTAAAAAAAACATTCAATCGTGCGAAAATGTATTGTTTTACAAGTATTTTCTTTAATTTCCGATTTCTGAGCTATTATCGAGAGTTTAAAATGGTAGAAACAAAACTTTTTTTTTTCAACTCAGACCTGACACTACCTTAATTTCAAAGTAAATAAACACTTTAAATAAATTAAAGCACACAAAAAACTTTTCCAGGTAAATAGAAAAGTAACTTATCTGGCCTTTAGTAACATTTTTTATTATAACAAACAAAAAAGAAAATGTTATCAAAGGGGGGAAATATAAGTTATATATATTTCCATTTTTTTGCTTTGTTGGCTATTGTAAAAAAATACAAAAATTGTAGGCAATTTTGTTAAAGCTATACATATCTATTCGGCAATGTAAATACTTCAAAATTACTTTCAACATCTAAAAAGTCCATAATTATTTAAATTCAACTGAGCAAAAGATTAAAACGGCTGACTTGTTTACGGAGATATTTACAGTGATGGATTTTTAACTTCGTAATTATTTTTTTTTTTAAACTAGAATTTTAAAAAGGTTTTTGTACTTTACCCTATAGATGTTTTCATTTCAATAAATGATCAATAGTAAAGAAAAATAATGGGCAAGTCACGCAGAAGCGAGAAACAATTTTATTAATAAAGAAATATTTTATTTTTGTTAATGTTTATTTAAAAATCCGCCCCCACCCATAAAACATAAACAAGCAGTAATTTTAGAGTATTTTTTGCTAATTATAGACTTTTATACTAATTCTTAACCTACAACCCGTACAAATATAAGTAGGAAGACTATTAAATTTAAATCCAGACTTCGTAATAAACAATAAAACTTTTATTAGTAAAATTGTATTGTACTAAAAAAAAAAAAACTACTACTAATAATACCACTACTAGTAAGGAAAAGGACAAAAAAAAAGCAGTTATCTGCCCTTAATTAAAGTGAATCTCCCACAAATAAATAAATAAAAAAAAAAAAAAAATGTAATAGTTAGAACAGTTTTTTTTAATTTTTTATGGATTATAGTTTAATTAACATTTACCTGAGATAGAAATGAAGCTAAATGATAGAGATCCGAGGTCTTTCTAAAAATAAATAAATAGCAAAGATTGTTTCTTTTTTAATATATCTTCCCGTACGTCGTTCGGAGAAGTAAATCACATTCAGAGTAAGCGACACTTTTCTACGACGAACTCGTCCTCAAACATGTATGACGTATATTTCGATATTTTTGGGCATGTTGCCAAAAACGAAAATAAGACCGTAAAAAAAAAAAAAAAAAAAAAAAAAAAAAAAACCAATGCTAAAAGCTAAATTAATCGTCACGAAATTTTTAACCTAATACGAGAAACATCCGTTGCTTGCAAGATGATTCAAGCGTTTATATTTGGTTTCCTTTCAGTCTCCAAAACTCATAATTCATGCAAATATATAGTTAAGTAAGGTTTGCGCAATCACCAACTGCATCTTTCTTGAATAGACATTGCTTTAATCTCGTGGCAACGTCGAAATAAGGACAGACAAGTGTCATTCCAAATTATTCCTTCTAAACAGAGTTACACAAGATTTGAGAGTCTAGTTTATTCTATTTTTAATCGATAGCTGGCGGCAGGATATATGAATTCATACTTTTCTTATCAGTATCAGAGAAAGTGATGAAGACAGAACTAGACACCGGCACGACGTGTTCACGGCCAGTCTGTAACCACTATCACGGTTTCAAGTTTTTTGACAACCTTTCTAAAGTTTTACGAATAAAATGTGACAAAAATAAATAAACAAGGTCTGTTTTTTTTTGTTTTTTTTTTTGTCAGGTTACCTTTATATCGAATCCAAAGGGCATCGAGCTTCCTCTTGTCAACAGTCGGTGGCCGCGAATGGTCCGTGTTGTACCGATCGGGATCTTGGAAATAATTATCCACGGCCACATCGAGCTTCCAATCGTGGAGACCCAGACAGATAATGGCAACCTTCTCACTAGTCTGCGTGCAGGCAGTAAATTGCCGAACTTTGTCCTTCTGTGAAGTCTTCAGCTTGTGCTATTTGGTAAAAGAGATGAGACAGTTAGTTCGAGTATATGTTCCCCACCCTCCGTGATAATTATTAGAATACAAATACACGACCGAATAAACAAACACTCACCATATTTCTCCTTCCTTCATACTAAACTCCACCAACCGGTCACCAGCGACTAAACTCGAATGAGCATGCGTCGATTTGCAGTCAAAACTCTAAAACTTACGTATTATTTAGTTTAAATTATATAAAACACATTTTCCTATGGTTTTAGAGGGTTTGCTGGTTTTTATAAGGATTAAAATATAAATTTAAATATTTTGTGGTGATATTATGAAACCACGTGAGAACGAGATTTTCGGACTCACGTGATCATATATTTCCCGCCGTTTTGAAAAACTTTTCTCGTCTCTTGTAGAACTTGACCACGCTGAAACCTTTTACAAATTTATCAAAAAAGAACGAAAGAAGAAGAAGAAAAAAAAAATGCCTCCCAGAGATTACATAGCTGAAAAAGGTACGTTCCACTTAATTATTGTGATCTTATTTTGAATTGAAAAATATTAGATAATATTTTAAATTAAAGTAGAATTTAAGAGTTGACCGTACGAATGATAAAAACAATGCTGACTTTTTTGGCGGGTAAATCTTGCATAAAAGAAAATGAAAGCAAAAATCTCTACATTTTTTCATATGAAAAAATTCTGATGAAATTATTTTGCTTTTACCTAATTTAAACTTATTAATTAGTTCTTATTTAGACTTAATTAATAAATCAAATATTTATCATGTACGTAGCCATCACTGAACGAAGATGTCATATTCCATATTTTTTTCGGTACTTATGCTCCGTGCTGAAATGTTATTATTTAAAAAGCCATTCTTAACATGGGGAGGGAGGGTGTTTTGTATTTTTGTATTCTGTACTTTAACCTTACAATTGAATAATAAAAAAAAAACTTTAAACTTGGAAATACGATTTAAAAAGTTTCCAAGTTTAATTAAAGTTTTTTTTTTTTTTATTCAATTGTAAGGTTAAAGTACAGAATACAAAAATACAAAACACCCTCCCCTTCCCATTTTAAGAATGGGTTTTTAAATAATAATGTTATATCAGCAGGGATCAATAAGTGCATGAGTACCTAATTGTTATTTTGATAATTTCGCGCCATATTTTAAAGAATGAAATCAGATTTAGTGTATGAGAAAATAAGGTAAATATCCAGATCCGCTACAGCACCGACCACTCTAATTTATTTTTTTAAAGGTAATTGAGGTCGCTGATAACGAATCTGATAGTCAAACTTGGGGCAAATTTACAGTTTGCATGATATTAACCCCTGAACCCACGAACTACTTTCCACAATTTTGCAGCTTCCGTTTACGGTACGCGCGAGCGCTGCAGCATGAACGACGGTTTGCTTCACCTAGCAAACTGCCTTCTGACATGGCGTACCAATCAAAAAATTACGGAATGACATTTTTTTTTTTTTTTTTTTTTTTTTTAATGACTTTTAAAGAAAAGTACAACAAATTGGGGGACCTTTTTTTTTTTTTTTTGTCTCACGTAGTTTTTAATGCGGTTTACAAAAACAAACATCTTTGTTTTTCATTCTTTTTTTTTTTTTGCGGGAGGGGGATTCAATTATAGAACTTGTGGCTTAATAGGTGCTTCTGCAGTTTAGTTAACCGTTTTTCCGTAAGTAACGCACCGACATTTACCAATTAGAACACCATTTAACATTTTTCGAAGATTTGGTACTGGTCGCGATTAGTTCCCTGCCGAACACCCTAAAAAACATTGACTTCTCCCTACGCATGAGCAAAGGACATGTTTTAGTTGCCATAGTAACTAAACGATCATGAATTTTTATCGACTTTGTTTTACTGTTTATGAATATTGAAATAAAAGACATTACTACACATTTATTAATATCTCACTTTTAATCACTTTTATCGACTTTTTTTTTTTTTTTTACTGTTTTACTGTTTGTGTCACTTTGATCGACATTTTCTCTTCTTTTTTAATAGCATTTTCTTAAAATGAATATTAAAATAATTTCCCAACTTTTTTCATTTCTATGTGTTTTTAGTTTTCTGTGTTGAATGAAACTTTTTCATTACAACAATAGTTATCGACCCCGGTTCTTTGGCTGACAAACGACATCTGTCGGCGGTTCTTGAAAAAAATTTGTCAAAAAAACAAAATATAACAAAAAATTTATCAAAAACAAAAACAAATATATAACAAATAAATGTTATCAAAGGCAAGATAAATTACTTTTCTACCAAACTAGATATAATTTTCGTGTTTTTATTCAATTTAACATGTTTATTCAGCTCAAAAAGCATACAGTGTTTACCGATGTATTGGAAAATTCAAAATGGCGGCCGACTCTCTCTTTAACACGGTAAGTTCGGGAAAAGGTGTTATAAATAATAAACTAGACAAAATACTATTAAAAAACACCGAATATATGTCAAGTTATGTCACGGTAACATATATTGAGCAAATTTCTAACAGTATTTTGTCTAGTTTATTATTTATTACACCTTTTTCCGAATACATCGGTAAACACTGTATGCTTTTCGAGCTGAATAAACATGTTAAATTGAATAAAAAACACGAAAAATATATCCAGTTTGGTAGAAAAGTAATTTATCTGGCCTTTGATAACATTTATTTGTTATATATTTGTTTTTTGACAACTTTTTCGAATCTGTGTACAGTAATACAAACCCATTAATCCCCATCCCTCTCCCCAACTTGGAGTGTTTTCCTTTTCTTGTTTTTTTCTTTTTCAACTAATTTTAAATTTTCCACCCCAAGGGTTTGTATTACTGTACACATAGATTCGAAAAAGTTGTCAAAAAACAAATATATAACAAATAAATGTTATCAAAGGCAAGATAAGTTACTTTTCTACTAAACGATATATTTTTTGTGTTTTTATTCAATGTAACATGTTTATTCAGCTCGAAAACCATACAGTGTTTACCGATGTATTGGAAAATTCAAGATGGCGTCTGACTCTCTCTTTAACACGGTACGTTTGGGTAAAGGTGTTATAAATAATAAACTAGACAAAATACTATTAAAAACCCACCGAATATATGTCAACTTATGTCACGGTAGCGAATTTCTAACAGTATTTTGTCTAGTTTATTATTTATAACACCTTTTCCCGAACTTACCGTGTTACAGAAAGTGTCGGGCGCCATTTTAAATTTTCCAATACATCGGTAAACATCTTGCCTTTGATAACACTTATTTGTTATATATTTGTTTTTTGACAACTTTTTCGAATCTATGTGTACAGTAATACAAACCCACTTAGAAAATTAGAAAATTCTTTGTTCTGGACCCCCTACCCCCAACGTAGTTTGCTTGGTGAAGCCATCGTTTATGCTACAGCGCGCATGCGCGTAGCGTAAACGGAAGCTGCAAAATGGTGAAAAGTAGTTCGTCGGTTCAGGGGTTAATACCATGCAAACAGTAAATTTGCCCCAAGTTTGACTATCAGATTCGTTGTCAGCGACCTCAATTACCTAACAAATTAGAGTGGTCGGTATTCTGTTGTAGCGGATCTGGATATTTACCGAAAATAAAAATCAAATTTTAAAGGCACGCAAAAATAATTTATTATATTTTTTGGTGCTAGTGCACTTACTGATCTGCGCTATTTTGTAAATCGTATTTCCAAGTGAAAGGTTTTTTTTTTATTTTTTTATTTTATTTTTTTTTTTATTCAATTGTAAGGTTAAAGTTGTAGTGAATAATGCATTATTGCATAGCTTACCTGGGTGTAGCTGCCAGAGGTGAGGATGCTCTTCCAACAGCCAAGAACAATAGCCTTGTGGTTATTTATACTAATAGAGTAAGGTAATATAAAAACCTTCCTCTTTGAAGATTCTTAGGTTATATCATGGTATGTTCTTATGGTGACTGACGAAGGATTTATATGCTGATGGATGTATAGTATGAATGTGGTATTGTGGTGGAAGTAGAGTGAAAGTAGGAACTAGTTAGATTAGTTAGCATTAGACAGCCATGTTCGGCCTTGTGCCAAATTTTTCTATTTTTTACTTTTGTAAAATTTCGAAAATAAATTATCATTCCTTTTTTTTTTTTTTTTTTTTTTTTTATGTTACTGTGGTTACAAGACCGGAGACGGTCGCGAAGAAGATTGTATTTTTTTTTTTTTTTTTTTTTGTCGCAACCTCACTTCAGGTTAGCTACTCTGTTATGACTTTTTTTCCCAATCCCCTCCTCATGTTAAGAATGGCTTTTTTATTTCAGCACGAATCAATAAGTGCATGCATGTACCTAACAAAACAATAACTTATGCAAGTTTTTTTTTTTAAATTAAAAAGGAAGGTGCTAATGAATGCACTTACTGATCCGCGCTATTTTTTTTAAATCGTATTTTCAAGTTTAAAGTTTTTTTTTTTTGTTTTTTTTTTCAATTGTAAGGTCAAAGTACAGAATAGGTACAAAACACCCTCCCCTCCCCATGTTAAGAATGGCTTTTTAAATAATAACGTTATTATTTCAGCGCGGATCACTCTCTGCGTGCATGAGTACCAAAAGGAAATACAAATAAGCGTGATTTATAAATTTTATAAAACTAAACAAATTAATAGTTTCGGAGATAGTAATATTTTTCCAATGGATTATTTTCTTTATAAAATAGATTTAAATATTTTGTTCGAATTTCGAAAACACAGGTATGTTTTCACGTTCATAATGTCTACTACATGGGAACGTTATTTTAAAGCGCCAATTATGTAAACACGATTTTCGTCTCGCAATTTCATTATTTTCGTTCGATGAAAAAAATTTGATTTATTTTGCCTTTCTTTTAAATGATACAAAAGTTATATTGATAATATTAATTTATAATAAAGTTACATCGTATTACATATAGTGTGGGGAAATTCTGTAATGAATTTTGGCAGTCCCTAGCGTGTGTACAGTACAGTATTGGAGATTTGATAAAGTGTCTTACTTAAGGGGGCGTTTCATCAGGATTTGTTTATGTTGGACTTGAAGACATTCAGGTTGTAGTCAGGTGGGAAACAGGCAAACGGACCAGTTCCACAGGCGTGCAGCGTGCACTTTAAATGAAAGTCCTGGAAGTGTATAGGTACTAGCCCCGGTTTGTGAACCGCGACTGGTTTTGCGTCCTTATCCACGTGAAATTCCAAAGGCTCACAGTTCATCATGGGTAGGGGCTGGTGTTCGCAGGTGTTGAACGCCGATGAGGCGTACTAATGCATTATATAGCCAGTCCTTGAGCACGGGGACATTTTCCTCCGTCGCGGCTATGCCTGGAGGCATTGTTGTGTGTTTGGGTGGCGGAGTCCCAACTCGCTGCTGGCAGCTGCACGAATGGTGGTTGGCTTCGTTTTCCAGTGATGATAGCGAGTCTGCAGGCCAGGCTACTGGAACTGCGGGGAAGTCTTTTGGGGATGACCCCTAAACATACTAGGGCCTCTCTGCACAGGAAAGCCTTCCCCACTTTATCCGACACGTAGAGGAGTTGTTTAGTACCCGGTGCTGAACCTACTATGTCAATGGTTGAGACTTCTGCAAGGATGCCACCAATGACGCCCATGTCTTCTGTTATGGCTCCTCGCATGGCTAGCTTCACGGGAGATATGTCTGACTTTGCCACACCCATAGCTAGGGCCGTCCTGAGGGGAATTACGGAACTTTGGCACCCGGAATCACCTACCATAGGTATTTCGACCGTGGTGGGGGTCGAGTTCTGCAAAGGGTATCCCAATGTCTCGTGATCGTCTGGAAGTGGAGTAAGGCGCAGGCGCACAGTTAGAATAGGATGAGGCTTAGACGGCCGGGCAATCCATTTGTCCTCATACACGTGGTGTTCCATGGGACCGCGCTGGGCCGGTCTATTTGGCAGATTTTCTACCGCGCAAAGTTGATGGTAGATTGCGGTTGCATCGTCATCTTCAGTGCTCAGATTGACTGTCGTTTTCCTGCCCTTATTCTTTGACCTGGAGTTTTGTTGGCACCACCTGGATGACTTGTCGCGGTGTCCCCATCCATTGCAATCTGAGCACCTGCTGCAGCAGGTGGCGTAGTGCCCTTTGATGGAGCATTTGCTCATTTGTTGCATGTGGTGAGCCATGCGGGTGCGGGGCACATCTTAGCGCGATTATTCCTATCATTTGGTTGGCCATGGCTGCGTCCGCCACTTCTCTGTTGGGGTGTTTTTCGCCTCTGACCGCGATGTCGTCAGGTATATTTTGTGTTGAGTTTGGTGGGACATTGCAGCAGTGTTATCGCCAACCGCAGCCCTGGTGGACTTTCCCTGCTCCTTTTGGGCAATCAAGTCCACAGTTTATTCCCGAGTGCGGTCAGTTTTCGGGTCCCCCAGTATCTCAGTGAGGATCTCTGGGTCTGCAATGCCTCGGATGAGGTTATCCAGAATAATCTCGGCGCTGTAATCGTATTGGTGCTGACATCCGGTTTCTTTACACCTAGCGGTAAACTTGCAAAGGGCAGCCAGGCAGCCTGCCCTTTCAGCGCCGCCAGAAATGTTCTTATGGGGGTACCTGGGGTTTAAACCATTTTGCTTAGTCGCATGCGATGAAGTGGACCAGTGTGCTTTCCTCCTTGACTGCGAGGCGTTTAATGGCAGCCAGGAGTTCGGCCTCAGGCATGGATGCTACATCATTCTGCAGGTCCCTTAGGATGTCTTGCTTTAGTTCCTCATCGCAACAATAGAATAGTGCCGTTGTGCATTTGTGCACATGGTGGTAGGCACCGTCATGCCGGTCTTATACATATTCCACTGTGTGGTGAATGAAGACCACTGACCAGGAGAGCTCCCTGCAGTGAAAAATAGTGAATAATTCCACCCCATCTTTCCAAGCTTATAACTCCTCGAAAAATGTAATTCAAGCCCTAATTTTTTTTTTCAATTAAAGGAGCAAGGACCAAGGTTTTATTAAAAAAAAAAAAAACAAAAAAAAAACAATGTGTTTTTTTTTTTTTTAAAAAAAAGGTTTTAAACTTCGGACTTTACAGGTAAATTTCTAAAAAAGCGATTTTTTTTTTTTTTTTTTTAAATTTGAATATATTATTTATTGACCTTTTCTCTTCAATTTGTGATATATAAAACTCCCCGACATAAATTATTTACTTTTTAATAGACATTTCAAAATGGGTGACACTTGGGGGGGGGGGCCTGAATTAAAAAAAAACGTTTGTCTAAAATATTATATTCGGTTTATTGGAAAGAACATAAAATTTCACATTGACCCTGAAAATATCGTAAAAATAGAATCAATAGAAAAAATTTTGATAGATTTTTAAAGTTTAAAAATTGAAAAATATTGAGTTCGGAAAATTCATTACTGTTTTTAAAAAAAAAAAAAAAATATTTCTATTACTTTTAAAACAACTTTAATAGTTTATTTTGGAAGTATAATCCATAAAGAAAATAAATAACCCACTTTTAACAGAGAAATTACGAGATTTTTATATTTTATTCGCAGTTTCTTGTTAGGGGTGTCAAATTCCTACAAAAATTCTGATACTGCTATCCCTGCACTAATAGATGGAGGCTGCAATTTAAGTACTGGTTTCGGGGATGGCTGTGCCGACATTGGATGTGCAGACTGCTGGTGCATGCTCATTGGGTTGGGTTTTGTACCCACAGTTTGCAACAGGACAAGCTAATTCGATGCTAGACATAACTGGATATTGGTTGTCGGTATCAGAATGGGAAGAGTCCTCGCTGGGTGAGTACATATGAGGTGGATCACCGTCTAGAAGGCTCCATGATGTAGAGGACATAAATGAAAGTCCTCATCTTCTGTTGGTTGCTGGACGACATGAAAACAGATGTCCTTTACATCAGAGCCTGAAAGAAAGAAGCTTTGTTCATGGAATCTACGTTTTGGTTTTGGCACAGATAGAATGGGGAAAATTTTTGACAGTGGTTTCAACTAGACGGGTGTTTATTATGAAAGATTGGCGAGGGAGGACCAGAAATTGGAGTTCAGACGAGCACTTGCCATGGAAGTAACGATAAAACAAAGACAGGCTCGCAACATCTCTCCTGTGGGAGAGAGGTTGCAGGGAAGAGAAAAGGGCATCCCCCCCTACGAAGCCTATTTTGTACTCCGTCGAGGCAGGATAGGCTGTTTTTAGCAGCTTCTGCCCAGATGGCAGCAGTATTCAATCCTTGGACGTACTTGGCTTTTATATAGTGAATTGCATCACTGCATCAGTAGTGAGATATCTTTTGGAGCGGTAGAAGGACCCCACGATTTTCCCAGCGACCTTGGCAACAAACTTGATGTATGTGTTCCACTAGGTGTGTCAGAAATTTCGTGAAAATAGTGAATAATTCCACCCCATCTTTCCAAGCTTATAACTCCTCGAAAAATGTAATTCAAGCCCTAATTTTTTTTTTTTCCAATTAAAGGAGCAAGGACCAAGGTTTCATTAAAAAAGAAAACATTTTTTTTTTTTTAAGGTTTTAAACTTCGGACTTTACAGGTAAATTTCTAAACAAAATTACTTTTTTTTGTTTTAAATTTGAATATATTATTTATTGACCCTTTTCTCTTCAATTTGTGATATATAAGACTTTGGTACATAAATTAATTATTTACTTTTTAATAGACATTTCAAAATGGGAGGCGTAAATTATTCGACCCCCTGTCTTTCCAAGCTTATAACTCCTCGAAAAATGTAATTCAAGCCCTAATTTTATTTTGAATTAAAGGAGCAAGGACCAAGGTTCCATTAAAAAAGAAAAAACAAATAACGTAGTTTAAAAAAAAAAGGTTTTAAACTTCAAACTTTACAGGTAAAATTCTAAAAAAACACTACGTTTTTTTTTTTTTGTTTTAAATTTGAATATATTATTTATTGACCTTTTCTCTTCAATTTGTGAGTAAATTATTTACTTTTCGGTGAGTAAATTATTTACTTTTTAATAGACACTTTAAAATGGGGTGGGGGGCGTGGATTAAAAAAAACAACGTTTGTCTAAAATATTATATTCGGTTTATTGGAAAGAACATAAAATTTCACATTGACCCTGAAAATATCGTAAAAATAGAATCAATAGAAAAATTTTGATAGATTTTTAAAGTTTAAAAATTGAAAAATATTGAGTTCGGAAAATTTATTACTGTTTAAAAAAAAAAAAAATTTCTATTACTTTTAAAACAACTTTAATAGTTTATTTTGGAAGTATAATCCATAAAGAAAATAAACAATCCACTTTTAACAGAGAAATTACGAGATTTTTATATTTTATTCGCAGTTTCTTGTTAGGGGTGTCAAAAATTTCTACAAAAATTCTGATACACCTAGTGTTCCACTTCAGACCCGGAGTAAAGGTCAAGCCCAGATGCTTGTCAAAACATAGAGCTTCCCCAAGACGAGAGCCATCCATTTCAATTGATGCCAGATGTGGATGAGAGCATTGATGTAAAGAAGCTTGGTTTTAGATGCATTAAAAGTAACCAGTTACCTCTCCCCCCCCCCCCACTATAAAATGTCAGAAAAATAGAAGCTATTGTGAACAATCCTATCAATTTGCTTGTTCTGTCTGTCGAGAATGTAAAAGGAAGTCTTTGAAATAAAAAAGCTTATAAAAAAAAAGTATGTAAAATGAGAATTCAGTAAGTAGAAACAATAGCAAAAAACAAAGGTAAATGATATTTTTTACTATAACAGAATACAAAGCAGTATAGTTTGATATTTTTAAATGTTATTGAGACTTCTAAGAATGAATAGGGCATTTAAATCCGTTGCAAATTTAGCTTTTAGTATTAATACCTGTTTCTTGAAATTCTTTTATGTATGGCTGCCAATTTTGTAAAGAAAATGCAAAGCTTTGGATGATATTAATACCTGTTTCTTGAAAGCTATTCACAAAGAATAATTTAAACTTTTTTATCATTCAGAAAAAGGAATCCTGCCAGTTTTATGTGTAAATTTTAAGCACAAATAGCTGAATTTTATGAAAATAACCAAAGAAAGCGAATTTTAAAGGCTCATGTATTTTATCACATGGCCCTAGGTGCAATAAACTTTGCTCATGGAAAGTGTTATTTAGTGCTGCATAAACACATTCATAATCCTAAAGATGAATAAAAGAAAGCATTGTGGTTTTACTGTAAACAATAAGACGGATGAAGACACATTCCTACTTGGAAAATTGTTATTCTTGAATAACTTCTCAAGTCAGTCATGGAGTCACAAGACAGTTATAATTAATTTGGATTTATCTAGGAAAGCCTTTGTAGATTGGAGATCATTCTGTTTCGAGTTTATCAAGGAGTGGTTAAAAAACAAAGAACCGATAGGTGTTGTTGTTAAGGTAGAACTAGACAAGATACTTATATAGTTCATCGTAAATATAACTGAAGATAAATTCTCAAGCAATTTTGGCAACATAGAAAGCATCTCTAAACATAGCTTTATCATCACCCTTTCAGACGCAGGAGATGGACTTAACGAGGAAACCATAATTCCCTTAATAATGGGTCCAGCCATTTACAGTGATTCTTGGAAAGCTTAGAATAATATAGAAGACTATTCTTTCGGTGATTATGCCATAAATCACTCTGAGAATTTTGTGAACCCAGAGGACCTCGAAATTCATGCATAAAATAGTGAAAAGACCTAGTATTTGCACCACATATTTACTTGCTAGCTATCTTTTCATCAGAAGTGTAAAGGACGAACCTGACATGATGCTTAATAAATTTTTCAAATGAGTAAAAAAGTAAATTAATATTTTTTAATGTTTTCTTTGCATGCAAAGGTCGTTTTTTTCTCCTTTTCCTTGTCTTTTTTTCATTAAAATGAGTCAAAGTCTTTCTTAAATTGTTTTATTTTTTATTCGTGTGTAAATCTGTGGCGCATGCATTGTGAGCAATTTGTTTGGAATTGTCTGTTGTACAAAGGAAAATAATCCCCAAGAAACTTGTATTATACCGTCCAAGCAGTAAATTTGTGAAAGCTCTAAATGTCATTAGTTTTTAGTGGGCGCCAAAACCCCTAAAAACAAACTAGTGCTCAGTATTCTGTTGCAGTGAAAGGTAACATTCACTAGTTAAAATAACTTTTGTACCATTTAAAAGAAGTAAAAAATAAACTAATAATTAAAAAGAATTTTTCCAGTGTACGAAAATACGAAAATAACACTAAAATTGTGTTCACATTATTGACACCTTGAAATAACATTCCTATGTAGTTAGTATGTTTTAATAAATGTTGCAAAAATCAGCAAATGGTCAGATTTTCATGAAATTTTCTATGCTTATTCACTTTTCAATTAGAAATGTTTAAAATGCAGATTTTTTAAAATTGGAAATTTTTTCTTATGTGTTTACCCTACTTATTTAATCTGAATAAAAGATTAGAATTGAGCAAAATCTCAACATGTAATGAAGCTGAAGGGTTAAAAACAAAACGAAATATTTTTTCTTGAATTCATAAATAGAAAATTGAAGTTCAATATCATGTTTTGTAAAAAAAAAAAAAAAAAAAAAAATTCAGTTCTCAAATCAATTGAATTACAAAGAAAAAAAAACAATTTTTTTTTTGTTTTTAAATGATTTAAATTTGATAGTTTTGAACGATCAGTTTGAAAAAAAATTTAGAGTACGTTTTTGAAAAATATTTTAATATAAAAATGATTATTGCCATCGGTAAAATATCGAAATATATTGTATAAATATTTGACATTAGTGCCTTCATGTTTTTAACGCTTTTTTTTTTTTTTTTAGGACCCCCTCCCCAATGGGCACTCATTACAGATAAATTATTAATGTTAGCATGGCATAAAACTTATTAATACGTTTGCCATTTGAATTCACATATTTATTGTATAAGAAAAAATATTAACCCAACAATACATAAATATTTTAAAATAGTACGTTTGTATTTTTTAAAAATATGTGTAAATATAAAGATGTAACAAAACAATAGCAAAAAGATGTTATTTCCATTTAATTTTTAGTGCTTTTAGTCATCCGTCAAATTTACACATAGACAAAAAATGATATTGTCGATTTGCCACAGAGAAATGGAGGCCTCTACTGTCTGGATTTAATGTTTAACGTCTTCATGCAATGCATATCCTCATTGCTCACTGGCCAGGTTTCACCTGCGTACATTATCACACGGCTTCACTTGGGGCAACAGTGTAGTTTCTGTACCATTTTCTGATATCACTATTCTAGTTCATATCAAAGATGACTTCCAGGATGAATTGCAATATGTGTGAAGTTGGTTATCGCCCACACAAACAACTATTGTTCATGATAGTAAGGTACAGAGAGCATTTGTTGGCTTCCCCACAAGAGCAAAATGTGGCACAAGGTCGTTAATGTGCGGAGAGATAAAAATTGCCTTAGTTAATGTAGAAACCCTTCTATACTAAGGACAAATTGACTTCAGTGGAGCATCAGAACAGATACTACACTCTGATCTTCGTCCAAAGGTTGATTAATTTTTGTCAGTTATGTCAGAAGGCTGTGGCTGTGGCATGCAGTAACTCTTTCTATTGGTAGATCAGTTCACTCCGCATTTAATATAATTTAATTATCCTTAACAAAAGATAATCTGGTTTTCCAAAAAGGAAGGGAATCAGATTCATATCAAGTCTTACAGAATGATTCTGTGATCTTAGAACAACATTTGATGTAGAATCATTTCTCCTGGTAAACTTATCCTAGCACTAAGTGGAACCAATCTACACTCCTCAATCTTCTCTAATCGCTTTTTCATAACTGGATACTTCCCACTGTTCTGTAAGGATTCAGTGTAAACACTTGCATGAATTTGGAGTTTATATTCGTAACACTTGACAAGAGAACATGGTCTAGAATCAGATAATCAGGCCTACATCATTTTGACATGATTGGATACCCCCCTCCCATGTCTTATATCTTATGTCGGATAGACACATGTACTGACTTGGAGTTCATATACTCTTGAATCAGATACTCAAGCCTACATGTACTTTAGATTTATCTTACAATCTTACAACAGTTATCGTTATTTTCATGGCAAGGGCTCATCTGAACTTCAATCTATGGTCCCCCCTCGCCAGACTTTCACGAAAAACACCCGTCTAGCCAAAACCACTATCAACAATTTCCCACACTCTTTATCTGTGCCTAAACCTAAATGTAGATTCCATGAACAAAGTTTCTTTCTTAGAACTGCACGCCTGTGGAACTCTCTCCCATTTGGCTGCTTTCCAGCTGACTACAATCTGATTGTCTTCAAGTCTAACGTAAACAAGTTCTTGATGAATCACCCCCTTCAGTAATCCAATTTACAAAATTTCCCCGAATTGTTTTACTATGCTATAATCACAATGACTAATATATACCCATTAACCCTTATCCTCGAGTGGCCCCCGGGCCTTGATAAGTGGTGATTCCTATGTAAAAATGAAATTAATTTACTAAAAAGCATATAAAATAAAAATAAAAAAGGCCTTCAAACCTCTCGATAAAATCTTGCATGATCTTGATGTGATATTTTGATAGGTGGTTTTTATTATGCATATGATTTTCAACCAAATACGTTGAATTGTTCTACATTTTGCTGACAAACTGAATGCTAAGTTTTAAATTGGTCTGATTTTGTAGGAGTGCCTTATTTTTAAAAACAAAAATACTCAAAAGAATTATTGGTTGGAGCAGCACAGGACCAGAACAAAGTTCTGAAAGTTCATTATCTAAACGTTTTGGGTTCGAATCGTGGTGTGAGATGTTTTTTTTTTTTTTTTTTTTTTCTTCTTCCCCTCCCCCCGATTTTTTCAATTTAAATATTGAATCCTGTGTTATTTAAGCCATTTTTCACGTGATGTTCGTTTTCCTGTTTTTCTTTTTTTTAATTTTTTTTTTTTTTTACTTCGCTTATTCTTAGTGACACCCGGGTATCCACTGATTTTAAAAATTTTAATATCGAAACAGGCTTATTTAAGCCATTTTTCACGTGTTCGTTTTCTGTTTTCATCGTTCGTTTGCCTTGCGTTAGATTTTTTTTTTTTTTTTTTTTTTTAATGCGCTTAATTAAAACGTTGTTTTCTTTTCTTACTTCGCTTGACGACTTACAAACATCTTTCACTAACTCATTATGGCTGGCCGATACCCCCCCCCCCCCCCGCTTAATTAAAACGTTGTTTTCTTTTCTTACTTCGCTTATAACAATGCTTACATCGTCGTCGTCACGCTCGACGACTTTCAAACATCTTTCACTAACTCATTCTGGTTGGCCGATTTTGTTTTCAAACTTCGCCTCAGGGCTTCGGGTTCGATCCCCCCCCTCCCACCCCAGAACACCACACACACCTACAAACACACGGGCAATGCTGGGTACCCCTTGCTAGTATAGATATAGAAGCGAAAATGTATGTATGTGTGTTCGCTTTTTCTGTGTGTCTACAAAAGGCTTCTTTCAGAGAAGCGGTCGCTCGGTTCACAACTTTTTAAAACTTTTTATATCCCATACAAATCGTAATATCTCACAGTTAACAATGAAGCTCGCCTGTCTATTTAATTTGCTCGATTTCGGGAAGATAAATATTCAATATTTGTCGCTCGCCGCATGTGGGTTAGTCTTTTTCCTATAACATCTTGGGAGCGAGGAAAAAAGCGTTCAGCAGTAAATGAAATCCCGCAGTCAAATTGACCTCATTAACTCATTAAAACGAGCACCTGCTAAATCCAACTAATTAAATAAAGTCAAACATGTTTCCGTTAGCATGTCACGGTGGGGCAATGGTTAACGTCGCACGTTTTTTTTTTTTTTTTCACAACTTTGCCTCAACGGTTCGGGTTCGATCCTCATACTTACTTTTTCTTTTTTTTTTAACCCCCCCAAACACCTGGGCAACGCCGGGTACCCCTCGCTAGTTAAATATAAATTAAATTAAAAATAAATGAAATAAATCAACTTTAAATATTTCTAAACAGAACAGTTAAAACAATTCTAATAACATTCATTACATGGGGTTAATAAGTAGATTTTCTTTAATCTAGTATGCAAATAAGATTACTTGAATGTAGATTGCCTTTGAATAAAAGTGTAAAAGTCTGTTTATGAAAATGAATTTGTGAAAACTAACTTTTGTAAAAGTCAGATTGTGAACAATGAACCAAGTGGTGTTTTTTTTTTTTTTTTTTTTTATATAGAGATGAGTCAATAAAGTGATTTAATTGTGTAATTGAGCAAAGCATATTAAGAAATAAGTCTAATACGCATAGATAAAAATGCAGTTTGGTTTTACGGAAAAGTACAACTGGCGCTATACTTGCCCTGAAACAAGTGAAAGAATTACCTTCACAAGAAGAACCTGTATTTTGCTTTTGTGGATGTGGTGAAAGTTTTTAAGTGCCAAAGGAGCATGTATGGTGTGGATTCTGTATAAATTTGGTAGAAATAAGTTGGTGATATCAATTGCTTAAGTAATGTATAGAAATGCTTAGTCATGTTAAAATTGACTGCACATTAAGTGACAGCTTAAAAATAGGTTCTCTACTGAATTGCTTTTCATTTGTGTCTTAGAAGCGTTGTCTGGGAAACGTTGTCTATGGTCGTTCACCAGAGATGCTGATGATTTAGTAATGGATAAAAACTTAAAAGCTATTTAGAGTAAAGGCAAGGGTGTAATCAGGAAGGACCAATAGAGAAGGGGGTCCAAATTTTTAAAGCAAAATTTTTACAAAATATATTTTAGGGCAACCTAAAAATTGCAATTAATGTTGATTGAATATTCTTAAAATGTGAAATTTAAAAATTGATTTTTTTATGAAACTTTTTTTTATATAATATGCAATTTTTGTGTTGCCCTAATTATAACTTTTCATGTTTCATAATTTTATTTTGTCTGGTACCTTTTGTCACATTCTGGTTGTAATTAAATACTTATAGATATACGAAGCAACATGAACGAAACAACACAAAGTTTTGTTTCGTTTTTGTACAAAAAAAAATGAAAATAGTAAATATTTTGATTGGAACAAAACAAATCCAACCCTGCAAAAGGTAGGTAAACTTTAAGACGTTATTGTGAAATGGCAGACTATTGATTCCTTAGCAGTAAATAATTCTGACATTAGCAGGCAAATTATTTATAAGGCAAAAGCCTGGCTGTCCTACTGCTGCTTTAAATTCAGTTAAAAAAAATTCTGGTCAATTCTGAGAGGGCCCAAAAAGCCTGGCTATTCACTCTTGAGTAAAGGTATGAGAGTGAATTTTGCTGAGTTTGTGAAAAGGGAGTCTGGTGTAATTTAATGTTTTGTGATACTTGTAAGTATTAGGTACATACGTTTGATGGATTTACTCTTAGATTGAGAAATGATAGATTTATATGCAAGTAGAAGTAAAGATGGATGAGAACTTAGATATGATAAAGTATATTTGAATGATAAAGCTATGGCGGTTGTCAAAGTTTATACTTTGGTGATAACGCCGGGGAAAGAAAAATAAGACCTAATGGGGCCGACATAAGTTGCGCAGTGGACATAAGTCCATGGCAGAGCGGAAACGACAGCAACATTATGAGGTGTCTGAGACCTCTGGTGTTGACAATTTTTAAAATTAAATCAAGGTCGAACGCCATGACATGGGGGCTGTGATGGCATATAAGCGGGCATCAGGGGCAACCGAGCGGGAAAGAAACAAGGGGAGTCTGAGTTCGCTATTTGGAAGCGATGGCCGGTTTGATTTAGAGTGGCAGCCGAGGCAACGTTTGAGGTGTCTGTTTCTACTTTAAGGGGTATGTTGGGATCAATTGTCATAAATAAAGCATGCTCGAGTTCTTTGAGGTTGGATTCAGGTAGAGGGAAAACTTGGTTCTATGCTAGCTGTTAAATTTTATCTGAGAAATGAGGAATCCATTGAGTATAATATGAAAACATTCTGACAATCCGCTGTTGTGATTTATCATCTTGTGATGATGGGGGTAGATATCATCTTGTGATGGGGGTAGATATCTCATGGCACGGAAACGTTCAGGATTTGATTTTACAACTTCAAACAAGACTTCATGCTCTAATAGGGTGACTCTCAGTTCACATAATGTTCTTTTTCTCATTGGAACTTATGCCATACTTCCTGACAACATTTAAGAAATTATTAATGTTTTCATCATGTTCCATCATTACTGCTGCATATAGTAATATATTAACATGCACAAGTGTTGGCAACCTTCTCATGTTTTATTGAATTATCTATCGATCATTGGAAACCTGATACGCCGTTTGTTACGCCAAATGGTATGTGGCAGAATTGATATAAAATTCCACAGGTTTCGAAAGTTGTCAATTTCTTTTTTCTTGTATTGATATTTGAGGACGGCATTGTGTCCTCTGATATGCATTCCACCCATGTAGTCTCATTGCTTCATCTTGCTAAGCAACAAACATGTTTGGGATTACCAAAATTCACTGTTTTCAATCATGCATACCTGCGATTCTAAGTGAATAACTTGTAACGATTCGTAACAGGTAAGACGAATGATAACCAGTTAATAAGGCTTTGTTCCTCAAGAATCACAGGTATGCATTCTCTGAAATAGAAGAATGAGAAATTGCTAAAATTTGCTAAAATTTTACAGTGACAATGTTAATATGATAGTATCATTTCAAATATCCCCCCCCCCCAGTTTTATCAAAGGACCTACTGTTGATTTTATATGTAGGACCCTTCTTGTGCAGTGGTAAAACTTCTCAAATACACTTGTAATGTTAGGCTGTATAAGATTGTTAACTTTGGTTAAAATCAGACTTTCTTCTTTAATCAGATGTTTTTTATACTTAACAGGCATTTTGATTAAAAACCTCCGAACACTCCCAGACACATAAAATAAGGAAAACTTTTGAAGTGATTAATGCGAATTTGTAAACATAATCTACAACATAAATTTAGGCAGTATGAATTATTGTGGAGCTATCTTACTTTGTTTCCTGAAAACCTTTTTCAAAGTGGCAGGTGAGAGTTACGTTTTAGATATTCAGAATTTGATTTTCTGATTTGACGATAAAAATGCTTGATCAATTGGTATGATTTTTGGAATATATTTTTTTTGGGTCACATCTATGTACATCATTCAGATTTTTTCTTTACTTTTATTTATTTTTTTAATATGGGAAAATTCTGGACAAAAACCATTTTATCTTCATGCTTTATCTCTGTACCATTCATTATTATAATGTTGAAATAAAAAAATTTAGATACTTTTTCTAGTAAATTTTATTTAAAACTTGGAAAATAAAATCCCTTAAAAATTATCAGTGCTTAGAGCAAAAATCTAAAGTTGAAAAAATCAATTTTCATTAAAAATGTTATCTAATTGTCATGTCACAATTACTTAAATATTACTCTATTTATTACATGAAACATGAACTTTCATGATTCCAACATTCATTGATATCTGCCATTAATTGTAACGCGATATATTGCAGTTATTTCTCCTGACTACATGCTATTTATATATGTTTAACTTGAAATTGATTTTGAAATCTATGTTCATTAATAATTTTCCACTTTATCGATTTTGAATTAATTATATAATTTTTGAATTTTACTAATTTTCATAATTCTCACAATTAAGTGGATACCATTCAATAGTTCACTTTTCAATCTAATAACAAAGTGCCAAACTACCTCCCAGATGATAGTTTTAAATAACATTTTTTTTTTTTCTCTTAATTTTTTTTACTCACTTTCACACCAAACAAGGCATATCACAACTTGGACATAAGGGCCTACTAATTGAGATCATGCCTAAGAAAGATTAACCAGATATTTGTTACGTTACATTTGAACTTCTGCATGCCAGTACAGTCAGGAAAGCAGGTAGCAGAATTCCAAAGTCTAGCTGTTGGAGAGAATAAACTATTAATAGAAAGCTTTTTGGTATTTAGGGACCTTAACAGTGAAAGGGTGTGATTTTGTTACTAAATGGGTTTGTCGGGATATGTACGTTGCATAACAAGTTCATTAGAGCACATTCCATTAATATACTTGTAAAACAGGCACAGGGATGTGACGGTGTGGCGATAAAACAGGGGTTGGAGCCTTGGACCTTATCCAAGAGGGAGAGACTAATGGTAGATGCAGCAGCCCAAATATGACAATACTCCATGCATGGGCGAATGGTGGCCTTGTAGAGGTACAGGGTACTCTCAGGTGTGGGCAATTTTCTAGCATGATAGAAGGAACCCACCGTCCTTGCAGCAACCTTTTCAATGTCCTCAATGTATTTGTTCCAGTTTATATTTCCTGCGAATGTTAAGCCTAGGAGTTTAAAGGAAGAATTCTCAGATAGGGAGTTATTTGTTATGGACATTGGTGGTTGCAGGGGTGTCTTGTAATTGTTAAAGGAGTAGTTTAATTTTACTAGCATTAAATGTTACCATCCATTTTGGGGTGAAGGTCATTTTCTAAAGATTCAGCCATTATCCTTTGGCAGAGCAAAATGCTTCATTTTACTCTGAATAGTTTTATAAAATTGAATAAGAGAAAGATAAGATATTCGATTTTTGATCCAAATAAAAAATATGTAAAAATTCATGATTTGACTTTGAAACGGGTGATTTACCTTACAGACTGATTTTATGCAAATTTGTTAGGATTTGATCAGTCATCATATTGGGTTTACCAGCATATGTTAGATGTGACTCAAATCAACACAAATCTTATTTAATAGGCAACATTTGTTTATTCAAACCCAACTTAGTTATAAATATAAAAATCAATAGGATTAGATATAATTGTGTAACAGATGTTTATTTTTAATTACCAATTGTTATTGGATGGAATAGATTAATTTAATTGCAATTATCAAGAGATATCAAATTTATTTACAAATGTTGCCTGCCATCTAATATGTATCTAGTCTGCAGATGCTGCACTTAAGGTAATTTGTCCCAGTCAATGTAGGGGAAACCTTTCATGAGACAGGTTTTTTTTTTTTTTTTTTTTTTTTTTTTTTCATACTGCCAGAGTTTCCCCTTTTTTCCCCTTGTTTTAGGGGAGCTGGTTTAACCCTACATTAAAAACGACCTTATGTCTAATTTGCTTTCATGGGGAAGCAAATAAATACATATATGAAATGTTAACTGTAATATTTGATTTTGTATGTTATCTCCCTTGCATTGTGTTGATTTTGTCAAGATCGTTTCAAGGGAGATAAGTTTTGAAACCAGATACATTTACAAAATATCTCAAAACAAGAATCGGTACATACTGAGTTGGCCAGTGAACATTCTATTTTTGTAAATATTTCTTGAATCAAGATTTTATGAACCAGGGTTGGGAACTTACATCTTGTCATCAAGAATAAAGTCCTATGAGGGTTGCATAATCAGAAAATAGATTTCCATGAACTGCCTAAAGATATTTGTCATGTTTTAGACATTCTGAAAATAACTGGACAAGTGATTAAAAATTCCAAATTGAAATGAGATTAAAATCGATGCTCTCCAAAACTCATTTATTATATTAGGAGTAATTGTCTGTGTGCATGTGCGTTTGTATGTCCGACTAAAAGTAAAAAAAAAAAAAAAAAAAGAACTAAAACACAAAGTTGGTATATTTTTGATCAGCGTTGCCTTGGATAAATATTTTAAATTTGGGGGGAAAAAATATTCCTTGTGGAGTGAGGAGGTCCACTGGGTCAGTTTTCGTTGATGAAAAGTTTAATTTTTCAGTGTTATAATCTGAGGAAAAAATGCAGACTTATACTACCTAGAAGAATCCATTATATGAAGGAGAGTTGTCTGTGTGTATGTCCCTTTAAAGAGGAATGGGCTGGGTGAAGGAGGAAGATGTTGGAGAGAGATAAGGATAAAGAGAGAAGGTAAACTGAGGGGTAGGGAGATAGACATTTTAATAGAAATGTTACATGCTTGTTCCAGGTGACGTTGGGTAGCCCTGCTAGTCTGTCTCAAATGCATTTTTAACAGTTTATAACATTGTGTAATTGTCATAATAAAATGGAGCAGATGTTTTTATTTTAATCTATTTTCAATCAATTATCTATTACATAATTCTGTTTTACTTTTAATTAGTTGTATTGAAAGGAGATGTCTTTTCTGCCATAGACAGAAGTTATTAGATCTCTAACAAATTAAGAAATCTTTATTCAATTTCCCCATAAAAAAATTGAATTCATCGAAATTTATTTAAAAAAAAAAAAAAAAAAAATCTAGATTTTGTTTTTCTTTGCCGTTTTGATAAAAAAAATAAAAATAAATAAAAAATAGCATTGCTAGCACTTCCAAATTTGTAATTTTAAAGTATTTTATGTTGACTAGAAAATTATTTCTGGCTTTACAATTCTTAGCAATCATATATATAAAATTTGAAAGTTATTTATATAAAATAAATTTTGAAAGTTATTTACATCCAATACATTTATAGAGTAAAACCATCTAAAATTAGTTTCATTAATGGTTCAATTAATGACTAGCCAGTAAATAGAATAAATAAAATCTATATTTTGCTATAAAGAAACCACTCCAAAAGTTATACTTTTACAAAAAAAACAAAATTTATGTAGTATTTTGGTAATACTGACTAGATACTACTAGTCATAAATAAAATGACTGTAAAATATATGTAAGATTTGATTTATTTCAGATAAGGTCAAGACATTTCTCCGTGATTTCTATGTCGATGATAATGATGGGAAAACCTTTCCTTATTCAAAGCAATTGGTAAGTTATTTTCTTTTCTATATTTTTCAATTTTCTAAAATTTATTTGATATAAGAAATCTTGATTTCAAGTAAATTTTCCTTTCTCAAATACCCCCATTTTTTTCTGTTGTCTTGTCCAATTTGCAAAAGTATATAAAGATTTAAAACAAATTAGAAATCTATATATAAAAGTGACCTATGGAATGGTCTCTACTAAACTAATGTTAATAAATTTGAAACTTATTATATTGGGATTTGGATTTGTGGAACAAATCTGATTTGGCTTTTAGCTGGTAAGAATAGCTGCTAAGGGGTCAAAATTGAAAAAATCTGAACTTGACATGCTAAGTTAACTAAACATGTTACTTTTACACATCCGCAAATATACATTTATACCTTTTTAATGT
Organism: Euprymna scolopes; assembly: GCF_053919585.1. NCBI lineage: Eukaryota > Metazoa > Mollusca > Cephalopoda > Sepiida > Sepiolidae > Euprymna > Euprymna scolopes. Next base: position 40,122,851 of record NC_136492.1, read on the forward strand.
TATTTAAGTTATATGTATATGAACTTCAATTGTAATGAATAATGCTCGAGTGATGTTTTAGTTTTGATTCTAGCTGATAGCAACCAAGTCATATTTTTATTTATTTTTAAACTTTAAATAACTATTTATTGGGTACCATGTAATAATCCAGAGTACTGTCTCTATAATAATAAATATGAAATTTGCATATTTAAGTTTATTTTATGGTTTGGCAGCCTGTTATTTTATATTATAATTATTATCAAAGGGCAATAACTCTTCAAACTGAGTCTAGTTATTCCTTTCATCCTATTCTGTGGATCACTTTTGGAAATGAGTACTCAAGAGACCAAAATGAGTGGAGATAGATTGATGCTAATAACAAAATATGAACGTTTTATTAATAAAACGCTCGCATTTTATTAGCATCAGTCTATATCCAGAGACTATGGAGTTTTGCACTTCAGATTCAGTCGATTGCTGAATTGCAGGCTGTATTTCAGTTGCCACAGATTTGACCTCTGATCTACCTTTTCCCCTATCACAACCCTTCTCTAACTGCTGCAGTCTTCAGCCATGCACACTGTCTGTTGGGTTTATGTTATAGACTCCTATTAAATCCATCATTAAAGAAACAAATATCCCACTAAATAAAATTACACAAAACTAAATTAATAGATATCCCTCCATGGACTATACAAAAACCAAACATAATACTAGATCTCAACACACCCCGACACCTACCTGGAAAAATTATCAGAAATTAAAGAAAAATTTCCAAACCACCAAAACATTTACACTGACGGCGCCAAGGACACAAAAAGCACCGGCAGCGCTGCAACAACAGGAAAAACTACCAAAAGGAAAAGACTACCAAACGAAGCATCTATCTTTAGTGCCGAAGCAACTGCCATAGATATGGCACTTGACATCATAAGAGAAGACCACAACCAAAAATTTATCATCTTCTCTTGACTCATGATCTGTATTGATAGCCCTAAAAGGGAAAAAAACTAGAAAACCCTCTAATAATATAATGAATAAAATAAACAATCTAGAAAAAAGAAAAGAAATCATACTCTGCCACATAGCCACATAGGTATAAAAAGGAGGGACAAAGCTGACCTAGCAGCAAAGTCATCCCTAAAAATGACCATAGATAAAAAATCTCAAAATTCCCTATACAGACATGAAATCAATAATAAACATTTAAAAGAGAAATGGCAAAACAAAGAAAACAAACTCTTCAAAATAACACCCAAACTTAAAAAAATGGACACAGAAAAAAAAAAAATAATAAACAGAAGAGAAGTCATACTAAATCGACTCCACATTAGGACATACACATCTAACCCACAATTATTTATTAAAACAAGAACAACCAAAGTGCCAATGTGGACACTTACTGACTATAAAACATATTTGAGGATTGTAAAAATACCAAAATTATAAGAGGAAAATATTTTAACAAAAGAAAATTAGGAAAAATACTCCAAGAAGGCGAACCAAAAATAATTATGGATTTCCTTAAAAAAATTGGAATATATGACAAAATTTAAACATTTATTACAACAAATGAGAAAATATAAAAAACATCTAAACACACAACAAACAAATTATCAATATATAATAAAACTATGCAAACCAAGTATAGCAAACACCTATCTACAAAATAATCCCCTCAATATGAAATAATTCTGAAGACTAGGACCAAATCAAGCAACATAAATAAACATCTGAAGAAATCTGTAAGAACCTGAAGGTTTTATTCCCCCCAAAGGAGTCGGCATTAAATAACCGAAAAGGTTTGATATGCCGTAAAACAAAACCACCAACCAACCTATTAAATCCATTTGAATCATTCATTTAGCTTTCTCTAAATGTGTAATCTGACGAAGACTCCAAGGAATGTTCATCAGTATGTAAATGCAGTTCTAGATGGTTTTGATTTCAGAACATCCAATAAATTTCAGCAGCTTGACCCTGATTGTTTATACAATGACATGGTTTGATGTGTTATTCTGGTTATTTCTTTTTCCACAAGTCATCCACAAAGGAAAACCATTAAGTCTTCAAGGAAATAGTTGTGGTGTGTGCTCCACACTGTTTCTTTTAGATCCATGGGCCATAGCTTGTTCTCGGTGCTTGAATAGTTGGCTGAAAGAGAATTACTCAAGTGGACTGTTCTGCCTGACAGCTAAATTATAAATTCTACAGACAAAAATAAAAACTTTAGTCGTCGGTTCCTTATTTTTATAAAAATTATGTTATCAAATAAAACTTCTAAACTACAATATTCTGTATTATACAGTGGGATTAAATTCCAAATAGATTTGTTCGACAACACAATTATTTACAGTTGAATGTAACGGTTTAAAAAAAAAAAAAAAAAAAAGGAAGAAAAATCTATCTGCGACGAACGATTTTTAAAAAAATTTTCTTTTAGTATTCCCGACGGCCTGGTGATCAGTGAGAGTGGGGTGAGCAGGTGGTGTACGAGAAGAGATTTAGGCAGTTTTGAGCTTGTTCAAAAACTAGCAAAATTTGGTCGCCCCAGTGCTTTTGTACCTGGGTAACAAGGTGTTTTCCTCACCAATCAATAATTACTACGTAAAAATCCCTTCGAGTGACCACTGCCCACATTACGCAATCATGCAATTTTCTAACAAGTTTCTCACGACAAGTTCCGGTTCTTGACCCCAAAGGTCATTCCAACACAAAACAACAACCAAATATGGTTCCTCTTCAAATAATTGTTTCATTAGTGAAATATTATCTGAATGTTGTTATTCCCAAATCAGCCCAGTTGAATTTTAAATTTCCCTTGCTTTGACTTAAGTCATCAAGCAGCAAGGCTGGCTCAAATTGCCCGGTGTCCTTCTATATCAAATGTTATTAAGTTTTACTTAATTATTACTGTCAAATTCGCTCTATCAAGCGGTTCAGTTACAAATAAAAGTAAATTGTTTCCTCTGTTACATTGTCAACATCAATATTTGATTTATTTCATCTACGATCACCCCCCCCCCCCCGCCACCCCATTTATATATTTTTTGTTGGTCAGTAGAAATCACACAGAATTACTTAAATTGAAATCTGCACTCACCGATACTGAATTACTTGAAATTTGGCACAAATATTCCCCTTCATGAGTTAGGAAAATTTGCCAAATTATTTTGGTCCTAAACCTTACCGGTCGGATTTTTTTGGGGGTGGGGGGTAAAATTTGCATATTTTACTTCCAACTTTTTGCCGCGAAACATCATGGAATTTTAGTGTTTTATAAAATTTAAAAAAAAATACTTCCACATATTCAATATTTCTAAAATTTGGTAGGAAGGGTATTTAGGGGCTGTAGAATCCGAATATTTATTTTAACCCCATATCTGGTAGAAAATAAAACTGCTCACCCAAAAGCATGTCCCCCAAATCATCAATTTTCTACCTATGTAACTTACGGTCAGTCTAGAGAAAATATGTCCTCTTCAATTTCATATTTTTTTTATAGCATCTACTGTGACTGCTTAAGTTCTCAAAAACATTTTTGTGAAGGTTTCTAGCCCACCTTAGAAGATATGGCCCTGTAAAATTTATCGGGTTTTTTTTCCTATGTACGTACTTTAATTCAGTGAAAGATTGATAAAGACAATCATCCTAATGCTCCCAAACTCCTCAAATGTTCATATTCTTAAACTATTCAATAAGATAGTCTTTGTTAATTTAAAAAGAAAATAATTTAAATATATTTTGTAGATATTGCATTTTGTATGGTACGGATAGATTGTCTTTAACAAGTGATAAACATTGACTCAGGCATTAGGATAAACACTTTATAGGGTTTTGTAGATGGCATTAAACATGACAAGAAATTATTTCTGATTGAATTTAAAAAAAACAAACAAATTTCATTATTTTCATGAAACAAAAAATTTGATTTTTTTTTTTTTTTTTTTTTTTTTTTAATTTATGTGAACTTTTTAAACTAAACATATTTTTTACCCATAAATGTTTTCAATTTCATCACTTAGAAAATTCTTTTACTTATATTTTTTACAAGTTTTCAAAAAGTTATTTTCAATAATCTAAAACTTTTTTTCATTTAGGAGAAAGTGCTAATAAATATACAAAGTTTAAACTGCTGTCTATCAAATTTTGTTGTGTACAAAAATTAAATTGCTTTGTATACCATTTTTTGCACAGATAATTTACCCACTTTGAACAAATGATAAACTCTACCATTTGGTGTGTTAGGGACATCAATAGTGCCCAGAATATTTGCTAATGTCACAAAGCATATATCCTTAAAATTCTTTCCAATAAAATGAATGTGATGGAAGAGCTGAATGCATGAACTTGATCAGCAAATGCTTATTTTCCACATTAATTTTTAAGACCATTCCAATCCAAATGTTACTCTCATACCTGCAACAAACATATTCTGAAAAAATTTCATTGGTTTTTCTTCAACCCCAATAGAGAAGTCATATATCAATTCATAGTTTTCATCTTCACTACATTGTTTCATGGCTACTTCCACTCTGTCGAATAAATTGATGAAATCTTGCATTTTCAAATCTAATAGTGAAACTTGTTTCCTTAACTTCCTCCTTTTTAATCAAAATGAATTCGATTCCTTCAGTTGTAGATTTGCAGTATTCAAACATAGTTTCTGTTGAAAGGATTTGTTTGGAATTTTGTCTTCGTAGACTTTCTTTTGCTACTATCCTTTTCACTGTCCCACCTATGCCATCACATGGTTGTTTACCATGACTAGTTGCAAAGAAGTTCCATTTTGCATCAAATCCAAAATCTTTTTGATGGTTGCACAAATTGGCAAAGTTCTTATAATTCTTGTATTGTGCTGCACAACCATCTGTAAAATATTCAATACTTTTCACATTTGGCAAATTAGCCTTGATCGCCCCAATTTTGTTTTCAAGCTTAAAATAGAGTACCATTGGGTGTAAAGTACATTGAGAGGTACTCCAATGAAAACTCTGGATCTCATCTTGAACAACAAATTTGTAATTTTCAGCAAAATCCTCAAGAAATAAAACTTAGCGATCACTGGTATCTTTTTTTGCTTTAAATATCTGGATTGTGATTTAGCCAAGTAAAAATGAGGTGCAAATTCATTTAATTGCAAAATAGCTAAATCCACATAAGCTTGACAGGATTCCTTGTGAGTTATTAAAGTTGGTCTGTCACTTGTTATCCATTGGGAGAACTCAATAGAGTTTTCATGACCAATACATTCTTCAAGGGTGTTGTAAAGAAATTTTTCATGCTTCTGTGATGATTAAGGATAATTTGAGCACCTATGAATCATACATTGTATATTACTTGTATTGCAGACAATATATTTTAAGAGATCTTGATACGGTGATTCCAGTAATAGTTTGAGATGATATTTTGGTGGATAGTGCATAGACATACAGCATGTGTACCTGTGCTACCAGCAAGGACACACCATTTTGGTCTAAGACTACAAAATTTTGAAAACCCTATAGATACTGTTGGGTTCTGTTCCTTGAATAGTCTGAAGAGCTCATTTAGGTTGCACAATGAGTCTCATCTGCTGGTATAAATTAGGTTTAATGCTAACATAGTCTTTCCTGCCTGGCATCGATCGAGTGTACTCATCATCTTGATAAAATGCTTGCACTAATTGTGCAATATCAACAAAGACTTGCCTCTTTTTTGTTCATGCACAGCTAAAATACCACTTTCCAAACACAATTTGCGAGCCTTGCATACAATGTGTTCTGAAACACCAAATACATTCATGAATTTTTTGTGATCAATCGGTAGAGGCAAGTGTCAAGATCTGTATTTTCATTTTAGTGGATTTCAGTCTTCATTTTTGCTGCAAGAACCTCTATCATTTTATCAAAGCACTTAGCTTTATCTAAAATCTTATTTTTTAATTTTAAAGGTTCATCACATAACAGCTCAAAGTCGATGTTTAATGACCTACTGATTGCAGAACAAAGTTTTCTCTTACCTAAACGAGCCTTTCCAGAGTTATGAAGCGTTTAAATAGCGGAGAAACATTCATTGATATTTGTCTTCTGCTTCAAGCTTTTGCATTTCCTCATCCGATACACCCCTTTGTTTTTCATCATCAAGAAGTTTGCTGATTCGTATTCGGCAATTTAGGACAGAGTTTCTTGCCTGGAATAAGTAACAACTTTTGCTTTATCTGCCAACTTAAAAGAAATTGCTTTCAAACTGCCTTTAATTTGCTTATGATTTTTAAATGGATCGCAACAACTGTTTTCAAGTCACTCATACTTAGTTAACAAGGTCTGATTGTGATGATCACAGATAGTCGGTTATAGTCAATATTTACATCCATTGCATCCAAATGATCCACTGAAATTAATCCAACCTGTTTATCATTGAATAAATTAGTACTTGTTTCAACTGTTAGCTCAGTACAAATAGAACAATTCATCTTTTTATCTGAAAAAAAAACAAAAAAACAAAAACAAAAAAAAACTACTTAAATTATTCTGTGTGCTAGTAAAAAATCCAAGTAGGAAAATGCCACCGTTCTCTTTGGATACAGGAGGAAAAGTGACTAATAAATATTTTAGGTGCCACAGACAAGTTCAGTCAAAGGAGGGTCATTCAGAGTTCAAGAGTGGCCTAATTCTAAAGTTATTACAATTAATACCTATTAGAGATTTTATGTTTAAACAATAGTCTACAAAAAGTTTATTGCTCAGTGTAGCTTCATACTTGTTTTAAACTATTGAAAAATAAATTTTATTGTAACTTCCTAAATGAAAAAAAAAGGTTTTAGTTTACTGAAAATAACTTTTTTGAAAAATTGTAAAAAACAAAAAAAAAAGAATGTTTAATGCCATCTACAAAAACTATAAAGTGTTTATCCTAATGCATGAGTCAATGTTTATCACTTGTTAAAGACAATCTATCCGTACCATACAAAATGCAATATCTACAAAATATATTTAAATTATTTTCTTTTTAAATTAACAAAGACTATCTTATTGAATAGTTTAAGAATATGAACATTTGAGGAGTTTAGGAGCATTAGGATGATTGTCTTTATCAATCTTTCACTGAATTAAAGCACGTACATAGGAAAAAAAAGCCGATAAATTTTACAGGGCCATATCTTCTAAGGTGGGCTAGAAACCTTCACAAAAATGTTTTTGAGAACTTAAGCAGTCATAGTAGATGCTATAAAAAAAATATGAAAATTGAAGAGGACATATTTTGACTAGAAGTATTTTTTGTTTTAATTTTATAAAACACTAAAATTCCATGATGTTTCGCGGCAAAAAGTTGGAAGTAAAATATGCAATCCCCCCCCCCCCCCCCCAAAAAAAAAAATCCAACCGGTAAGGTTTAGGACCAAAATAATTTGGCAAATTTTCCTAACTCATGAAGGGGAATATTTGTGCCAAATTTCAAGTAATTCAGTGTCTGTCGGTGTAATGACCTGGTGAATTGACATGGAATGACCCGTGACTATAAGTTTGTTTTTTTTCTTTTGTACTCAATTTTTGAAAATTTCATTCATCTTAAAATGCATCACCTGTCTCCGTGTTTTTTTTTTTTTTTCTTTTTTTTTCTTTTTTTTTCTTTTTTTTTTTTTTTTTGATACCACTCCCAATTAGAGATTGCTCTGCTTGGAAAGAGAAACAGATACAGAAAGAATGGTTGACATTCATTTTCTGTTTATAATCTTTTATATAAATAAAACGAATGTGTAGGTGTCTGAAAATATTTAACTGATAAACTCTTAAACTGCTGGTCACATGATACTGAAATTAACAGGAAATAGATGATTTATAACTAGTTAAAATCTTTGTTTGGATGAATAATGCATTCAGAAATGTTGGCAAGTTGAAATGTAAAATGTTCAATTCAACTTTCCAACATATTTCTATTACTTTTGCATCAATTCAAAGGTAGCTTGAAGTATATATTAATTAATTGGAATTTATTGAGATGAGTATTATTTATTAATTTTATTTATTGTGGACTATTATCCCCATCTTTCTTAGTTGTTTCACGATGTTTCAGCCAACTATTCCTCTGGCCTTCATCATGTGGCAACTGCGACAGGATAGGAACTCTGAATCTCCTGACTGCATCCACTGCAATTACTGCCTTCCGTAGTTGTTGTCTCACCAGATCTGATAATAAACATGAATTTATAAGACCCAAAAATTCAACCTTGATCGGCCTTCGGGGCCCGTGGCGCAGTTGATAGACGTTAAATCTCTACGGTTCTAAGTGAGAATTGTCTGAAGATAGGTTTCAATCCTACCCAAAGCCGGCCAGAGGCTTACTTGGCCAAAACGTGGTGAAACAACAACTATGGAAGGCAGTAATTGCTGAGGATGCAGTCAGGAGATTCAGAGTTCCTATCTCGTCGCTGTTACCACCTGACGAAGGCCAGAGGAATAGTTGGCTGAAACGTGAAACAACTAAGATGAGAATAATAGTCTGCAATAAAATTAGCTTAAGTATTTTAATTTTTAAATCTTTATCTCTGTTGCTAGCTCAAACGGTAAGGAACGCAGTTGATGTGCTAAATGTTTTGGTTTTAATTCTAGCTGATGGCACCAAATGGAGAGTGTTGTTTGCACAATCCTGCCTCACGGGATCAATAATTGTAATGAGGTTGTCTCAATCCCTAAATGTAGGGGTTAATCCTAAGTCCCCTATAGCTACACTCTTCTCTTTGTCTAGCGATAGACCCTTCAAAATGTAACCAAACACTTGTTCCTGGGACTACAGCTGTGATACCCAGAACGCACAAAACATGCATTACCCTAAGTCTGTGTGGCAATACCTTTAACTCATTCGTGGGTTGACCGTTTGTCGTCAGACATTGTAATTGAATTCTTGTAGGGACTCTGCTGAATGGCGGGTATATCGCTTTTCTCAGCTGTGTCGGGGTCAGGTGAAGTGTTTTCGTCTTTCAAGTTAATTCTTATCACCTGCGCTTAACATAAAACATGTAGCCTATTGCCGACATTTCTCTGAAATCTGGGCTCTCTTGTATCAAACACTCCACCTCATCCTTAACCTGTAAGCAAGCTAATTTGATACTGTCTGGTGCATGCAACGGTGTTACAATAAAACTCACTAAAATCCAGTAGATTTTCAGACTTGTTCTGCTTTTAGAGTTAATCATAATTTTTAGACAAGAGTAAAACAAATTTATGAAATGTTTTTTCACTACTTCCTTACATTTCTTTCTTTCTCTGTAGAAAAATTTGGCTCACCGTGAACAGGTCAGCATGGTTATTGATGTGGATGATGTCATTGATTTTGACCCTGATTTGGCTGATGGCATTGTTGACAACACTCAGAGGTACACCCTTATGTTTGCGGAAGCTGTTCAAGATCTGCTACCAGAATTCAAAGAGAGAGATGTAAGTAAAGTATTTAGAGTTTTTTTGAAACGATCATAATCTACTTATGCAGTTTGCCCACAAAACTGTGTACATTTCTGCTACAGTTGCATGATATCTGTTTAAAGTGATGCTGGTTAATATTATGTGCTCTGTCTGGTTTATACAAATAAAGTAAATTTAACCAATCTGTAGTAGAATGGGGACAAAAATGGATGGTCACATTCAATGCTGCCAAGACTGAACTTGTTTCCTTCAATAATTACAAGAAACCTTCTCTACCACCAATAACAATGGCTAAAGACTCCTCTGAAAGTACTTCGTTTAAACTCCTCGGCCTAACGTTCACAGGAAACGTGTTGGAACAATTACATTGAGAGCATTACCAGGACTGCTGCAAAGGTAGGCTCTCTACTGTGCTAGAAAGCTACTAACACCCGAAAGTATCCTGTACCTCTATAAGGCCACCATTCGCCCATGTATGGAGTATTGTCATATTTGGGCTGGTGCATCTGCTACTAGTCTCTTGCACCTAGACGAGGTTCAAAAGCGTCGCCAACCTGATAGGTCTTGAACTGTCATCTTAGCTTCAGCCTCTGTCCCATTGACAAAATGTTGCATCCCTCTGCCTGTTCTACAAGTATTTTGATGGTGAATGCTCTTACGAACTGCAAGTATTTTGATGGTGAATGCTCTTACGAACTGCAAGCACTCGACATAAATACACCCGACAAACCCAACATGCAACTAAATCCCACCCCTACACAGTAGAGATCCCTAGATGTAAGAGAGCTTTCTACTTCAGTAGTTTCTTCCACAGAACTGCTAGACTTTGAAATTCCCTTCTGGGTCCCTGCTTCGCCAACTGTACTGACATGCAGAAGTTCAAGTGTAATGTGAACCAACATCTTACTGCCCAACTCCCTACATAGGGACCTTGTAGCTTAGGTCCCTGATAGTAGTAAAGTGGCAATGTGCCTTGTTTGGGGTGAAAATGTAATAAAAAAAAATAAATAAATAAAACAAGTGAGCCGCAAAGTCACCAGACAAATTATATCTAAGTGGGACTGATCAGAAATAGTCAGTTATTTAAACAAGATTTTCTAATTTGAAAACCAACTAACAATTGGTTCATTTATTTTCTTTAATATTGTAAAAAAAAAAGAAAGTTAATTCATTGAAGGCAATACAATGCAGTGTAATGGATTGACACGAACTAAAGCAAATTAAGACACAAAGTAAATTAGGACAAAGAACTGAGGAACAAGCTAAACAGATTTACCTTTTATTAATACTATATATATATATATATATATATTTTTTATTTTTTATTTTTTAAAATGATACTTTTAACATTTAATTGTGTTCTTACTTGTCTCAGTGTGGTGTGATGGAAGTTCCACATCGTATGATATTTCAGGAATTTTTCTTTTTCAGATGTGTGTTCAACTTTAATGCAGCCTCCCCGTATGCTCATTTGAACTAAAGTTGAAAACCTATCTGAAGAAGGGAAATTTGCCCGAAGTGTCATTTTACAGAACTTCCATCAGACCACACTGACACAAGTAAAAACATGATACAATGATTAAAGAAAAAAAATATGTTGTATTAGTAAAAGGTACACCATTTGATTGCCTTCTATAAATTACCACTATACAATGCTTCAAGCAAACTACATTAACCTTGTAATAAAAAGTAATTTAGCATTTGATTATTTGTATGATATTGATTTATTTGAAAAATTTCATAAGTTGGTCCTTATATAATGCATTAAATTGGAATGAAAATATATTAAAGATACAGAGCAATTTATTCCCCCTCACCTTAGTAATCATGTAAATTAGAAATCATATTTTACTGTTAAGTTTTACTTTTATCTGTATAAGATCCAGGGACTTGTTTATAATAGAGAATGATGCTTGCTGGAAAGCTTTCATTTGATCTCATTATATTGTAAAATCATCCAATTAACAATTAGCAAAAACATAGTACTACATACAAATGTATTTAATTATTAGAATTCTTTTGAGATGGGTAATTTGTATATTTTTATCAGACTTATCATCTCACCACCTTTTAGCCAACTAATCCTCTGGCCGGCTTTGAAGATAGCGCTTTCAATCCTACTCAAGGCTGGCCAGCGGTTTAGTTGACCAAAACATGGTAAGACGATAAATATATGAGACAGTAATTATATAAGATACAGGTGAAAGATTCAGCATCCTATCCTGTCTATGTGTTTAACAACCTGACGAAGGCCATAAGAATAGTTGGCCGAAACATTGTAAAACAAAAACTATAAAGATGAGGATAATAGTCCGATAAAAAAGAAATACAAATGATTCATTATTTTTTTTTCTTTTTATATCAACTCTGAAAATGATTCCTACAAATAATTAGATTTATTGCCAGGAATCTTTTCATAACCGCTTATGCTTCTTGCTGTTATTCTGCATGTTCAAGATCATTTTGTTTCTCTGATAAATGGCGCAAAACATGTTCTTTTACAGAGCCTATTCACCCTCGAATTGAAATAGCATTTGTTTATGGATGACACAAGTGGTTATTTAAAAAAAGAAAAAAAAAAGAATTTTTTTTTTTTTTTTTCTTTTTCAAACATTAACCAAGGAAAAAAAATTTCCATAAAATTTGTTTAATTTCTTCTCAAAAATAACATGATCAAAATGTAATATATCGAGAGCAATATAATTTAATACACAACTTGAAAACTATTTTTACAGTTTATAACACTAGTTTTTTTTGTTTGTAATATTATATACACACAGGATGTCTCACAAAATTTACCCACACTTATCAGTGTTGTCTGGACAAAAATGATCATCAATTTGAACATTTCCGAACATAATTTCAATTACATTTTTCTTCTATATTCAAAGCTATTCCATTTAACTCTGTTCATAATGTCCATAAATAACTTATTGTTGGGTAATGTGAGTATCTTATTTTTATTAGATTTGTGCAAAAATGTTTTTTTGACGTTCAACTTCAAAAGATCATAACTGCTTTCATAATAAACTTTATTAATCGAAATGAGAATCATTAGAATCAACCCATTTTTGCCAACGAGAAACAATTTAGAGAAATCTGGAGTTCTGGAAGCGATGAAGTAATAGAAGGCTGATTCAGCATCATCTCAGCTTTTAAAGCATTTTTTGTGCAAGAAGTTGTCGAGATGCTTGAAAAAGTAATAATCGGTGGCCAAAAGGTCCAGTGAATATGACGGATAAGACAGTCTCATAGCCCAATTAGTTCAACTTCTGCTGTTGAACAACATATAGGCGAGCGTTGTTATGGTCCCGTCATATTGATCAATCTCGGGTATATACATCTGAGCTTCTGGTGCATTTCATCAATTTGTCGGCCGCAAACCATCAGTCAGTCACCATAACCTTTTTTTTTTTTTTTTTTTTTTTTTTTTTACCCCCGCAATTTCAACTCTTCAGGAAGTGTTATGGAGCTTCTCCGGCATCCAACCACTGTGCAGAGCATCGCTGATTGTCGGAGAAGGTCCACTTATCACACGTCACAATCCACTCAAGAAATGGGTCATCTTTGTTGTGCAGAACGAGCATAGAAAACACCTCCAAATGACGATTTATTTTTATTATCATTCAATTCATGTGGCACCCATTGATCCAACTTTTTTGACTTCACTGTTTGCTTTCAATGGCAAACTACTTGAGTGATCGACCTTGAGTTCAACAGCAACTTCTTGCGTGGTTTTGCGATTAAGGCTTTCATATGTTCATTATCAACTGCAAACGGCTGGCTGCAGCTGTCTACATCTTCCAGGCTCTCTTCACCTTCTTGAACCACCGTTGTGCCACACATTCGTTAGTCGTTCCTGGGCCAAATGCATCATTGATATCATGAGCTGTCTTGGCAGTTTTTCGGCCTAGTTTGAACTGGACCAAGAAAATTGTATGGATTTGAATTTTATCCATGCTGTCGAAAAGCCTCCAAAAAAAATGAAGAGATTGAGAACCGTAACAAATAACACTATTTGATAGAGCGAAAAAGGCACATCAAAATGATAACATGACTATATTTTATATCAATGAATTAATTCAGAAATCTATAATATAAATCTTACCTGTCTGTTTAAATGTTTGTATGTCTGCCTAAAACTATCGACAGAGGCGATGGATTTTCATGATCAGTATTGTTTTGAAGCTCTGCCCTTCGGACAAAATATCAAAAAATTGGCTGAAAAACGTGAATTTCTTCACCCTCAACTAAGCACTTTTTTACAGGGAGGGGGTCGCTTTTTTTTCTTTTTCTTTTTTTTTTTCTCCAATATTTTCGAAAGTCATCTCTTTTCGATTGACTAGCCTTAATTTAAACCTTCGCTACTTCCGGTTTGATGATGGATGCAACAGCAAAGACGTCAGGTTTTTTTTTTCTCCTCGCATGCTTTTATCTCCTTCATGGTATGGGTCTGCCCTGCCTACTACAACTTTTTTTTTTTTTTTGCTCAACAGATACGTCTAGGCACCCAGGCTAGTCACATATAAAAGTAACATGTGAGAAAAAGATATTATTTTTGTACCAACCTAATATTTTTTTTAGACACTATGTGTAGTTTAATGAAGGTTCATGCTTCTTTGTTATTAGAGCAAAATTCTAAAATGGAAATAATGAATTTCCAGTTCAATAGTATCTCCTTAATTTTCACGTCACATTAATGGACATATATCCAAAAATTAAGAAAAACAATACGGTAGAAAATTATTAACAAAAAATTGTTTTGCTAAAAACAAACAGAAAGCCCGAATCATAACAAGAGAGGTAATTAATTTCTGAAAATTTTTCTAATCTTAGACCAATTTAGCAAAACTCGATTCTTGCTAATCATCTTCAAAAACTTTTCATTAATAATTTTCTACCTTACTGGTTTTGTAATTTTCAGGTATGTTAAGTACAAGCCATTGGTTATACTTGAAATTCAATATTTCAAATTTTGCTTTTATAATGAAGAAGCACCTAAATTTTGAAACAAAACTTTTTTCTGTTATCATAAGGTAAAGGCAAAAATATTTAATCGTGCAAACATTTGAATGCTTCAGATGTTTTAGACATTTGTTTTACAAGTTCTACATTTAATTTAATGTTATTATGAATTCTTTAATTGTATAGAGATAGTAAGGTAGCACTAATTCCCAATATTCCAGAATCTAATAAAAAAAAAAAAAAAAAAAAAAAAAAGAAAATAATATAATTTTGAAAATTGTGATCTTAATAGAGATTACATCTTCAATATATATAATCCAATTTTTTCATTTTCTTCCTCTCAGGTCGTATCGAAAGATTCCCTTGACATTTACATTGAGCATCGTTTATTGATGGAGCAGAGAAATCAGCGTGCTGATGGAGGCCACGCAATTACAAGAGATCCACGAAACAAGTATCCTCCCGAGTTAATGAGAAGATTGTTAGTATTTATTTAAATCTCTGTAAAAACTAATCTTAAATTTATTTTGCCTGATTATTGCTACTAAAACCACCTAAATGAAAGATGGCTCTAGAAAACTGATTATTGCTACTAAAACCACCTAAATGAAAGATGGCTCTAGAAAACTGATTATTGCTACTAAAACCACCTAAATGAAAGATGCCTCTAGAAAACTGATTATTGCTACTAAAACCACCTAAATGAAAGATGCCTCTAGAAAACTGATTATTGCTACTAAAACCACCTAAATGAAAGATGCCTCTAGAAAACTGATTATTGCTACTAAAACCACCTAAATGAAAGATGCCTCTAGAAAACTGATTATTGCTACTAAAACCACCTAAATGAAAGATGCCTCTAGAAAACTGATTATTGCTACTAAAACCACCTAAATGAAAGATGCCTCTAGAAAACTGATTATTGCTACTAAAACCACCTAAATGAAAGATGGCTCTAGAAAACTGATTATTGCTACTAAAACCACCTAAATGAAAGATGCCTCTAGAAAACTGATTATTGCTACTAAAACCACCTAAATGAAAGATGGCTCTAGAAAACTGATTATTGCTACTAAAACCACCTAAATGAAAGATGCCTCTAGAAAACTGATTATTGCTACTAAAACCACCTAAATGAAAGATGGCTCTAGAAAACTGATTATTGCTACTAAAACCACCTAAATGAAAGATGCCTCTAGAAAACTGATTATTGCTACTAAAACCACCTAAATGAAAGATGCCTCTAGAAAACTGATTATTGCTACTAAAACCACCTAAATGAAAGATGCCTCTAGAAAACTGATTATTGCTACTAAAACCACCTAAATGAAAGATGCCTCTAGAAAACTGATTATTGCTACTAAAACCACCTAAATGAAAGATGCCTCTAGAAAACTGATTATTGCTACTAAAACCACCTAAATGAAAGATGCCTCTAGAAAACTGATTATTGCTACTAAAACCACCTAAATGAAAGATGGCTCTAGAAAACTGATTATTGCTACTAAAACCACCTAAATGAAAGATGCCTCTAGAAAACTGATTATTGCTACTAAAACCACCTAAATGAAAGATGCCTCTAGAAAACTGATTATTGCTACTAAAACCACCTAAATGAAAGATGCCTCTAGAAAACTGATTATTGCTACTAAAACCACCTAAATGAAAGATGCCTCTAGAAAACTGATTATTGCTACTAAAACCACCTAAATGAAAGATGCCTCTAGAAAACTGATTATTGCTACTAAAACCACCTAAATGAAAGATGCCTCTAGAAAACTGATTATTGCTACTAAAACCACCTAAATGAAAGATGCCTCTAGAAAACTGATTATTGCTACTAAAACCACCTAAATGAAAGATGCCTCTAGAAAACTGATTATTGCTACTAAAACCACCTAAATGAAAGATGCCTCTAGAAAACTGATTATTGCTACTAAAACCACCTAAATGAAAGATGCCTCTAGAAAACTGATTATTGCTACTAAAACCACCTAAATGAAAGATGCCTCTAGAAAACTGATTATTGCTACTAAAACCACCTAAATGAAAGATGCCTCTAGAAAACTGATTATTGCTACTAAAACCACCTAAATGAAAGATGCCTCTAGAAAACTGATTATTGCTACTAAAACCACCTAAATGAAAGATGCCTCTAGAAAACTGATTATTGCTACTAAAACCACCTAAATGAAAGATGCCTCTAGAAAACTGATTATTGCTACTAAAACCACCTAAATGAAAGATGCCTCTAGAAAACTGATTATTGCTACTAAAACCACCTAAATGAAAGATGCCTCTAGAAAACTGATTATTGCTACTAAAACCACCTAAATGAAAGATGCCTCTAGAAAACTGATTATTGCTACTAAAACCACCTAAATGAAAGATGCCTCTAGAAAACTGATTATTGCTACTAAAACCACCTAAATGAAAGATGCCTCTAGAAAACTGATTATTGCTACTAAAACCACCTAAATGAAAGATGGCTCTAGAAAACTGATTATTGCTACTAAAACCACCTAAATGAAAGATGCCTCTAGAAAACTGATTATTGCTACTAAAACCACCTAAATGAAAGATGCCTCTAGAAAACTGATTATTGCTACTAAAACCACCTAAATGAAAGATGGCTCTAGAAAACTGATTATTGCTACTAAAACCACCTAAATGAAAGATGCCTCTAGAAAACTGATTATTGCTACTAAAACCACCTAAATGAAAGATGCCTCTAGAAAACTGATTATTGCTACTAAAACCACCTAAATGAAAGATGCCTCTAGAAAACTGATTATTGCTACTAAAACCACCTAAATGAAAGATGCCTCTAGAAAACTGATTATTGCTACTAAAACCACCTAAATGAAAGATGCCTCTAGAAAACTGATTATTGCTACTAAAACCACCTAAATGAAAGATGCCTCTAGAAAACTGATTATTGCTACTAAAACCACCTAAATGAAAGATGCCTCTAGAAAACTGATTATTGCTACTAAAACCACCTAAATGAAAGATGCCTCTAGAAAACTGATTATTGCTACTAAAACCACCTAAATGAAAGATGCCTCTAGAAAACTGATTATTGCTACTAAAACCACCTAAATGAAAGATGGCTCTAGAAAACTGATTATTGCTACTAAAACCACCTAAATGAAAGATGGCTCTAGAAAACTGATTATTGCTACTAAAACCACCTAAATGAAAGATGCCTCTAGAAAACTGATTATTGCTACTAAAACCACCTAAATGAAAGATGCCTCTAGAAAACTGATTATTGCTACTAAAACCACCTAAATGAAAGATGCCTCTAGAAAACTGATTATTGCTACTAAAACCACCTAAATGAAAGATGCCTCTAGAAAACTGATTATTGCTACTAAAACCACCTAAATGAAAGATGCCTCTAGAAAACTGATTATTGCTACTAAAACCACCTAAATGAAAGATGCCTCTAGAAAACTGATTATTGCTACTAAAACCACCTAAATGAAAGATGCCTCTAGAAAACTGATTATTGCTACTAAAACCACCTAAATGAAAGATGCCTCTAGAAAACTGATTATTGCTACTAAAACCACCTAAATGAAAGATGGCTCTAGAAAACTGATTATTGCTACTAAAACCACCTAAATGAAAGATGGCTCTAGAAAACTGATTATTGCTACTAAAACCACCTAAATGAAAGATGCCTCTAGAAAACTGATTATTGCTACTAAAACCACCTAAATGAAAGATGCCTCTAGAAAACTGATTATTGCTACTAAAACCACCTAAATGAAAGATGCCTCTAGAAAACTGATTATTGCTACTAAAACCACCTAAATGAAAGATGCCTCTAGAAAACTGATTATTGCTACTAAAACCACCTAAATGAAAGATGCCTCTAGAAAACTGATTATTGCTACTAAAACCACCTAAATGAAAGATGGCTCTAGAAAACTGATTATTGCTACTAAAACCACCTAAATGAAAGATGCCTCTAGAAAACTGATTATTGCTACTAAAACCACCTAAATGAAAGATGCCTCTAGAAAACTGATTATTGCTACTAAAACCACCTAAATGAAAGATGCCTCTAGAAAACTGATTATTGCTACTAAAACCACCTAAATGAAAGATGCCTCTAGAAAACTGATTATTGCTACTAAAACCACCTAAATGAAAGATGCCTCTAGAAAACTGATTATTGCTACTAAAACCACCTAAATGAAAGATGCCTCTAGAAAACTGATTATTGCTACTAAAACCACCTAAATGAAAGATGCCTCTAGAAAACTGATTATTGCTACTAAAACCACCTAAATGAAAGATGCCTCTAGAAAACTGATTATTGCTACTAAAACCACCTAAATGAAAGATGGCTCTAGAAAACTGATTATTGCTACTAAAACCACCTAAATGAAAGATGCCTCTAGAAAACTGATTATTGCTACTAAAACCACCTAAATGAAAGATGCCTCTAGAAAACTGATTATTGCTACTAAAACCACCTAAATGAAAGATGCCTCTAGAAAACTGATTATTGCTACTAAAACCACCTAAATGAAAGATGCCTCTAGAAAACTGATTATTGCTACTAAAACCACCTAAATGAAAGATGCCTCTAGAAAACTGATTATTTCTACTAAAACCACCTAAATGAAAGATGCCTCTAGAAAACTGATTATTGCTACTAAAACCACCTAAATGAAAGATGCCTCTAGAAAACTGATTATTGCTACTAAAACCACCTAAATGAAAGATGCCTCTAGAAAACTGATTATTGCTACTAAAACCACCTAAATGAAAGATGCCTCTAGAAAACTGATTATTGCTACTAAAACCACCTAAATGAAAGATGCCTCTAGAAAACTGATTATTGCTACTAAAACCACCTAAATGAAAGATGCCTCTAGAAAACTGATTATTGCTACTAAAACCACCTAAATGAAAGATGGCTCTAGAAAACTGATTATTGCTACTAAAACCACCTAAATGAAAGATGCCTCTAGAAAACTGATTATTGCTACTAAAACCACCTAAATGAAAGATGGCTCTAGAAAACTGATTATTGCTACTAAAACCACCTAAATGAAAGATGCCTCTAGAAAACTGATTATTGCTACTAAAACCACCTAAATGAAAGATGCCTCTAGAAAACTGATTATTGCTACTAAAACCACCTAAATGAAAGATGCCTCTAGAAAACTGATTATTGCTACTAAAACCACCTAAATGAAAGATGCCTCTAGAAAACTGATTATTGCTACTAAAACCACCTAAATGAAAGATGCCTCTAGAAAACTGATTATTGCTACTAAAACCACCTAAATGAAAGATGCCTCTAGAAAACTGATTATTGCTACTAAAACCACCTAAATGAAAGATGCCTCTAGAAAACTGATTATTGCTACTAAAACCACCTAAATGAAAGATGCCTCTAGAAAACTGATTATTGCTACTAAAACCACCTAAATGAAAGATGCCTCTAGAAAACTGATTATTGCTACTAAAACCACCTAAATGAAAGATGCCTCTAGAAAACTGATTATTGCTACTAAAACCACCTAAATGAAAGATGCCTCTAGAAAACTGATTATTGCTACTAAAACCACCTAAATGAAAGATGCCTCTAGAAAACTGATTATTGCTACTAAAACCACCTAAATGAAAGATGCCTCTAGAAAACTGATTATTGCTACTAAAACCACCTAAATGAAAGATGCCTCTAGAAAACTGATTATTGCTACTAAAACCACCTAAATGAAAGATGCCTCTAGAAAACTGATTATTGCTACTAAAACCACCTAAATGAAAGATGCCTCTAGAAAACTGATTATTGCTACTAAAACCACCTAAATGAAAGATGCCTCTAGAAAACTGATTATTGCTACTAAAACCACCTAAATGAAAGATGCCTCTAGAAAACTGATTATTGCTACTAAAACCACCTAAATGAAAGATGCCTCTAGAAAACTGATTATTGCTACTAAAACCACCTAAATGAAAGATGCCTCTAGAAAACTGATTATTGCTACTAAAACCACCTAAATGAAAGATGCCTCTAGAAAACTGATTATTGCTACTAAAACCACCTAAATGAAAGATGCCTCTAGAAAACTGATTATTGCTACTAAAACCACCTAAATGAAAGATGCCTCTAGAAAACTGATTATTGCTACTAAAACCACCTAAATGAAAGATGCCTCTAGAAAACTGATTATTGCTACTAAAACCACCTAAATGAAAGATGCCTCTAGAAAACTGATTATTGCTACTAAAACCACCTAAATGAAAGATGCCTCTAGAAAACTGATTATTGCTACTAAAACCACCTAAATGAAAGATGCCTCTAGAAAACTGATTATTGCTACTAAAACCACCTAAATGAAAGATGCCTCTAGAAAACTGATTATTGCTACTAAAACCACCTAAATGAAAGATGCCTCTAGAAAACTGATTATTGCTACTAAAACCACCTAAATGAAAGATGGCTCTAGAAAACTGATTATTGCTACTAAAACCACCTAAATGAAAGATGGCTCTAGAAAACTGATTATTGCTACTAAAACCACCTAAATGAAAGATGCCTCTAGAAAACTGATTATTGCTACTAAAACCACCTAAATGAAAGATGCCTCTAGAAAACTGATTATTGCTACTAAAACCACCTAAATGAAAGATGCCTCTAGAAAACTGATTATTGCTACTAAAACCACCTAAATGAAAGATGCCTCTAGAAAACTGATTATTGCTACTAAAACCACCTAAATGAAAGATGCCTCTAGAAAACTGATTATTGCTACTAAAACCACCTAAATGAAAGATGCCTCTAGAAAACTGATTATTGCTACTAAAACCACCTAAATGAAAGATGCCTCTAGAAAACTGATTATTGCTACTAAAACCACCTAAATGAAAGATGGCTCTAGAAAACTGATTATTGCTACTAAAACCACCTAAATGAAAGATGCCTCTAGAAAACTGATTATTGCTACTAAAACCACCTAAATGAAAGATGGCTCTAGAAAACTGATTATTGCTACTAAAACCACCTAAATGAAAGATGCCTCTAGAAAACTGATTATTGCTACTAAAACCACCTAAATGAAAGATGCCTCTAGAAAACTGATTATTGCTACTAAAACCACCTAAATGAAAGATGCCTCTAGAAAACTGATTATTGCTACTAAAACCACCTAAATGAAAGATGCCTCTAGAAAACTGATTATTGCTACTAAAACCACCTAAATGAAAGATGCCTCTAGAAAACTGATTATTGCTACTAAAACCACCTAAATGAAAGATGCCTCTAGAAAACTGATTATTGCTACTAAAACCACCTAAATGAAAGATGGCTCTAGAAAACTGATTATTGCTACTAAAACCACCTAAATGAAAGATGCCTCTAGAAAACTGATTATTGCTACTAAAACCACCTAAATGAAAGATGCCTCTAGAAAACTGATTATTGCTACTAAAACCACCTAAATGAAAGATGCCTCTAGAAAACTGATTATTGCTACTAAAACCACCTAAATGAAAGATGCCTCTAGAAAACTGATTATTGCTACTAAAACCACCTAAATGAAAGATGCCTCTAGAAAACTGATTATTGCTACTAAAACCACCTAAATGAAAGATGCCTCTAGAAAACTGATTATTGCTACTAAAACCACCTAAATGAAAGATGCCTCTAGAAAACTGATTATTGCTACTAAAACCACCTAAATGAAAGATGCCTCTAGAAAACTGATTATTGCTACTAAAACCACCTAAATGAAAGATGCCTCTAGAAAACTGATTATTGCTACTAAAACCACCTAAATGAAAGATGCCTCTAGAAAACTGATTATTGCTTCTAAAACCACCTAAATGAAAGATGCCTCTAGAAAACTGATTATTGCTACTAAAACCACCTAAATGAAAGATGCCTCTAGAAAACTGATTATTGCTACTAAAACCACCTAAATGAAAGATGCCTCTAGAAAACTGATTATTGCTACTAAAACCACCTAAATGAAAGATGCCTCTAGAAAACTGATTATTGCTACTAAAACCACCTAAATGAAAGATGCTCTAGAAAACTGATTATTGCTACTAAAACCACCTAAATGAAAGATGCCTCTAGAAAACTGATTATTGCTACTAAAACCACCTAAATGAAAGATGGCTCTAGAAAACTGATTATTGCTACTAAAACCACCTAAATGAAAGATGCCTCTAGAAAACTGATTATTGCTACTAAAACCACCTAAATGAAAGATGCCTCTAGAAAACTGATTATTGCTACTAAAACCACCTAAATGAAAGATGGCCTCTAGAAAACTGATTATTGCTACTAAAACCACCTAAATGAAAGATGCCTCTAGAAAACTGATTATTGCTACTAAAACCACCTAAATGAAAGATGCCTCTAGAAAACTGATTATTGCTACTAAAACCACCTAAATGAAAGATGCCTCTAGAAAACTGATTATTGCTACTAAAACCACCTAAATGAAAGATGCCTCTAGAAAACTGATTATTGCTACTAAAACCACCTAAATGAAAGATGCCTCTAGAAAACTGATTATTGCTACTAAAACCACCTAAATGAAAGATGCCTCTAGAAAACTGATTATTGCTACTAAAACCACCTAAATGAAAGATGCCTCTAGAAAACTGATTATTGCTACTAAAACCACCTAAATGAAAGATGCCTCTAGAAAACTGATTATTGCTACTAAAACCACCTAAATGAAAGATGCCTCTAGAAAACTGATTATTGCTACTAAAACCACCTAAATGAAAGATGCCTCTAGAAAACTGATTATTGCTACTAAAACCACCTAAATGAAAGATGCCTCTAGAAAACTGATTATTGCTACTAAAACCACCTAAATGAAAGATGCCTCTAGAAAACTGATTATTGCTACTAAAACCACCTAAATGAAAGATGCCTCTAGAAAACTGATTATTGCTACTAAAACCACCTAAATGAAAGATGCCTCTAGAAAACTGATTATTGCTACTAAAACCACCTAAATGAAAGATGCCTCTAGAAAACTGATTATTGCTACTAAAACCACCTAAATGAAAGATGGCTCTAGAAAACTGATTATTGCTACTAAAACCACCTAAATGAAAGATGGCTCTAGAAAACTGATTATTGCTACTAAAACCACCTAAATGAAAGATGCCTCTAGAAAACTGATTATTGCTACTAAAACCACCTAAATGAAAGATGGCTCTAGAAAACTGATTATTGCTACTAAAACCACCTAAATGAAAGATGCCTCTAGAAAACTGATTATTGCTACTAAAACCACCTAAATGAAAGATGCCTCTAGAAAACTGATTATTGCTACTAAAACCACCTAAATGAAAGATGCCTCTAGAAAACTTATTATTGCTACTAAAACCACCTAAATGAAAGATGCCTCTAGAAAACTGATTATTGCTACTAAAACCACCTAAATGAAAGATGCCTCTAGAAAACTGATTATTGCTACTAAAACCACCTAAATGAAAGATGCCTCTAGAAAACTGATTATTGCTACTAAAACCACCTAAATGAAAGATGCCTCTAGAAAACTGATTATTGCTACTAAAACCACCTAAATGAAAGATGCCTCTAGAAAACTGATTATTGCTACTAAAACCACCTAAATGAAAGATGCCTCTAGAAAACTGATTATTGCTACTAAAACCACCTAAATGAAAGATGCCTCTAGAAAACTGATTATTGCTACTAAAACCACCTAAATGAAAGATGCCTCTAGAAAACTGATTATTGCTACTAAAACCACCTAAATGAAAGATGCCTCTAGAAAACTGATTATTGCTACTAAAACCACCTAAATGAAAGATGCCTCTAGAAAACTGATTATTGCTACTAAAACCACCTAAATGAAAGATGCCTCTAGAAAACTGATTATTGCTACTAAAACCACCTAAATGAAAGATGCCTCTAGAAAACTGATTATTGCTACTAAAACCACCTAAATGAAAGATGCCTCTAGAAAACTGATTATTGCTACTAAAACCACCTAAATGAAAGATGCCTCTAGAAAACTGATTATTGCTACTAAAACCACCTAAATGAAAGATGCCTCTAGAAAACTGATTATTGCTACTAAAACCACCTAAATGAAAGATGCCTCTAGAAAACTGATTATTGCTACTAAAACCACCTAAATGAAAGATGCCTCTAGAAAACTGATTATTGCTACTAAAACCACCTAAATGAAAGATGCCTCTAGAAAACTGATTATTGCTACTAAAACCACCTAAATGAAAGATGCCTCTAGAAAACTGATTATTGCTACTAAAACCACCTAAATGAAAGATGCCTCTAGAAAACTGATTATTGCTACTAAAACCACCTAAATGAAAGATGCCTCTAGAAAACTGATTATTGCTACTAAAACCACCTAAATGAAAGATGCCTCTAGAAAACTGATTATTGCTACTAAAACCACCTAAATGAAAGATGCCTCTAGAAAACTGATTATTGCTACTAAAACCACCTAAATGAAAGATGCCTCTAGAAAACTGATTATTGCTACTAAAACCACCTAAATGAAAGATGCCTCTAGAAAACTGATTATTGCTACTAAAACCACCTAAATGAAAGATGCCTCTAGAAAACTGATTATTGCTACTAAAACCACCTAAATGAAAGATGCCTCTAGAAAACTGATTATTGCTACTAAAACCACCTAAATGAAAGATGCCTCTAGAAAACTGATTATTGCTACTAAAACCACCTAAATGAAAGATGCCTCTAGAAAACTGATTATTGCTACTAAAACCACCTAAATGAAAGATGCCTCTAGAAAACTGATTATTGCTACTAAAACCACCTAAATGAAAGATGCCTCTAGAAAACTGATTATTGCTACTAAAACCACCTAAATGAAAGATGCCTCTAGAAAACTGATTATTGCTACTAAAACCACCTAAATGAAAGATGGCTCTAGAAAACTGATTATTGCTACTAAAACCACCTAAATGAAAGATGGCTCTAGAAAACTGATTATTGCTACTAAAACCACCTAAATGAAAGATGCCTCTAGAAAACTGATTATTGCTACTAAAACCACCTAAATGAAAGATGGCTCTAGAAAACTGATTATTGCTACTAAAACCACCTAAATGAAAGATGCCTCTAGAAAACTGATTATTGCTACTAAAACCACCTAAATGAAAGATGCCTCTAGAAAACTGATTATTGCTACTAAAACCACCTAAATGAAAGATGCCTCTAGAAAACTGATTATTGCTACTAAAACCACCTAAATGAAAGATGCCTCTAGAAAACTGATTATTGCTACTAAAACCACCTAAATGAAAGATGCCTCTAGAAAACTGATTATTGCTACTAAAACCACCTAAATGAAAGATGCCTCTAGAAAACTGATTATTGCTACTAAAACCACCTAAATGAAAGATGCCTCTAGAAAACTGATTATTGCTACTAAAACCACCTAAATGAAAGATGCCTCTAGAAAACTGATTATTGCTACTAAAACCACCTAAATGAAAGATGCCTCTAGAAAACTGATTATTGCTACTAAAACCACCTAAATGAAAGATGCCTCTAGAAAACTGATTATTGCTACTAAAACCACCTAAATGAAAGATGCCTCTAGAAAACTGATTATTGCTACTAAAACCACCTAAATGAAAGATGCCTCTAGAAAACTGATTATTGCTACTAAAACCACCTAAATGAAAGATGCCTCTAGAAAACTGATTATTGCTACTAAAACCACCTAAATGAAAGATGCCTCTAGAAAACTGATTATTGCTACTAAAACCACCTAAATGAAAGATGCCTCTAGAAAACTGATTATTGCTACTAAAACCACCTAAATGAAAGATGCCTCTAGAAAACTGATTATTGCTACTAAAACCACCTAAATGAAAGATGCCTCTAGAAAACTGATTATTGCTACTAAAACCACCTAAATGAAAGATGCCTCTAGAAAACTGATTATTGCTACTAAAACCACCTAAATGAAAGATGCCTCTAGAAAACTGATTATTGCTACTAAAACCACCTAAATGAAAGATGCCTCTAGAAAACTGATTATTGCTACTAAAACCACCTAAATGAAAGATGCCTCTAGAAAACTGATTATTGCTACTAAAACCACCTAAATGAAAGATGCCTCTAGAAAACTGATTATTGCTACTAAAACCACCTAAATGAAAGATGGCTCTAGAAAACTGATTATTGCTACTAAAACCACCTAAATGAAAGATGCCTCTAGAAAACTGATTATTGCTACTAAAACCACCTAAATGAAAGATGCCTCTAGAAAACTGATTATTGCTACTAAAACCACCTAAATGAAAGATGCCTCTAGAAAACTGATTATTGCTACTAAAACCACCTAAATGAAAGATGCCTCTAGAAAACTGATTATTGCTACTAAAACCACCTAAATGAAAGATGCCTCTAGAAAACTGATTATTGCTACTAAAACCACCTAAATGAAAGATGCCTCTAGAAAACTGATTATTGCTACTAAAACCACCTAAATGAAAGATGCCTCTAGAAAACTGATTATTGCTACTAAAACCACCTAAATGAAAGATGCCTCTAGAAAACTGATTATTGCTACTAAAACCACCTAAATGAAAGATGCCTCTAGAAAACTGATTATTGCTACTAAAACCACCTAAATGAAAGATGGCTCTAGAAAACTGATTATTGCTACTAAAACCACCTAAATGAAAGATGCCTCTAGAAAACTGATTATTGCTACTAAAACCACCTAAATGAAAGATGCCTCTAGAAAACTGATTATTGCTACTAAAACCACCTAAATGAAAGATGCCTCTAGAAAACTGATTATTGCTACTAAAACCACCTAAATGAAAGATGCCTCTAGAAAACTGATTATTGCTACTAAAACCACCTAAATGAAAGATGCCTCTAGAAAACTGATTATTGCTACTAAAACCACCTAAATGAAAGATGGCTCTAGAAAACTGATTATTGCTACTAAAACCACCTAAATGAAAGATGCCTCTAGAAAACTGATTATTGCTACTAAAACCACCTAAATGAAAGATGCCTCTAGAAAACTGATTATTGCTACTAAAACCACCTAAATGAAAGATGCCTCTAGAAAACTGATTATTGCTACTAAAACCACCTAAATGAAAGATGCCTCTAGAAAACTGATTATTGCTACTAAAACCACCTAAATGAAAGATGCCTCTAGAAAACTGATTATTGCTACTAAAACCACCTAAATGAAAGATGCCTCTAGAAAACTGATTATTGCTACTAAAACCACCTAAATGAAAGATGGCTCTAGAAAACTGATTATTGCTACTAAAACCACCTAAATGAAAGATGCCTCTAGAAAACTGATTATTGCTACTAAAACCACCTAAATGAAAGATGGCTCTAGAAAACTGATTATTGCTACTAAAACCACCTAAATGAAAGATGCCTCTAGAAAACTGATTATTGCTACTAAAACCACCTAAATGAAAGATGCCTCTAGAAAACTGATTATTGCTACTAAAACCACCTAAATGAAAGATGCCTCTAGAAAACTGATTATTGCTACTAAAACCACCTAAATGAAAGATGCCTCTAGAAAACTGATTATTGCTACTAAAACCACCTAAATGAAAGATGGCTCTAGAAAACTGATTATTGCTACTAAAACCACCTAAATGAAAGATGCCTCTAGAAAACTGATTATTGCTACTAAAACCACCTAAATGAAAGATGCCTCTAGAAAACTGATTATTGCTACTAAAACCACCTAAATGAAAGATGCCTCTAGAAAACTGATTATTGCTACTAAAACCACCTAAATGAAAGATGCCTCTAGAAAACTGATTATTGCTACTAAAACCACCTAAATGAAAGATGGCTCTAGAAAACTGATTATTGCTACTAAAACCACCTAAATGAAAGATGCCTCTAGAAAACTGATTATTGCTACTAAAACCACCTAAATGAAAGATGCCTCTAGAAAACTGATTATTGCTACTAAAACCACCTAAATGAAAGATGCCTCTAGAAAACTGATTATTGCTACTAAAACCACCTAAATGAAAGATGCCTCTAGAAAACTGATTATTGCTACTAAAACCACCTAAATGAAAGATGCCTCTAGAAAACTGATTATTGCTACTAAAACCACCTAAATGAAAGATGCCTCTAGAAAACTGATTATTGCTACTAAAACCACCTAAATGAAAGATGCCTCTAGAAAACTGATTATTGCTACTAAAACCACCTAAATGAAAGATGCCTCTAGAAAACTGATTATTGCTACTAAAACCACCTAAATGAAAGATGCCTCTAGAAAACTGATTATTGCTACTAAAACCACCTAAATGAAAGATGCCTCTAGAAAACTGATTATTGCTACTAAAACCACCTAAATGAAAGATGCCTCTAGAAAACTGATTATTGCTACTAAAACCACCTAAATGAAAGATGCCTCTAGAAAACTGATTATTGCTACTAAAACCACCTAAATGAAAGATGCCTCTAGAAAACTGATTATTGCTACTAAAACCACCTAAATGAAAGATGCCTCTAGAAAACTGATTATTGCTACTAAAACCACCTAAATGAAAGATGCCTCTAGAAAACTGATTATTGCTACTAAAACCACCTAAATGAAAGATGCCTCTAGAAAACTGATTATTGCTACTAAAACCACCTAAATGAAAGATGCCTCTAGAAAACTGATTATTGCTACTAAAACCACCTAAATGAAAGATGCCTCTAGAAAACTGATTATTGCTACTAAAACCACCTAAATGAAAGATGCCTCTAGAAAACTGATTATTGCTACTAAAACCACCTAAATGAAAGATGCCTCTAGAAAACTGATTATTGCTACTAAAACCACCTAAATGAAAGATGCCTCTAGAAAACTGATTATTGCTACTAAAACCACCTAAATGAAAGATGCCTCTAGAAAACTGATTATTGCTACTAAAACCACCTAAATGAAAGATGCCTCTAGAAAACTGATTATTGCTACTAAAACCACCTAAATGAAAGATGCCTCTAGAAAACTGATTATTGCTACTAAAACCACCTAAATGAAAGATGCCTCTAGAAAACTGATTATTGCTACTAAAACCACCTAAATGAAAGATGCCTCTAGAAAACTGATTATTGCTACTAAAACCACCTAAATGAAAGATGCCTCTAGAAAACTGATTATTGCTACTAAAACCACCTAAATGAAAGATGCCTCTAGAAAACTGATTATTGCTACTAAAACCACCTAAATGAAAGATGGCTCTAGAAAACTGATTATTGCTACTAAAACCACCTAAATGAAAGATGCCTCTAGAAAACTGATTATTGCTACTAAAACCACCTAAATGAAAGATGGCTCTAGAAAACTGATTATTGCTACTAAAACCACCTAAATGAAAGATGCCTCTAGAAAACTGATTATTGCTACTAAAACCACCTAAATGAAAGATGCCTCTAGAAAACTGATTATTGCTACTAAAACCACCTAAATGAAAGATGCCTCTAGAAAACTGATTATTGCTACTAAAACCACCTAAATGAAAGATGCCTCTAGAAAACTGATTATTGCTACTAAAACCACCTAAATGAAAGATGCCTCTAGAAAACTGATTATTGCTACTAAAACCACCTAAATGAAAGATGCCTCTAGAAAACTGATTATTGCTACTAAAACCACCTAAATGAAAGATGGCTCTAGAAAACTGATTATTGCTACTAAAACCACCTAAATGAAAGATGCCTCTAGAAAACTGATTATTGCTACTAAAACCACCTAAATGAAAGATGGCTCTAGAAAACTGATTATTGCTACTAAAACCACCTAAATGAAAGATGGCTCTAGAAAACTGATTATTGCTACTAAAACCACCTAAATGAAAGATGCCTCTAGAAAACTGATTATTGCTACTAAAACCACCTAAATGAAAGATGCCTCTAGAAAACTGATTATTGCTACTAAAACCACCTAAATGAAAGATGCCTCTAGAAAACTGATTATTGCTACTAAAACCACCTAAATGAAAGATGGCTCTAGAAAACTGATTATTGCTACTAAAACCACCTAAATGAAAGATGCCTCTAGAAAACTGATTATTGCTACTAAAACCACCTAAATGAAAGATGGCTCTAGAAAACTGATTATTGCTACTAAAACCACCTAAATGAAAGATGCCTCTAGAAAACTGATTATTGCTACTAAAACCACCTAAATGAAAGATGCCTCTAGAAAACTGATTATTGCTACTAAAACCACCTAAATGAAAGATGCCTCTAGAAAACTGATTATTGCTACTAAAACCACCTAAATGAAAGATGCCTCTAGAAAACTGATTATTGCTACTAAAACCACCTAAATGAAAGATGCCTCTAGAAAACTGATTATTGCTACTAAAACCACCTAAATGAAAGATGCCTCTAGAAAACTGATTATTGCTACTAAAACCACCTAAATGAAAGATGGCTCTAGAAAACTGATTATTGCTACTAAAACCACCTAAATGAAAGATGCCTCTAGAAAACTGATTATTGCTACTAAAACCACCTAAATGAAAGATGGCTCTAGAAAACTGATTATTGCTACTAAAACCACCTAAATGAAAGATGGCTCTAGAAAACTGATTATTGCTACTAAAACCACCTAAATGAAAGATGCCTCTAGAAAACTGATTATTGCTACTAAAACCACCTAAATGAAAGATGCCTCTAGAAAACTGATTATTGCTACTAAAACCACCTAAATGAAAGATGCCTCTAGAAAACTGATTATTGCTACTAAAACCACCTAAATGAAAGATGCCTCTAGAAAACTGATTATTGCTACTAAAACCACCTAAATGAAAGATGCCTCTAGAAAACTGATTATTGCTACTAAAACCACCTAAATGAAAGATGGCTCTAGAAAACTGATTATTGCTACTAAAACCACCTAAATGAAAGATGCCTCTAGAAAACTGATTATTGCTACTAAAACCAACTAAATGAAAGATGCCTCTAGAAAACTGATTATTGCTACTAAAACCACCTAAATGAAAGATGGCTCTAGAAAACTGATTATTGCTACTAAAACCACCTAAATGAAAGATGCCTCTAGAAAACTGATTATTGCTACTAAAACCACCTAAATGAAAGATGGCTCTAAAAAACTGATTATTGCTACTAAAACCACCTAAATGAAAGATGCCTCTAGAAAACTGATTATTGCTACTAAAACCACCTAAATGAAAGATGCCTCTAGAAAACTGATTATTGCTACTAAAACCACCTAAATGAAAGATGCCTCTAGAAAACTGATTATTGCTACTAAAACCACCTAAATGAAAGATGCCTCTAGAAAACTGATTATTGCTACTAAAACCACCTAAATGAAAGATGCCTCTAGAAAACTGATTATTGCTACTAAAACCACCTAAATGAAAGATGCCTCTAGAAAACTGATTATTGCTACTAAAACCACCTAAATGAAAGATGCCTCTAGAAAACTGATTATTGCTACTAAAACCACCTAAATGAAAGATGGCTCTAGAAAACTGATTATTGCTACTAAAACCACCTAAATGAAAGATGCCTCTAGAAAACTGATTATTGCTACTAAAACCACCTAAATGAAAGATGCCTCTAGAAAACTGATTATTGCTACTAAAACCACCTAAATGAAAGATGCCTCTAGAAAACTGATTATTGCTACTAAAACCACCTAAATGAAAGATGCCTCTAGAAAACTGATTATTGCTACTAAAACCACCTAAATGAAAGATGCCTCTAGAAAACTGATTATTGCTACTAAAACCACCTAAATGAAAGATGCCTCTAGAAAACTGATTATTGCTACTAAAACCACCTAAATGAAAGATGGCTCTAGAAAACTGATTATTGCTACTAAAACCACCTAAATGAAAGATGGCTCTAGAAAACTGATTATTGCTACTAAAACCACCTAAATGAAAGATGCCTCTAGAAAACTGATTATTGCTACTAAAACCACCTAAATGAAAGATGGCTCTAGAAAACTGATTATTGCTACTAAAACCACCTAAATGAAAGATGCCTCTAGAAAACTGATTATTGCTACTAAAACCACCTAAATGAAAGATGCCTCTAGAAAACTGATTATTGCTACTAAAACCACCTAAATGAAAGATGGCTCTAGAAAACTGATTATTGCTACTAAAACCACCTAAATGAAAGATGCCTCTAGAAAACTGATTATTGCTACTAAAACCACCTAAATGAAAGATGGCTCTAGAAAACTGATTATTGCTACTAAAACCACCTAAATGAAAGATGCCTCTAGAAAACTGATTATTGCTACTAAAACCACCTAAATGAAAGATGCCTCTAGAAAACTGATTATTGCTACTAAAACCACCTAAATGAAAGATGGCTCTAGAAAACTGATTATTGCTACTAAAACCACCTAAATGAAAGATGCCTCTAGAAAACTGATTATTGCTACTAAAACCACCTAAATGAAAGATGCCTCTAGAAAACTGATTATTGCTACTAAAACCACTTAAATGAAAGATGGCTCTAGAAAACTGATTATTGCTACTAAAACCACCTAAATGAAAGATGGCTCTAGAGAACTGATTATTGCTACTAAAACCACCTAAATGAAAGATGCCTCTAGAAAACTGATTATTGCTACTAAAACCACCTAAATGAAAGATGCCTCTAGAAAACTGATTATTGCTACTAAAACCACCTAAATGAAAGATGCCTCTAGAAAACTGATTATTGCTACTAAAACCACCTAAATGAAAGATGCCTCTAGAAAACTGATTATTGCTACTAAAACCACCTAAATGAAAGATGCCTCTAGAAAACTGATTATTGCTACTAAAACCACCTAAATGAAAGATGGCTCTAGAAAACTGATTATTGCTACTAAAACCACCTAAATGAAAGATGCCTCTAGAAAACTGATTATTGCTACTAAAACCACCTAAATGAAAGATGCCTCTAGAAAACTGATTATTGCTACTAAAACCACCTAAATGAAAGATGCCTCTAGAAAACTGATTATTGCTACTAAAACCACCTAAATGAAAGATGGCTCTAGAAAACTGATTATTGCTACTAAAACCACCTAAATGAAAGATGCCTCTAGAAAACTGATTATTGCTACTAAAACCACCTAAATGAAAGATGGCTCTAGAAAACTGATTATTGCTACTAAAACCACCTAAATGAAAGATGCCTCTAGAAAACTGATTATTGCTACTAAAACCACCTAAATGAAAGATGGCTCTAGAAAACTGATTATTGCTACTAAAACCACCTAAATGAAAGATGCCTCTAGAAAACTGATTATTGCTACTAAAACCACCTAAATGAAAGATGCCTCTAGAAAACTGATTATTGCTACTAAAACCACCTAAATGAAAGATGCCTCTAGAAAACTGATTATTGCTACTAAAACCACCTAAATGAAAGATGCCTCTAGAAAACTGATTATTGCTACTAAAACCACCTAAATGAAAGATGCCTCTAGAAAACTGATTATTGCTACTAAAACCACCTAAATGAAAGATGCCTCTAGAAAACTGATTATTGCTACTAAAACCACCTAAATGAAAGATGCCTCTAGAAAACTGATTATTGCTACTAAAACCACCTAAATGAAAGATGCCTCTAGAAAACTGATTATTGCTACTAAAACCACCTAAATGAAAGATGCCTCTAGAAAACTGATTATTGCTACTAAAACCACCTAAATGAAAGATGCCTCTAGAAAACTGATTATTGCTACTAAAACCACCTAAATGAAAGATGCCTCTAGAAAACTGATTATTGCTACTAAAACCACCTAAATGAAAGATGGCTCTAGAAAACTGATTATTGCTACTAAAACCACCTAAATGAAAGATGCCTCTAGAAAACTGATTATTGCTACTAAAACCACCTAAATGAAAGATGGCTCTAGAAAACTGATTATTGCTACTAAAACCACCTAAATGAAAGATGCCTCTAGAAAACTGATTATTGCTACTAAAACCACCTAAATGAAAGATGCCTCTAGAAAACTGATTATTGCTACTAAAACCACCTAAATGAAAGATGCCTCTAGAAAACTGATTATTGCTACTAAAACCACCTAAATGAAAGATGCCTCTAGAAAACTGATTATTGCTACTAAAACCACCTAAATGAAAGATGCCTCTAGAAAACTGATTATTGCTACTAAAACCACCTAAATGAAAGATGGCTCTAGAAAACTGATTATTGCTACTAAAACCACCTAAATGAAAGATGCCTCTAGAAAACTGATTATTGCTACTAAAACCACCTAAATGAAAGATGGCTCTAGAAAACTGATTATTGCTACTAAAACCACCTAAATGAAAGATGGCTCTAGAAAACTGATTATTGCTACTAAAACCACCTAAATGAAAGATGCCTCTAGAAAACTGATTATTGCTACTAAAACCACCTAAATGAAAGATGCCTCTAGAAAACTGATTATTGCTACTAAAACCACCTAAATGAAAGATGCCTCTAGAAAACTGATTATTGCTACTAAAACCACCTAAATGAAAGATGCCTCTAGAAAACTGATTATTGCTACTAAAACCACCTAAATGAAAGATGCCTCTAGAAAACTGATTATTGCTACTAAAACCACCTAAATGAAAGATGGCTCTAGAAAACTGATTATTGCTACTAAAACCACCTAAATGAAAGATGCCTCTAGAAAACTGATTATTGCTACTAAAACCACCTAAATGAAAGATGCCTCTAGAAAACTGATTATTGCTACTAAAACCACCTAAATGAAAGATGGCTCTAGAAAACTGATTATTGCTACTAAAACCACCTAAATGAAAGATGCCTCTAGAAAACTGATTATTGCTACTAAAACCACCTAAATGAAAGATGCCTCTAGAAAACTGATTATTGCTACTAAAACCACCTAAATGAAAGATGCCTCTAGAAAACTGATTATTGCTACTAAAACCACCTAAATGAAAGATGCCTCTAGAAAACTGATTATTGCTACTAAAACCACCTAAATGAAAGATGCCTCTAGAAAACTGATTATTGCTACTAAAACCACCTAAATGAAAGATGCCTCTAGAAAACTGATTATTGCTACTAAAACCACCTAAATGAAAGATGCCTCTAGAAAACTGATTATTGCTACTAAAACCACCTAAATGAAAGATGCCTCTAGAAAACTGATTATTGCTACTAAAACCACCTAAATGAAAGATGCCTCTAGAAAACTGATTATTGCTACTAAAACCACCTAAATGAAAGATGCCTCTAGAAAACTGATTATTGCTACTAAAACCACCTAAATGAAAGATGCCTCTAGAAAACTGATTATTGCTACTAAAACCACCTAAATGAAAGATGCCTCTAGAAAACTGATTATTGCTACTAAAACCACCTAAATGAAAGATGGCTCTAGAAAACTGATTATTGCTACTAAAACCACCTAAATGAAAGATGCCTCTAGAAAACTGATTATTGCTACTAAAACCACCTAAATGAAAGATGCCTCTAGAAAACTGATTATTGCTACTAAAACCACCTAAATGAAAGATGCCTCTAGAAAACTGATTATTGCTACTAAAACCACCTAAATGAAAGATGCCTCTAGAAAACTGATTATTGCTACTAAAACCACCTAAATGAAAGATGCCTCTAGAAAACTGATTATTGCTACTAAAACCACCTAAATGAAAGATGGCTCTAGAAAACTGATTATTGCTACTAAAACCACCTAAATGAAAGATGCCTCTAGAAAACTGATTATTGCTACTATAACCACCTAAATGAAAGATGCCTCTAGAAAACTGATTATTGCTACTAAAACCACCTAAATGAAAGATGGCTCTAGAAAACTGATTATTGCTACTAAAACCACCTAAATGAAAGATGCCTCTAGAAAACTGATTATTGCTACTAAAACCACCTAAATGAAAGATGCCTCTAGAAAACTGATTATTGCTACTAAAACCACCTAAATGAAAGATGGCTCTAGAAAACTGATTATTGCTACTAAAACCACCTAAATGAAAGATGCCTCTAGAAAACTGATTATTGCTACTAAAACCACCTAAATGAAAGATGCCTCTAGAAAACTGATTATTGCTACTAAAACCACCTAAATGAAAGATGGCTCTAGAAAACTGATTATTGCTACTAAAACCACCTAAATGAAAGATGCCTCTAGAAAACTGATTATTGCTACTAAAACCACCTAAATGAAAGATGCCTCTAGAAAACTGATTATTGCTACTAAAACCACCTAAATGAAAGATGGCTCTAGAAAACTGATTATTGCTACTAAAACCACCTAAATGAAAGATGGCTCTAGAAAACTGATTATTGCTACTAAAACCACCTAAATGAAAGATGCCTCTAGAAAACTGATTATTGCTACTAAAACCACCTAAATGAAAGATGCCTCTAGAAAACTGATTATTGCTACTAAAACCACCTAAATGAAAGATGCCTCTAGAAAACTGATTATTGCTACTAAAACCACCTAAATGAAAGATGCCTCTAGAAAACTGATTATTGCTACTAAAACCACCTAAATGAAAGATGCCTCTAGAATACTGATTATTGCTACTAAAACCACCTAAATGAAAGATGGCTCTAGAAAACTGATTATTGCTACTAAAACCACCTAAATGAAAGATGCCTCTAGAAAACTGATTATTGCTACTAAAACCACCTAAATGAAAGATGCCTCTAGAAAACTGATTATTGCTACTAAAACCACCTAAATGAAAGATGCCTCTAGAAAACTGATTATTGCTACTAAAACCACCTAAATGAAAGATGCCTCTAGAAAACTGATTATTGCTACTAAAACCACCTAAATGAAAGATGCCTCTAGAAAACTGATTATTGCTACTAAAACCACCTAAATGAAAGATGCCTCTAGAAAACTGATTATTGCTACTAAAACCACCTAAATGAAAGATGGCTCTAGAAAACTGATTATTGCTACTAAAACCACCTAAATGAAAGATGCCTCTAGAAAACTGATTATTGCTAC
Source organism: Euprymna scolopes (assembly GCF_053919585.1). Taxonomy (NCBI): domain Eukaryota; kingdom Metazoa; phylum Mollusca; class Cephalopoda; order Sepiida; family Sepiolidae; genus Euprymna; species Euprymna scolopes. Next base: position 40,160,208 of record NC_136492.1, read on the forward strand.
TAAAACCACCTAAATGAAAGATGCCTCTAGAAAACTGATTATTGCTACTAAAACCACCTAAATGAAAGATGCCTCTAGAAAACTGATTATTGCTACTAAAACCACCTAAATGAAAGATGCCTCTAGAAAACTGATTATTGCTACTAAAACCACCTAAATGAAAGATGCCTCTAGAAAACTGATTATTGCTACTAAAACCACCTAAATGAAAGATGCCTCTAGAAAACTGATTATTGCTACTAAAACCACCTAAATGAAAGATGCCTCTAGAAAACTGATTATTGCTACTAAAACCACCTAAATGAAAGATGCCTCTAGAAAACTGATTATTGCTACTAAAACCACCTAAATGAAAGATGCCTCTAGAAAACTGATTATTGCTACTAAAACCACCTAAATGAAAGATGCCTCTAGAAAACTGATTATTGCTACTAAAACCACCTAAATGAAAGATGCCTCTAGAAAACTGATTATTGCTACTAAAACCACCTAAATGAAAGATGCCTCTAGAAAACTGATTATTGCTACTAAAACCACCTAAATGAAAGATGGCTCTAGAAAACTGATTATTGCTACTAAAACCACCTAAATGAAAGATGCCTCTAGAAAACTGATTATTGCTACTAAAACCACCTAAATGAAAGATGCCTCTAGAAAACTGATTATTGCTACTAAAACCACCTAAATGAAAGATGCCTCTAGAAAACTGATTATTGCTACTAAAACCACCTAAATGAAAGATGCCTCTAGAAAACTGATTATTGCTACTAAAACCACCTAAATGAAAGATGGCTCTAGAAAACTGATTATTGCTACTAAAACCACCTAAATGAAAGATGGCTCTAGAAAACTGATTATTGCTACTAAAACCACCTAAATGAAAGATGCCTCTAGAAAACTGATTATTGCTACTAAAACCACCTAAATGAAAGATGCCTCTAGAAAACTGATTATTGCTACTAAAACCACCTAAATGAAAGATGCCTCTAGAAAACTGATTATTGCTACTAAAACCACCTAAATGAAAGATGCCTCTAGAAAACTGATTATTGCTACTAAAACCACCTAAATGAAAGATGCCTCTAGAAAACTGATTATTGCTACTAAAACCACCTAAATGAAAGATGCCTCTAGAAAACTGATTATTGCTACTAAAACCACCTAAATGAAAGATGCCTCTAGAAAACTGATTATTGCTACTAAAACCACCTAAATGAAAGATGCCTCTAGAAAACTGTATTAAAAGTACCCGAAGAGAAACGTAAGAAATGCTAAATAAGAAAGTGGAAGGACTTGTTTTATTTCGAAATTATGCCTACTTCTGTCATCTTTCTCAGTCGATTTTACATAAGAATATACTTTTAGATTTTACGTAGATTCTTTGCTTTCTAATTTTTCTAATCGTATAGAAATTGAGTTTTAGATGTACAGACTAGCAGTGTACCCGGCATTATCTGGTATTAAACATAACGTTAAGTTCATTTTAAAAAAACAAAAAAAAAACAAGTAATAATAAAAAAAAATGAAAGAAACTGAGACATGTGAATGTATTTTTTCAAAGCAGCTTACTTGTAAGTAAAAAAAAAAAAGTACTCGAGCTGAGATTAAAACCTAAAGGCAGTGAGTCAAGTATGATAACCATTATACCTGCTTGCCACGATCTTTTTAAAGTGTTTTTAAACCTACTTATTTTTAACATAAGGAAGCTGTCATGTGAAGGATTTGTGCATGCACAGTCATAAAACAGTTGACATAAAATCCAATAACCTACAAGAGCCAATTTTTCAATTTTGTTCCCTTAGCAGCCCTTTTTTTCTGGATAAAAACTGATTAAGAAGTTTTCCACATGTTTAAACACTCTACATATCAAATTTCGAGATTAAAGAATTTGAGTATATAGGTTGAGAGTTGTCCTCGCACACACCCTCACTTTTATAGATACAATAGACTTAGGTGTAGACAGTTGGTCGCAAACCCCACAATAAAGTAAAATGTATTTTCTTTTTAAAAATGTAGCACAAATGCAGACCCCCCCCCCCTGGTATGAATAAAATTAAAAGTAAAATTATTTCTTTATTAAAAACTATTAAAGATTTTTTTTTTCTTATTTATGGCTCTTGACCTTTTAGCGGAGATCTGTTCTCCACAACATGAGTGCTATTTGACACTGGATGTTTTCATATAATTATCTCTTGAAAATGAAATCCTAAAACTTTTTAAAATAAAATCTCTTTAATAGTATCAATTATAAGAGGATTAAGATAAAATTATTGCTTATCTGTAATTTACTAAATATAAATGTATATAATAATTTACTCGGTTTTAAACGAACATATGCAAATGGGCCATACCGTTTTGTCAAATTTTTTTTTTTTTTTGTAATTTAGAAATTCTTTTTTTGTGAGTCTAGTTGTTACTATAATTACTGGAATGATGGAGGTCTTAAGATTCCAGTTTCTTTTCATGTCGTACATAAATTACATTGGTGTTTTGTCTTTTTCCTCTTAGCTCTGTTTAACCGAGCATCATTGGTGAAACTAACTAAAGTTCAAAATACACACATACAAACAGAAAGTTACACACTTATATTAAAAGTGAATTGGAATTTTGTTCAGTTTTTTTAAAATTAAAACATTTTTTGATGAATTTTTTAATCTTTTCTAGTGAGGTCTTTTTCAAGGCTACTTCGCGTCAAAAGCAGATGTCTGTGCGGGATATCAAGGCTGAAAATGTTGGCAAATTAGTATGCGTTAAAGGCATTGTGACAAGAGCCACAGAAGTCAAGCCGAAAATGTCAGTCGCAACTTACACTTGTGACACATGTGGTAATGAGACTTACCAACCAGTGAGTTAATTAAAAACTTTTTCTTTCACAAACCGATTTTTGAAATTCATATCTTTGTGATATTTTAAATGTTACAGCCAGGTAAAATAAATTTAAATTTTGTGATAAAAATTTGGTCAATTTTTAAGGAATCTTACTGTTGGCATAAGTCTTTTTTTTTTTTTTTTTTTTTTTATTATACCAAAGAGAGATAACTTTTATATTTGATCTCGGTGCTTTTTCATTATTGTAGCGAAATTTGAAACCTGAAATATTGAATTTCAATCGAAGCCCAATAGTATATACTGAATTGTCATGTCACAGAAACAAAAATATCCCAAAATTATGCTGGTGCTACCAGATCAGGCTGTCTATTGGCTTCCTGAGACAAAATGCACCTACATCGATTTTCTGTTTGTTTTTCTATTCTCTTTTGTAAAACTTAATTATGTTCTGCAAAAACAAAACAGCCCCCTTCCCCTTGCCCTTCTCCTTTTTCCTTTCCTATTCCCCAACCCCGTTGTTGAGGCATTAGAATACACCGACTGCCCCCCCTGCAGAGGGTAAAAGTCCCTCAATGGGGATCCTGGCTATGACCTTAAACTATATCCAGTGGTGAGGCCCCAGCTTGTGGGCTTTGGGGAGTGTGGAGCCACCCTTTAATTACCATTACTCCCAGGTCCACTCTGATCCGGAGTGGTAGTACCTGTTAGGATCCCAACTATGGGTTCAATAGAAACCGACGTGAAAACAAATATATTCTATTAAAAAAAATTTTTCTTCAAAATCTTTGGATTTGGCATTAAATAACCCGAAAAGGGTTAATATGCCGTAAAACAAAAACAACCAACCAGCCCCCCTGCAGAGAGTAAAAGTCCCTTAATGGGGCCACCTGTTGGTCGTGGGTGGCGACCCGTAATGCTCTAGAATGGGATCCTGGTGGCTGAGTATCTCATGACCCGGACCCAAGTGGCCATGAGTCTACAACACTCCACTTTGGCCCTTACTTCGGTTAGACGGGCGGTCAGTCCTTCCCGACCCGATCAATCGGCTAGTCATGCCAAGCCCTAATAATAGCAAACCCTCACAAAAAGAAATACAAATACACCACACACAAACACCTTTAAAGAACAAAAATATACTGATATTAGAAGGCGACGGCAAAGGCCAATCAAATAGTGAAACCTGATGCTACAACACCCCTTTATTATAACTTGCTGGGTCCAAGTAAATGAAGAAACCGTCATAAGCAGATACATTCACTGTTTGAGTATATCATCCTTGTATCCCTGAGGTGTTTGGGCGAAAAAAAATATAATTTATGGCTTCTAAAAAAAATAAAACGACCCCATCCAGAAAGTGGAGATGAATCAGACACGGATATAGAACTAGACAATCAGAGAATATTCCCAAGGTTCATTGTTTTGGAATGTATGGAGGGCAGTACTCCAATCACCAAATTGTCCCCATTCATTATCAAAAAAGAAATTAGATCGATAACCAAAACTACACAAATCAAAAAGCTAAAAAACAACACCCTCCTAATAGAAGTACCAAACAAACTCTCAGCAAATACACTCCTAAATCAAAACCACAACCTCAAAATAAAAGCCTACCCCCACATCACCTTGAATTCTTCAAAGGGTGTGATAAAGAGCCCAAAACTAGCACTCTGCTCGCCAGAAGAAATTAAAAATAACTTAAAGGAGCAAGGAGTCACAGAAATCAAAAGAATAAGCATTAAAAAAAATAACCAAACTATCCCAACAAACACTTATATCTTAAATTTCAATACTCCCAAACCTCCCACAGAAATAAAAATTGGCTATATTATAGAAAAGGTAGAAATCTATATTCCAAACCCATTACGATGCCACAATTGGAATAAATTCGACCACCACAAAGATAGATGCACCAGACCACCAAAATGCATAAATTGTGGTGGAATTGGGGAACACATAAACTGCGAAATGCCAGTAAAATGTGCAAACTGCAAGCAAAACTATGCAGCTGATTAAAAGGAATGCGAAGTTTGGAAAAAGGAAAAACTTATAACAAAAATCAAACACACCAGAAATCTACCATATCCGGAGGCAAGAAGACTAGTTGAAGGCACACCAGATTCCCCAACATACTCAAGTATTGTAAAAACCACAAATAGCCCAACCTCAAAACAAGAGACAGTACAAAACAACCTAATTGAACTGATGAAAGAATTAAAGTTACTAGTGGGGACATTAAAGGAAAACATAACTGAACTAACTAAATGTGACCTGAAGGAGAATCCCCAGTCCCAGAGAGATGAAGTTGAAACTATAAACTTATCGAATACTACTACTACTAAACCCAAAGATTTTTCACCTACCAAAACAAAACCTACTAAAGAAAACCAACATAATAAACAAAAAACAAATGGTGCTCGTTGAGGACGAAAACAAATTTGAGCACATCGAAATCAGGAGCCAAGAAAGGCACTCAAGACAAAAAAAATCAAATAATACTCAATCAGGAAAAACATACCTCATAGCAAAATAAATATAAAAACAAAACTACAAGCAATAGCAGTTCAAATTACATTACATAAAACTATCACTATCTGTTCCATATACATACTCCCAAACGAAACTATAAATACCAAAGAAATAAACGACCTTATAGAACAACTCCCCAAACCCTACCTTTTGCTGAGAGACTTCAACAGCCACAACCCAATATGGGGTAGCAAAAAGCTAGACCCCAAAGGCAAAACATTGGAAACACTCATAAACAACACAAATTTATGCTTACTAAACAACAAAACATCAACCTATCTAAACCCCGCCACTGGATCAGGATCATCGATAGACTTAAGCTTATGTGATTCAAAAACTTTTACGGACTTTACATGGGAAATAAGATGATACATATGAAAGTGATCACTTCCCAATCGTACTGGAAACATCCACCCTGAATGAGGAAACTCCCATACACTGGAAACTAAAAAGAGCAAACTGGGAGAAATTCCAAAGAGAATGCAAAAAAAGATTAATAAGAAACAAAAATCAAGATCTAGAAGATAATCGCTTTACAGAAACCCTTACCACTATAGCAAAGGAATGCATACCTAAAGGACAAACAAAGGCATCGAGAAATAAACCATGGTTCAATGAAGATTGCCAAAAAGCAACAACACTCCGATGTGCAGCTCTACAAAAATTCAAGTCTACACCAACTACCCAAAATTTAATTGAGTTTAAAAAACTGAGCAAAATCATGCAGAACAATAAAAGAAGCCAAAAAAGAAAGCTGGAAAGACTATGTAAGTAAACTCAACACAAATGCAAAACCCAAACAAATTTGGGAAATGGTAAGCAAAATTTCTGGAAAACCTCAAACCTCCACTATAAGACATCTTGTAACAGGACAAAATAAAACCACCACTAAAACAGAAATAGCAAATTTACTGGCCAAAACCTATGCAGAAAACTGCAAAACAAATAATAATCAACAATTCCAGAAAATCAAAACAAAAAAGGAAAGAACAAAATTAAATTTTTCATCTAATAACATGGAACACTACAACAAGCTGTTCACTATAACAGAGTTAAAAAACTCAATAGAAATGTCACACAACACAGCAGAGGGACCTGACGAAATCCGATACGAATTCATCAAACAACTCCCCCAGGAATCCCTTGAATATTTACTACACATGTACAATAACATTTGGACAACGGGGAAAACTACCAAAAACCTGGAAGACAACAACAATTATACCCATCACTAAGCCAAACAAGGACCATAGCAACCCACAAAACTATAGACCAATAGCCTTAACTAGCTGCTTATGTAAAACAGTTGAACGCATGATAAATAACAGACTAGTCTGGTATTTGGAAAAGAATAATAAAATAACCAAATATTAATGCTGCTTCAGGGAAAAAATGAGCACAAATACAACTTAATTAGACTGGAAACCTACATTAGAGAAGCTAACATAAAAAAGAACACCTTGTCGCCATCTTTTTCGACTTAAAAAAAACATACGACACCACTTGGAAATATCTACACAAACTCGGACTAAGAGGCAATCTCCAATATTCATCCAAAACTTCCTGTCAGATAGAATCTTTAGAACAAAAATAGGACCAATGCTGTCAAAACCAGAAAAACAAATAGGAATCCCACAAGGTAGCATACTTTCAGTTACTCTATTCAATATAAAAATAAATGACATAATCAAATCAATCAAAACTACCAAAAGAAAAAGACTACCAAATGAAGCATCTATCTTTAGTGCTGAAGCAACTGCCATAGATATGGCACTTGACATCATAAGAGACCACAACCAAAAATTTATCATCTTCTCTGACTCATTATCTGTATTAATAGCCCTAAAAGGGAAAAAACTAGAAAACCCTCTAATAATATAATGAATAAAATAAACAATCTAGAAAAAAGAAAAGAAATCATACTCTGCTGGATACCAAGCCACATAGGTATAAAAGGAGAGACAAAGCTGACCTAGCAGCAAAGTCATCCCTAAAAATGACCATAGATAAAAATCTCAAAATTCCCAATACAGACATGAAATCAACAATAAACATTTAAGAGAAATGGCAAAACAAAGAAAACAAACTCTTCAAAATAACACCCAAACTTAAAAAAATGGACACAGAAAAAAAAAAAATAATAAACAGAAGAGAAGTCATACTAAATCGACTCCACATTAGGACATACACATCTAACCCACAATTATTTATTAAAACAAGAACAACCAAAGTGCCAATGTGGATACTTACTGACTATAAAACATATTTGAGGATTGTAAAAATACCAAAATTATAAGAGGAAAATATTTTAACAAAAGAAAATTAGGAAAAATACTCCAAGAAGTCGAACCAAAAATAATTATGGATTTCCTTAAAAAAATTGGAATATATGACAAAATTTAAACATTTATTACAACAAATGAGAAAATATAAAAAACATCTAAACACACAACAAACAAATTATCAATATATAATAAAACTATGCAAAGCAAGTATAGCTATCTACAAAATAATCCCCTCAATATGAAATAATTCTGAAGACTAGGACCAAATCAAGCAACATAAATAAACATCTGAAGAAATCTGTAAGAACCTGAAGGTTTTATTCCCCCCAAAGGAGTCGGCATTAAATAACCGAAAAGGTTTGATATGCCGTAAAACAACCAAATTTATGAAAAGCGATAAGGTAGAAAATTATTAATGAAAATAGTTTTCGAAGACAATTTGCAAAAATTAAGTTTTGCTAGATTGGAAAAAGATTTTTAATTTTCAGAAAATATTTGCATTTTTGTTACAAGTAGAACTCAACGATTTTGTATTTTGCAAAATTCAATTTTTGCTAATTGTCTTTGAAAATATATAATTACATGCCGAAATCCAATTATTTTGACATATAAATGAAACTGATATAAGGGAGACAACTCTATACTTTTATTTGTTTGTTGGAAGTAACCCCCCTTGATGTGAATAATGTTGCTTTGGATGAGTGATTTTCTGGCTAATTTTTAATCATCGTTGGATGCACCAGAAATATTATACCGATGAGGAAACATAATTTTAAAAGTTTAATATACAACAAAACATTATTTCCTGTCTTATGTACACTGGAGCAATACATATTTTGCTTGTATCACATTCACAATTTAGAGTAGTCTTAGTTCTCTCAATACCGATCTAATTGCATAACTCTGTTATTTCTATAGCACCTTTCTTTCATATCATTTTACAGATAATGCCCCCTGGTTTTAACAAAATTCCTAGTTCTTGTCCAGAATTACTCTTATATTAAATATTTAAAAAAAAAAAATGTATGATGTACAGACACATGATTAAATGAAAGTATAATTAAAATATTTCATGAATTGATTAAGTAGTTTTATTTTTATAAAGAAAAACATTTTTAAGCTATTAATGAAAATTCATAGGCATTACAACATATATAGTATGAATCGTTGAGTTATCTCCCTTTCTGAGATTTTTTTTTCAAAATCAGTCACGGTCACTCCTTGGCTTTTTTTTTTTTTTTTTTTTTTTTTTTACAAAGGCATCACCACATTATCAAGGCCCAGAGGCCACTCAAGGATAAGGGTTAAAGAGTGTACAGTAGAAATTGGTCAATATAGTAATCATTAGTAATGAAAATTTGGTAAATTTAATAACTTATATGGAACGGCTCATCAAGAACTTATTTACTTTAGACTTGAACACAACCATATTGTAGTCAGCCGGAAAGCAGGAAAACGGAAGACAATTCCACAGGCGTGCAGTTCTAAGAAAGAAGCTTTGTTCATGGAATCTACGTTTAGGTTTAAGCACAGATAAAGAATGGGGGAAATTATTGATAGTGTTTACAGCTAGATGAGTGTTTCTTGTGAAAGTTTGGCGAGGGGGGACCATAGATTGAAGCTCAGTTGAACACTTTCCATGAAAATAACGATACATCAGAGACAAACTCGCAACATCTCTTCTGTGAGATAGAGGTTGCAAGGAGGAGAAAAGGACATCTCCTACGAGGCTACGAAGTCTATTTTGAACTCTATCAAGGCAGGACAAGTCCTTTCTAGCAGCTCCTGCCCAGATGTGGCAACAGTATTCCATCCTTGGACGTACCTGGCTCTTATATAGATAGAGAATAGCATCAGCAGTGAGATATCTACTGGATCGATAGAAAGATCCCACCATTTTTCCAGCGGCCTTGGCAACAGATTTGATATACGTGTTCCATTTAAGATCAGGAGTAATGGTCAAGCCCAGAAGCTTGTCAAAACTTGAGGCCTCCTGAAGACGAGAGCCATTCATTTCAATTGATGACAAATGTGGATTAGAATGTTGATGATGTAAAGAGAGAAGCTTGGTTTTAGATGCATTAAAAGTAACCAACCACTCCTTTCCCCATTGTACTACGTGCTCAAGATCAGAGGAGAGAGAATTGGAGAGAACTTGGTCGTTTACTGTCTTAGATGTGGTACCATAAATGGTAGTGTCGTCAGCATAAATGTCTACAAATGATGTAAGGATATGATTTGGAAGATCATTAATGTAGATCAGGAAAAGAGTTGGGCCCAGGATGGATCCCTGAGGGACACCGGCATTAATACTGTGAGCTTCTGATTTTTGCCCCTCAACTACTTCTCTTATGAACCTATCAGAAAGAAATGATTTAATAATTGAGAAGACTTTTCCAGCTATACCATAGCTAGCGATCTTATGAAGTAAAGCTTTATGCCATACCCTATCAAAGGCTTTAGATATGTCAAGAGCAATTGCCCTAGAAAGATTGCCACCGTCGAGAGATTTGCTAATCCTATGCGATATAACTGTAAGGACATCTGTTGTAGATCTAGCAGAACGGAAACCATATTGAGTGTCACTAAGAAGGTTATTTTTGTTGAGATGTTTGATTACTTCTGTATTTAACACAGATTCTAGCAACTTACTCATGACGCACAGGAGACTTATTGGCCTGTACTGAGAGGGGGATGAGCGATCACCTGAATTCTTAAATACAGGGCATACTGATGAGATTTTCCAGGGAGATGGGAAACTATTCTCCTTAAGACAACGTTTAAACAGTTTTGTAAGTATGGGCGCTAATTCAGGTTGAAGTTTTTTTGAGTACTATAATTGGAATACCATCAGGGCCAGTTGCTTTACTGGAATCAAGGTTTTTGATTAGCTTGGCAACATCACGTACAGATATATGTATATCACATAGCGTGTTTTCTGATACAGGAGGAAATATTGGGGGTTGGCGGTCTTGGTCGCAAAGGGTAGAATTAGCTGCAAAGTTCTTGACAAAGAGTTTGGCTTTGTCTGATGCTGACGAGATTACCTCAGGTCCATTGATAATAGTTGGGATGGAGCACACACTACTGTTCAGGATTCTGTTTGCTATTTGCCAAAACTGGTGGGAACCAAGCCGCTGCTCAGCTACTTTGGACTTAACAGATTGAGCATACAACACTCTTGCGTTCCTTATTACTTTCTTACAATGGTTGCTGGCAGTCCTGAAAACGGCTTTAGTTTCCATACATCTATTACGTTTGAAGCAGTGGAAAAAGTGATTTCTGTGCGCAATGGCAGCAGCACATTCTGGAGAGAACCATGGCTGACTGTTAGGTTTTTGCTGAAACTTTTTAGAGGGTATGAAATGGTCAATACCTACAATTAACCATTCAGTTAGGTCTAATACTATAGAGGACACATCCTTTTTAAACATGGAATGCAGAGGTAGATCAGATATAAATGTACGGAAGCTATCCCAGTCAGCCTTAGTGTATCGATATACTGTACGATGAAGAGGTACGTCTGGGGACTTATTACATTTTATTTTTATCTTAATTGATACAACAGAGTGGTCGGAAGATCCAAGAGGCGACAGAACAGAAACTGAACATAGTTCAGGGCAAGTTGTGAGAAAAAGGTCTAGTAGGCTCGCATACTGGCCGTCATTATCGGGCACACGGGTAGGTTCCTGAACAATCTGAGTGAGGTCATAGGCAATGGAGAAATCATGACAGAACCTCCCCTCATCATCGGTCTTGTTTGAGTGGGTCAACCATTCGACGTTGTGAACATTGAAGTCTCCACATACGTGAATGTTAGCTGAAGGATAAGTAGAAAGGACTTGGTCAATTTTCTCAGATATGCTTTGAAAGATAGTAACTCCGCTGTTGTGGGGGCGATAGAGAGTAAATATAAATGCAGTAGTATGAGCTAAAGCAACCCGGAAGCACATATAGGGTAAGTTAGGATCTTCCCTGGAGATGTCCCTCCCACATGGAAAGCTATCTTTAATATAGGCACATATTCCATGCCCATGGCGATCTTGGGGGTCAGATTTAGAAGTTAAGTTAGAGTATCCTGAAATTGCAAACTCATCTAGGGAAATAGCCTGTCCAATGCCAGTTTCACTTAAAAATAAAAGGTCTGGTTTAGTCTCCTGTAATTGGGTTTCAACCTCTGGAAGGTTAGAACGAAGACCCCTGATGTTGGAGAAGGAGACATGGTAGTAGGGGTCTACGTTGGAAGTTGGAGAACCGGGTTTAATCGTGTATTTTTTCTTGAAACTTGTCATGATGAAATTTTGGAATTTGTGGACTAGGTCGACAGATTTACTTAGAGCAGGACAGAGAGGGGAAATTAAGAGAGAAAAAGAAATGAAGAATTTTTTTTTTTTTTTTTTTTTTTTATTTGTAGCTAATGATAAGGTAAAGCCATAACAATTACCCACTAGTATGGTATCGAGAGGCCCCACCAGAAGCTACTGCATGGTCCAGAATCCATTCACCAAATGGCAATACAGCAGCCCCAGTACTTTGCACCTGCTGATAGGACAGCCTCCTTAGTGGTTAATCCAAGGTTCGGGTCCCTGACTATCAGGCGGATAACGTCAGCCCAGACAAAACGTTTACCTCCAGCACCCTTACTAGTGACATGGCTACAAGGATAGACATAGAAACAGAAAATTTCCGCCATCTCAGCCAACTGTTCGCAAAAATACTGCCAACCTAGAAAACAGCTTTTTCTTCTCCCTTTGTCCGAAAAATCACTCATTTAAAAAATGAGGACTGAGGGACAAATAAGAAGAAGCGAGAGTAACAGGAGCTGCCGATAACGCATCCACAATGCGTTTTCTACTCTCCATTAAAAAAAAAAAAAAAAAAAAAAAAAAAAAACTATTAAGTATTGTACTTAATAAAAGTCCAACTGACGTGTTTAAGAGAAAGTATGGTGATAGATTCCCCTCACACGAACTAAAAATGAGTATAATTCGTAATTTTTGCTATCAACTCGGTAGATAAATAAACATATGTACGGGGGGGGGGGGAAGCTAGCATTTAATAAAACGGAAATACACAAATTAAATACTGAAATAAAATGGAGTTGTTAATATTTTATGGCTTCTCATAAAATTTGATTTTCTTGTTTAAAAATAAAACTTTTTAACAGCATTATTTTGTTTACACCATTTTTTTATTTTTATTTTTTAATGTTTTAATTTTTTAACAATTTTACCCTACATTCTCCATATTCCAATTATGCTATTGTCTGTCCAATCAATACTAGTCAGAATTCCTACTCAAATTTTGCTTTAAATATTTTACTTTTCTTTTGTAAAATTCATCTCTTTCTTTGATTCTAGTTTTGCAAAAAGTAAAAACTAGTTTTACTGACCAAGCTATGTTTTTTTTTTTTTTTTTTTTTTTTTTTACACAGTGATCACCACTTACCAAGGCCCGGAAGCCACTCAGGGATAAGGGTTATAGCAAGTACATTACGTTAGTGTGGAGATTTGATGAAGTGAAGGGGACGGTTCATTAGGAATTTGTTAACGTTGGACTTAAAGACATCCAAGTTGTAGTCCGGTGGGAAGCAGGCAGACGCAACAGAGTTCCACAGGCGTGCAGTTCTAAGAAAGAAGCTTTGTTCATGGAATCTGCATTTTGATTTAGGCACAGATATAGAGTGGGGGAAATTTTTCACAGTGGATTCAGCTAGACGGGTGTTTTTAGTGAAAGATTGGCGAGGGGGGACCAGAGATTGGAGTTCAGACGAGCACTTGCCATCGAAATAACGATAAAACAAGGATAGGCTCGCAACGTCTCTTCTGTGGGAGAGAGGTTGCAGGGTAGAGAAAAGGACATCCCCCACTAAGCCACAAAGTCTATTTTGTACTCTGTCAAGGCAGGATAGGCTGTTTTTAGCAGCTCCTGCCCATATATGGCAACAGTATTCCATCCTTGGACGTACTTGGCTTTTATATAGATAGAGAATTGCATCAGTAGTAAGATATCTTCTGGAGCAGTAGAAGGATTCCACCATCTTTCCAGCGATCTTGGCAACAGACTTGATGTACATGTTCCATTAAAGTACATTAATGTACATGTTCCATTAAAGGTCAAACCCAGAAGCTTGTCAAAACACGGGGCCTCACCAAGACGAGAGCCATCCATCACAATTGATGCCAGCTGGGGATCAGAGCGTTGATGATGTAAAGATAGGAGTTTGGTTTTGGATGCATTAAAGGTAACCAGCCACATCTTTCCCTACTGAACCACGCGCTCGAGATCAGAGGAGAGAGAATCAGAGAGAACTTTGTCATTTACAGCCTTTGAGGTATTGCTGTAGATTGTCGTGTCATCAGCATAGATGTCAACGAATGATTTAAGTATGTGTTTAGGGAGGTCATTGATCTAGATCAGAAAGAGAGTTGGGCCTAGGATTGACCCCTGAGGGACTCCAGCATTTATATTGCAGGCCTCCGATTTTTGTCCATCTACCACTACTCTTATGAGCCTATCGGAGAGAAATGATCTAACTCTGTTCCGACATTTCTATTTTGTTTCATGCCCTGGGGCTTGTCAGTACTAAACTCCTTGTTAAAAATGAAGGAACATGGCATTAAAACAGTTTTGCAGTTGATAGGGACTTCTGTTAAAATTGGACTTTTTTTTTTTAATGTATGGTAGCAATTGTTAGATTATCTTTTCGGTAAATATTGAGTATAATTTATCATAGTTTATCACTTTTAAAATAAGTATAAATTAAATTTAACTGTTAATTGTCGGCGGTCAAATGTTTAAGGTTGGAAAATTCATCTCAATTTCAAAGGCTTTTTTTTTTTTTTTTTTCTTTGGTCCATTGGTCATGCACACTCCTAGAGAAGGAAGGTATATTACGTAAATATCGCTGTACAATGAAGAACATCTGGTTAGTGTTCGGTATTCTCCGAGATTAAAGATAAAGAAAAATTTGCATGATGTATGTACTCATGTTGAAATAAAAATCAAGTAATTTTATGAAGAATGACTGTCGTGCCTGCCAGTTGAAGGAAATGTCAAGAAACGAAGGGAAATAACTCAATAATTTATACTTCATAGATTTATGTTGTAATGCTTACAAATTCCCATTACTACCTTTTTAAAATAATTTTCTTTATAAAAATAAAAATACTTGATTAATTTACATGATTTTTGGAATATAATCTTTTCATTTTACATCATACAAATGTTTCTTGTTTTTTAATAAAGGGGAATTCTGGGCAAGAACTAAAAATCTTAAAAATCATTGGTAAAGATTTTAAAAAAAATATATAAATGTAAAAAAAAAAAAAAAAAAATGTTCATTGCAGACGATCTTCAAGTCTATAAATGTTCTACTTGGTGGAAACATGATATGGATAAAAAAGGTAACATGACAATGAAAGAAATTGGAATTTGTTATTTTATTGCGTTGTAGAATTTATTTTATTGCGTTGTAGAATTTGTCAGGAAGTTGTCCAGTTCAAGTCCTATACCGCAATTAAAATTTTTTTTTACCTTTTTATCGAATAATTTAGCTTGACATACCTGAATGTCAGATATTAAATGAGTTTTGGTGTATTTATATAAAATTAAAATTTATCTTTTTTATTCCCCCCCACAAACTGGTGGAATCACGTTTTTCCTTTCATCATACATGGCATGTTTCATTCCTTAAATAATGTTTTCTCCCCTATTTCTCTTGATAGATTGCAGCTCAATCATTTATGCCTTTGTTGATGTGTCCAAGTCAAGAATGTACAACCAACAAGTCAGGAGGAAGACTTTACCTTCAAAGCAGAGGTTCTAAGTTTATAAAATATCAGGAATTAAAGATACAAGAACATGTAAGTTTTTTGGAAAGAAAATTTTGCATTCTCTGTTCTTTTCTTGGATTTC
This sequence comes from Euprymna scolopes, assembly GCF_053919585.1. Taxonomy (NCBI): domain Eukaryota; kingdom Metazoa; phylum Mollusca; class Cephalopoda; order Sepiida; family Sepiolidae; genus Euprymna; species Euprymna scolopes. The sequence goes on from NC_136492.1 coordinate 40,175,765, forward strand.
AGGTTAATCATGTTAAATTCTGATGCATGGAAAAATTTAGTTCTCTCAGCGTTACAAGTTGATTTTTCTTTTTCGATAATTATTTTATCAACTTGCATGAAAAGAGCTATGTAAAAGATGCTTAAAACCGTTTGAATAATGCAAATACCATGAGTAGTTCAAAAGTTATGAGAATTTAAATGCCAAAATTTAGGCTTTTCTGTGGACAGTTTTCTTTAGAAAAAGTGGGCTAAATTACGGACCTCAACATTTCAAGAAATTCGGTAATTTCACCACCAGTTATTTTTCAAGATATTCTCATGAAACTTGGCAGTCTTATGTAAAATTGTATGCTCTTGTGATTATGCAGTCAAATCTGATGTATCTCTTTACCATAAGCCATGAATTGTAAATTCAGATGTACAAATTTCAATTTTTTAAAAACTGGTGCATCATATCATACAGTGGGTGTAGTATTTAAATATAGCTTTATTTAGAATAGGCATTTTCCTGCTTTCTCACCAAAGGAGAGCTTAATCTTGGGTGTAGCCATTGAATGCCTAAAGAACATTCATGGCCGGTATTTACTACCCACTTCAAAGAAAAAAATAAATTGAGGAGATATGAATTAATCTCAGAAATAAATCAAAGAAAATTTTTCATTATAGATTTTGGATTTCTGTAAAAGATGGAAATTCCCATGGTTGACTATGCATTTTGGGACCAATCCAATTTTTAATTTTGTAAATCCTATCTGGCCCAAAGTATATCCCTATTTTCTGAGATGCAACCCTAAATCGTACTCTACATGAATCCTTGATGTAACTTTCACAGTACCAGGATACCAAGAATCCTGATAAGCAACAACTATATATTCACCAGTTGATGGTAATTTTTGTCATTTCTATTCTGTTGTTTAATGAAAATTCAATTATGTAAATAAAGAAATAAAACAGTTATTTTTTAACTTGTTTCCACCTTAACATTTAAAATTACTTCTATAGGTTTTAAGGTATGCTGAAAACGAATATCACATTTAAATTTCTGCAAATACATAAGGATAATAAGCAATGTCATTTCTTATGTTATCGCTGGTGGCCATCTTGATACGTGCAAGCGCAACCCCAAGAAACTATGCACAAACACGCATACCAAGATGGCCACCAGCAATAACGTAAGAAATGATATTGCTTAATATCCGGAAAGCTACTTATTTGCCGTAAATTTAAATGCGATATTCGTTTTCAGCATACTCGAAAACCTTTAAAGGTAGTCATTTTAAAGAAAAATGTGAAGGTGGAAACAAGGTAAAAATTTACAAAATGCATCACAATGAAATTCTTTATTGAACCGCCTAATTATTATTTAGATATCCTCAGTAAAAAAAAAAAACCGGCTTTGTTTTACAGGTTTGAAAAAAGTCTTGACAATGAATTAAAAATAAATTCAAGTTTCACTATATCTTTTTTTTAATTGTTAGGTAAAAGTACAGAATAGTTAACAAAAAACACCCTTCCTTCCCCATGTTAAGAATGGGTTTCTAAATGTTATTTCAGCATGGTAGCATAAGTGCACAAGTACCTTTTTATTTGTTATGTATTTGTTTTTTTTGTGCCACTAAAAAACACAATTCTACCTTAAGTTCAAATAAGTAGTTAAACACATATACTTAGTACATTTTGTTGTTTTAACGCTTTTAGTGCATTAAAAACAACAAAATATTCTTGTTTGGAAATCAAATTTGAAAAACTTGAAAATAATTTTTTTAAATTGACGAACTCAGAATAAAAAATTCTTAGTCTAGTAAGACGAAAGCAAAAACACAGTTTTCTATTTTTAAGAGAATACTTTAGTCAGCTCAACGCGTGACATGCTTAGCGACCGTTTTTCCGTAAGCTGATTTGATTTCTATAAAAGATAACATTTGAAATAAAATTCTGCGCAATTAATAATTATCAAATATTTACATATTATACATGAAAATAATTCGGAAACTATTGTTTATATGAAAATGGATGATATATGCAGATTTATCTTACCAATTTTGAAATATTCTTCGTCAACTTTGCTCGGTCATAACTTTGCTTCCTGTGATCATAAAAATCAAAATCAAACACCAGTAGAGATGGACTTATTTGTTTATATAGCCTGTAAAATTTCAGCCATATCCAATCCAATTTAACCTGCGCATATGTATCCAAATGCAACGTATGAAATGTAAACATTGAAAAAAAAATGTCTTCCTTTTTGCTGTTGTAATTTTCATTTTTAAATATTGAACGCATAAAAGAAGAAAAAAATTAACATCATTGGAATGCTTATTTAATTCTCTTTCCATCAATATAATTCTTTTAAAAATTGACCCACAAATAAAGATATATTTGAAGCACATTATGCAATATTGCCGATGTCCATGAAAATACAGCATACGCTTGTAATGCTAGTTCTCTTTATATATATATATATATATATATATATATATATATATATATATATACACACACACACACATTGTATTTGGAATTTGCTTATCTTTACCAATCAACCATTTGGATTATTACATTTTACTATTGGACTATTTCATTTGCATCTCTACAGCTGACCAATCAATTTTCTTTGGATTGTACCAGTTTTTCTAACTTTTTCTTCATCGAACCTGGACGTCATTTGGAATATCCTTTTCACCTATGCATTTCTGCATAACTTTTTTACCATTATGACTTCTTATAATTTGTAGTTTTTAATTTATGTGCTAACTAACAAAATTATAGCTTGCCTATGAATATTATTTTACCAACTACTTCTCTTTGAGGATAAGAGCTATTCTTTGAAAGTCCAAGGAATAAGAAAAATTTTAACTTGTATGTCTTATAAATTGTTGTAAATTCTAATTTAGAGTTTAAATTGAATTTCTTATAAGCTGAGATTTTTATTTCTCCGAGTGATAATAAACTTCTACTTTTTCTATTTAAAATTTCTTAAAATGAACTTAGTATACTCTGTCATGTATGTAAACAACTACATGAAGGTTAACTAATTTGCATATTAAAAACAAGCATTAATTATTTTTTATGGGTTCTTATCAGAGGATTCTTTTCATTTCACTATTACACTGAATTCTATGCATAGTTCCTGCATTTTGCATAATTGCGTAGAATTTATGATGAAAACATTCTAGCACACAGAAATATTTTATGTGTGTGAAGTCTCTACCAAACTTGTCTCTGAATATTTGGTCTGCAGAATTGAAATTTGATATAAAGGGCATTTGAAGCTGCAGTACACTTTCAATTTGGTTTTTAGCTGGTAAAAATTGCTCAGGGGTTAAAATTAAATACAAAACAGTTGACCATGGTAAATCGAAGAAAACATTACTTTTGCTGTTACTTTTACACATATGGGAAATTAAACATTCATAGTTCAAAGTCGCTTAATCTTTAACCTTTCTCATCTATTTGTGAGGAGCTCAGACGATAAAACACTGGAGAGATAAAGAAATAATTAAGGTTTGTGCGCTAAACCTTCTGGCTTAAATTCTAGCGGATTGTACCAAAGTCATATTTTTTATTACTTTTGAAATCATAATTATATATATATATATATTGGTGCTATAATAAGAAATCTGCATGAATTAAAATGTAATATTTGTGTAGGTTTTATAACCGGGCAACGCCATGCTGCCTGCTAGTGAGTGTGTGTGTACTAGCATTTCAGCCCGGCGTTGCCCGGGTGTTTGGAGGTGTGTGTTAAGCAAAAAAAAAAAAAAAAAAGTGTTAGTAGGAAGGCAGGCCGTACCGTGAAGGAGGAAAAGAATGAGGGGGGGACATGACGTCTTTGCTGTTACGACCACAGTCAAACCGGAAGTGACGTAGGTTTAAATTAAGGCTAGACAATCAAAAAAAAGGGGATGACTTTCGAAAATATCAGCGAGAAAAGTGACCCCTCCCTGTAGAAAAGTGCCCAGTTGAGGGTGAAGATATTAATATTTTTAGCCAATTTTTCGATATTTGTCATCTGAAGGCTAGAGCTCCAAAACGATACTGACCTTGTGAAAATCCGTCGCCTCGATTGAAAGTTTTTGGCAGACATGCAAACATACATACATTTATATATTGGTAGCTCAAATGTTCGACCCAAACTGATTAAAAAGCTTGCCCTATCTCTGAATACCCTTTATGTAAAATTTCAAATGTTTAGACCAGAAATTGTCTGATTAATTTGGTAGAGACCGCAGAGATCAATTTTTTTAATTTTGACCCCTTAACATTTGTTTTGGGCTCAAATCAAGTTATTTAGATCGAAGGAACCTACATCTAAAATTTCAAGTTTTTCTACCCAAAATTGTCGGAGGAGTTTGGTCAAATCGTTGAACTTTGACCGCTTAATAGGCAAATTTCTGGCCGAGATTTATCGAATTTTGAGTCTGTAGACTGTAAATTGAGTTATTGCGTAGTGAAGTGTACAGACACACGCGGACATGTTCACTTTTATAGATATATAGATTTAAGAGCAGAGTTTATTTTAATTTATTAGTAAATGTATTAATACTTTTAAAAGAAAAGTGCCCATTGTACTTTAGATATATAAGCTCAATAGGTATAGGTATCCTAGAACTATATTGAGTAAAACGATTCATAATTGTGAATTAAAAAACAAAATATAACAGCATGCCAAAAGATAGACTGACTGACTGAACTTAAAACAAATTTTATAATGGAGATAAATAAGGAATATCTGCCTTACTCATGACTAAAATGCTAGTTTTATTTTGGTGTCTTTACCCCCCCCCCCCCCCATTTTTGCTTATGAGGAGACTATTTTAAAGGACAAAACTTCTGTCAAATTATTGTCGATTTCAATAAAATGAATATCGTTTCCGAAGTGATTGTACAATAGAGTTGATTTTGTTTTTCCTTTTGAAACTAATTTTTAATTCACAATTATGAACTGTTTTACTAATCTCTTCATTTCAACAATGTTACTCATCAGCAATTATTGAACCCTTTGAGACCAGTAACCTTCATATAAAAAAAATGTATGTACCCGTAATTGAAAGAAAATTTTGCACACCAAAAATCACGTAAATTGATCAAGTAGTTTTATTTTGTGATAATCATTTTGAGCGAATTTGAATTTTTCCAATGCTCTCCTCCTCCCCATGTTAAGAATGGCTTTCTAAACTCTATTTGAAGGTCTCACTTGTTTCAGAATATTTTAAAGATGACATGTCAAGATCGTCTCGTCGTTTAGTCATAAAATTTGATTTTCTTATTTAAAAATGAAAATACTTAATCAGTTTGTGCTTTTTGTTCATGTATGTTTATTCTTGGAGAGAATTCTAGACCAGCAACAATAGTTTTCTTCATGGTCATCATGCATTCTTAAAACTGCGTTTATTTGTGCTTTAATTTAAAATTTTTCTTTACAGAGCGATCAAGTTCCAGTTGGCAACATTCCTCGAAGCATGACTGTCATTTGTAAAGGCGAAGTGACAAGACTGGCCACTCCTGGGGATCATGTCAGCATCACTGGTGTATCCTTTTCGTTTAGTCGATTACTGCACACACATTTTTATAAGTTCTTTTAACTTTATTTTGAGGGAAGAAACTAGAAAGCTTTCTGGCATTTAGGGACCCCAACAGTGAAGAGGTGAGATTTTTTTTTTCTTCTCTGCATGTCAAGCGGGCACAAGTACGAGTTCATCAAAGAACATTCCATTAAAATGTTAAAACAGGCACAAAGACACAAAATTGTGGCAATGGGACAGGGATTGGAGCTTAGTTGACAATGTATTCTCTACCTATATAAAAGCCAGGTATGTCCAATGATGGAGTACTGCTGCCACATCTGGGCAGGAGCTGCTAGAGCAGCTTATCCTGCCTTGACAGGGTTCAAAGTAGACTTTGTAGCTTAGTGGGGGATGCAACCTCTTTCCCACAGAAGAGACGTTGCTAGCCTGTCTTTGCTTTATTATTTTCATGACAAGTGCTCGTCTGAGCTCTAATCTATAGTCCCCTCCTCGCCAAACTTTCACAGAAACACATGTCTAACCAAAATTACTATCAATAATTTCCCCCACTCTTTATCCGTGCCTAAACCGAAACGTAGATTCCATGAACAAAGCTTCTTTTTTAGAATTGCGCACCTGTGGAACTCTTTCGTTTGCCTGTTTTCCAGCTGACTACAATATGGCCGTCTTCAAGTGCAACGTAAACAAGTTCTGGATGAACCGACCCCCTAAGTAATCCAATTTACAAAATTTCCACTACTTACGATTACTATTCTACAATCTCATTGACTACTGTACACTTATTAACCCTTATCCTCGAGTGACCTCTGAGCCTTGATAATTGGGGACCTCTATGTAAAAAAAAAAAAAAAAAAAAATAGGGCCTATTAAATTAAAAACTTCAAGAGAGAGACTAGTGGTTGCTAATACACCAGCCAAGAACAAGCAACAATACTCCATGCATTTTGCTTCTGTGTAGCAAAAGCAGCCACATGTCCACCATGTTAAGTCTTGCGAGAAAAAAAAATACCGGGTTATTATAGGATTTATTCTTTTATAAACATTCTTAGGCAAACCATGTTTGCTGCATTTTGTTTTTCTTTTTATAAGGTTGTGGTTTGTTAGGAAGAAAGTCAAGATGAAGAACTTAACTTGTTAGAGTTGTATCTTCTGGCTGCATCTGAATGGAATAGAGTAATGAACAAGAAAGAATCACCATCTTCCATAAATAAAACATTTCCACAACGAAATAGGTATCAATTTGTGAAACGAATGCTATATCATGGATGTTTTATTCTAACCAGCCACTCATGAAATGGCAAGTACAGGAAAAAATCTTATTAAGTAATGATTAAATCACAAACTAATTTGATTTGTATTTATAAACTTTTTTTTCATTGCGGCAAGACATCTATGTGCATTAATCTTGCTTCTGCACAGATGTATCATAACACCCATGTAGTTAACCTGTCCAGGTTTAAATACGCAAACCGAACCTCTCGACCCCATCTAATGCATAATACTGCACCTAAAATAGGTCCTTCATATAACTTTTTTGAAACCTGGGACGTTCAAGTGGCAAATTGATCTGAGTCCGGAGAGAGATTCTCTTTTTATTGCCATTTAATTTTCATTAACTACACTTGATGAGTTTTACATTTGGTTACCTGTCATTGTCGTATATAGAAAAATAACACCAATCATGATTGGTGTTATTTTTCTATATATTAAGAATATACCATAATCTGTTTATATTTTTATTAGTCCTATTGCTAATTTTGACAATCTATTTGTAATTGATTAAAATGTAATTTACACATCCACACAATTACAATTTCATAATATCTCTACTTATATATAAAAGGCATTATGGACACCGAAATAGAGGCCTTTTTTTGAAATTTCAACCAAATCTACTTGATGTGTCTGGCAGCATTCTTAGATTTCATATCAGAATGCCTCTGATAAGTATCAGTAATCAAAAATATTTCTTTAAGGAAGTCTTGATTTTGACCCAAGTTAACACCTTATACAGCCTAACATAATTGCATTCGAGAAATTTTATCACCACACAAGCAGAAAGGTCCATGTCAGCAGTACATTCTTTGATAAGACGGGCACATTCAAAATGAATGTTTCTGTTTAGAGAACAATTGAACTAAGATGTTTGACTTATGAATTTTAAACTTTATTAAAGCTATTATATTAAAATAATTTTACAAAATCAATAGGTTTTCTACAGTGCAATCTAGACCACAATGTATTGTTGACTTTTAGTGCGGGTGAGGCATGTGAAGCTTCCTCCCAGTGCACCACGATGGGTCCCCAACTAGAGCAGGCAATCAATTGATTTGATTGAAAAATGGGTGATTTCACCAATTTCAATAAAAAATATGGAACATTCATCAATCTTCATTCAATCCCTAGGTATGTTGAGCCTCCCCGCTAGTATACCATACAAATAGAATTCTATTTAATTAGAAAGAATCCTGAAATTTTTTTTGCATTAGTGCTATTAGAAAAAAATTTGCATTTTGTTTTTAATCAATAAAAGTTATTTTTTTTCCCCAAAAAAAGATTAATTTTTTACCATAAATTGTTAGGTGAAAGTTTCTTTTTTTTTTCAGGAAACTTGCACTTTTTAAAAAAAAAATTTTTTTTTAAATTTTTTTAAAAATTTAAAAAACAATTTTTTTTTTTTTTAAAGAAATGTGGCAGTAAACGAAATTTTAAGAAATTTGGCAGAAAACTATTTTTATTATAAAAAGAACAAATGAATGCTTTACATGAACACTGTAAATAGTTAGGTGACAGAAAAAAGTTTTTTTTTTCCAAGAGAATGTACAAATTATTTTTTTTTTTTTTTTTAACAGATGTTCAGAAAATAAACAGAAAAATACTTCCATCATTAATCATGCAAAAAAAATAAAAATGTTGATTTAGTGTTTCAACATTATGCTTATAAATTACGATAAAACTTGCTGAGTATGCGCTGTTTTACTATTGTTGTAAAAATGGAATGGAAACTCTGAACGTATATACCATTCACTGGGCAGAGCGGTAGCTCTAGATATATCTAAGGCTTTTGACAGGGTATGGCACAAGGGCCTTCTCAGGAAAATTAAATCATACGGTATCACTGGTAGAATACTAAGCATAATTGAATCCTTCTTAGAAAAGAGAAAAATCCAGGTTGTCCTCGATGGTCGAACATCTAAACAGTGATATAAATGCGGGAGTGCCTCAGAGGTCTATTCTTGGACCTCTATTGTTCCTGATATTTATTAATGACCTCCCCGACAAAACTGCCTCTGAGATGGGTATATATGCTGATGACACTACACTCTATAACAGGCATGACAGGAAAACAAATGAACACATCTAAAGAAAGTGCAAAAACACTAGAGGATGACCTCCAATCTGTAGTGGAATGAGGACAAAAATGGATGGTCACATTCAATACTGCCAAGACTAAACTAGTTTCCTTCAATAATTACAAGAAACCTTCTCTGCCACCAATAGCAATGGCCAGTGATTCCCTGTCTGAGAGTACATCTTTCAAACTGCTTGACCTAACGTTCACAGGAAACATGAGCTGGAACAATTATATTGAAAACATTGCCAGGGCCGCTGCGAAAAAGGTAGGCTCTCTCTACCGTGCTAGAAAACTGCTGACTCCTGAAAGTATCTTGTACTTCTATAAGGCCACCATTCGCCCATGCATGGAGTATTGCTGTCACATTTGGGCTGGTGCATCTTCTAGTCTCTTGCTCCTAGACAAGGTTCAAAAAAGAGTCGCCAATCTGATAGGCCCTGAACTGGCATCTAAGCTTCAGCCTCTGTCCCATCGATGAAACGTTGCATCCCTCTGCTTGTTCTACAAGTATTTTAATGGTGAATGCTCTGATGAACTGCAGACACTTGTGCCCCCACGATGTAGACACCCTCAACAAACCCGACAGGCAGCTAAATCCCACCCCCACACAGTAGAGATCCCTAGATGTAAAAGATCTTTCTACTCCAGTAGTTTCTTCCCCAGAACCGCTAGACTCTGGAATTCCATTCCAGGTTCCTGCTTCCCTAACTGTACTGACATGCAGAAGTTCAAGTGCAACGTGAACCGACATCTTGCTGCTCAAATCCCCACATAGTGTCCCAGTAGGTGTTGCCCCTGATAGAACCCCCCTACACAAAAGTGGCAATTTGCCTTGTTTGGGGTGAAAATGTCATTTAAAAAAAAAAAAAAAAAAAACTTTTGCTCCGTTTTAATCTTTCTTAATTTTTTAATTGTGCCCCCCCACCCACCCACCAAACGAATATAATCAAAACAGTAACATTAAAAAATTGTACTTTATGTATATAAAACAAAATATTAAAAAAAAAAAAAAATAGGTTTGGCTATAAATTCCTAAACTCATTTCACCCTAAATAATTTAGGTGACTGAAATAGGAATTGAAAAATTGATTTTATAGCGAGATTTAAGAATGGTTAGCCAAAAAAAGGTGAAACACAAAACAAATAATCAATAAATAATTGTTACCAAAGGCAATAAATGCTACTTTTTTTACTTGCATGAATGAGTTTATTTTATGTTTTAAAGTATTTTCAAGCGCTTTTCTTTATTTTTTAATCTAAAATTGCGGATGTGTGGGTGCCAAATATCTAGATTCTAGAATTCCCCGCTAGATTGCAAACAAAATCTCCAGAACCACTGAACGGATGGCTTCCACGTTTTGGTATATGTTTACTATAACCATGTGTGTTTTTATATATTTCTTTTTAATTATAACATTATACTTAATTTTCCTATAATAAATAGGTGGTTTTCTTTGTACCGATAGGCCATTTTTTTTTTTTTTTTTAGGGACAATTATTGTGACCAATGCTCATGTGAGTATATTCATATCATATTTCTCTTTTTCTGTTACACTTTTTCTCGAAACTACTGGACCAATTTGGATGAAATTGTATATGGATCTTTGTTATAAAGTATAACAAATTAAATATTAAGGTGTCTGTTTGATTCTCAATTAGGGATTAATAGGATCAGTATTTAATTTTTACAATATTCAACTATTAATTTGGCAGGAGTTATTCTAAATCAATGAACTATAACTTTTACATAGTAGCTTCCTTCAGTTGTGACAGACTTTCGATACCTACTGTAAGGGTACCTGTGCGTGTAATTTTTGTGGCAAGAATTGCGCAATCTCCAACCACATCTCTTTGGTTAGCATTGTTAAATGTCAGTGGCAAGTGGAGGTTCAAGATGACTTGAAACAATGCTGAGATAAGTAGAGAACATATACAAATGGTCACTAAACATTCGATGATCTGATGAGAACCAGTGTGTCCACATGATTATGCTGTATTTAACTCACACACACACACACACACACACACACACAAATAATCAATAAATAATCAATAAATAAATAATCAATAAATAATTGTTACCAAAGGCAATAAATGCTACTTTTTTTACTTGCATGAATGAGTTTATTTTATGTTTTAAAGTATTTTCAAGCGCTTTTCTTTATTTTTTAATCTAAAATTGCGGGTGTGTGGGTGCCAAATATCTAGATTCTAGAATTCCCCGCTAGATTGCAAACAAAATCTCCAGATCTAGCAGGAAAACCGCTAAATTGGAAACACTGGTCACAATAATTGTCCCTAAAAAAAAAAAAAAAATGGCCTATCGGTACAAAGAAAACCACCTATTTATTATAGGAAAATTAAGTATAATGTTATAATTAAAAAGAAATATATAAAAACACACATGGTTATAGTAAACATATACCAAAACGTGGAAGCCATCCGTTCAGTGGTTCTTGAGACTATTAATTGCGAACGAACCAAGAGTTTTGGTATTGTCTTTACCAGCATAGCTCTAGATGTATAATATCTAAAATGGTACTATTTTATACAAGAAAAATCTACTTCGCGTTGCTTGGGAAGATATGGTATATAGTCATAAAGTGCTCAATATCCTAAGAACAGCAGGTGTGTTCAAACACAGCTTCATTTTTTTCTATTGGTTTTATATGGCTCTGGGTAATGTTGAGTAGCCTTACTAGTATGTTATAAGTCTGATTTTTATTTGTTCACTAAAGCTAAAAACATATTTGTAGTTATTTTCATTTAATGTGTTAAAAATAAGCCCCCCCCCACCACCTTTTTTTTTTTTTTTTTTTTTTAAGCCCTGAATAGATTTTTCATATTACAAAATTTTGGAAACTCATAATCTGCTTTCCAACAATCAAAGCTAAAATGTCTTTGATTCGTTTCATTCAACAAATATTAACCTTGACCAAACCTTAGGTATTTCTTCCAATGATGAAGACTGGTTTTAGTCAAATCAGTGCTGGTCTATTATCTGACACTTATCTGGATGCTCATGTGAGTATATTCATATCATATTTCTCTTTTTCTGTTACACTTTTTCTCGAAACTACTGGACCAATTTGGATGAAATTGTATATGGATCTTTGTTATAAAGTATAACAAATTAAATATTAAGGTGTCTGTTTGATTCTCAATTAGGGATTAATAGGATCAGTATTTAATTTTTACAATATTCAACTATTAATTTGGCAGGAGTTATTCTAAATCAATGAACTATAACTTTTACATAGTAGCTTCCTTCAGTTGTGACAGACTTTCGATACCTACTGTAAGGGTACCTGTGCGTGTAATTTTTGTGGCAAGAATTGCGCAATCTCCAACCACATCTCTTTGGTTAGCATTGTTAAATGTCAGTGGCAAGTGGAGGTTCAAGATGACTTGAAACAATGCTGAGATAAGTAGAGAACATATACAAATGGTCACTAAACATTCGATGATCTGATGAGAACCAGTGTGTCCACATGATTATGCTGTATTTAACTCACACACACACACACACACACACACACACACACACACACACACGATAGCAGCAAATTCATTCTTGACTCTTGCCATTGCTTGATATAGCGTTAGACAATTGAAACATGAAGACAAATCAGTGATGGGCTGCATGAAAGTGACTTTTATGCCCGGCCAAACTCTGGTATTCTTTGGCACACATGTGCAGACATGAGCACCACTAGCAGCAGCACATGCTTGGTCACTTCTATGAACATTCATATGCCGTTTGAAACCGCCTGCAGTCCTGCACATCTGCCCGCAGTTGACACAAGTTAGATCTGGCAACACAAGACTGTTTTATGGCCCATTGCGCTGATGAGCAGTCTGGTGGCTTATCAGCCCAGTTCTGCTCAGACATAGTCTCCCGCACACCTCATACTCCAGACCAATTTGGCACCCCAGATCATTAACTGCTTCTTGCATGTTCCCTTTCTAAATATCACGCTTCAGTTGTTCATACTGGGTTCAATCAGCCTCAAACTTCTCCACTCTCCATGATCCAAAGCCAGACTCTCCCATCCATACATACATACACCCACTAATGATTTTGTAGGCATGAAACAGTCTTTAGGTATAAAGAATAATTGTTTAATTATAATTATCAAGCCACTTCAAGAATACTTAAAGGGGCACTGTCTGTTGAATAATAACTAAAAGGCAGTCAACTGGTATTTATGCAATGTTCATGACTTCTGCTCGTTTGAATATTCTAAGATTGTCCAATGCATTTTCCCGAATTCTGCATTTAATCGCTCTTAATTTCCTTCATTTCTGTGGCAATTGTTTGGTTGTTCTGAGGTAAAAGAAAAAAAGTGGTTTCGTATCTCATAAAAGGCAGGAATTGTCACTCCTACACTGATAATTGCATAAGTATGAAACACTAGTGTCTGTAGATATGAAGAATAATTATTTAGTTATATATATTTATTTTTTTCTTTCTCTGGCTGTATGACAGATTCCATACATGTGGATTGAATTCGATGGCTTTTCTTTCTTTTTTTTTTTTTTTCTTTTTTTTAATTCTTATACTTCTGCAAGCTTTAAATATCCATTTTCTTTTATCAACATTTTTAAAATTCTTTTTCATTTCAAGATTCCAACTATTTTCTGAGGAATATGCTTTTTGTTTCAGTTGTTTGATTGGTTTCTGCTATTCAACAAAACATGTGTAAGGTGTATTATGAGTGTGGATTAAATATGTCTGGTTTTGGAATGACATACTCTTTTCTGGGAGAAATGCACATACCACATTAATGACATTTGAATAGCTCACAAAATTGAAACTGATTTATTCATTTTAAAAATCTGACTGCTCAAATTTTGTAATAAGAATAATGAATAAGCGAGTCGCAAATGAGATCTAGTTTCATTCTAATTTGAGTAAGCTGCAATCTGATCATGGTTAAAAATATAATCATGTTTTATTAATGCATATTGTTTCCAAATGAGAATTTGGTTCTTTGTTGTAAAAGTTTAATTTGCAGTATATTTATACTTGCATGGCTCAACTTTGAAAAGTGCACAAAATGATTGTCTGAAATAATTTATTGAAATAACTTAATTTTTCATTTTTTCAGAGAATAATAAAAATGAACAAAACAGAAGATGATGAAATGGATGCCCAAGAATTGACTGAGGATGAATTAAAAACAGTGGCAGGTTAGTAGATATAACTTAAGGACTAAGTAATCTTAAAAAAAAAAGAAAAAATGACAAGATTTTTGGGTAGGTGTCCAAATTTTTTGAATCGAACTTACTTTACAGCTTGGCAAGCCTGTTTTAAATTTTTATTAAAATCTGGTCCATAATACTGAGGGTGAGTTTCGATTCCTCAAAGCAATCCAGAACTTGCTGGAAATAGAGCTTCACCGGCAGAATTTTTTTTTATGTAATAAATTTTTTAATCCTAAGACCACACATGATGGTAGTTAGCATGCAACTGATGCATGAACATAAATAAACCCCTCATTTGTTGAACGATGTAAAGATCTGTATTTTGAAGACCAGTTGGGCTGATAAGCCATATGAGTAAGAAATGGTTCCTATGCAGGTTTTTTTTTTTTTTTTTTTTTTTTTTTTTTTTTTTTTTTTGAAAGAGACTTGAAAGTACAATTTTGCGGTAAAGAGTTAAGTGACTAGAGTTCATGTTTTAAAAAAAAAAAAAAAAAACTTTTGGGTCATGATTGCAAAGATTTAAGAAAATCTCATTTTACAGTTTTTTTTTTGATTTGTTAAAGAAAAAGTATAATTTATACCTTTGTAAAACTGATAAAACATTTTTGTTTTTAAAAAGGTTAGTTGAAATTCTTCCAAATTTCAGATAATCTTTTTGGGTACTCCTGCAGTATTTTACCCACCGATTTCACGATCTTAGCCGAGCGTTGTCGAACGCTTTCGGCGTTAACGCCGACGAAAGCCGAGAATTCGGAGCTACGGTGCAAGAACGCTAAAAGTATGTGAATAGCAACAACATTACAAGGAAAAGATATTACACACACACAACAAAATGGAAAAAATTAATACAAAAAATTTGGATAAAATAAATCACAAACACTTACCGTAAGTTTTTTTAAAGTAAAATAAATTTATTTTGTTGAATATTTTTTTTTTTTTTTTGGTTCATTTTGTTTTCCGATAGCTTTTTTTTTGGTGGTGGGGGGGGGGGGGGGTAAGCAACAGTAATAAACACTTCAATGTTTTTTTTTTTTTTTTTTGTTTTTAACAAAACGTTATTAAACAGTAACGTTTTTTTTTTTTTTTTTAATGTTTGTAGGGGGGGGGGACAACAATTACTGTTTATCTTTAGTTCCGACTGGAAGATTTTCTACTGACTGTAGAGGCAAAGTAGGGAGCAAAGGGTTTTCAGAGGATGTGGAAAGAAGCTCCTTCCCAACCGGGTAGCCTTCCGCGATTTGATTTATTATGGAGACAAAAGGGTTGTGTCCAAAGTTTTGTCTCCACATAAATTCGCATAAATATGTTTCCAACAGCTCCCGGTTTTTTTATCGCTAAATTAAATAGCTGAAATGAAAGGCTGTGTATTTTTACTTTGAACAATAAAATAACTGAAATGAAACGCTATGTGTGTAATTCCAATGAAAATTATTCGTCTGCTGCGCGTTTGTTTGAAGCGCCCTGATTGGCTGATAGAGTATCGTACCGCTCGCCATGTTCCGGCGTTTTCCGACGGATGTCGATCAACGCTCGGCTAAGATCGTGAAATCTGTGGGTAAAATACTGCAGGAGTACCCGATTTTTGTAATTTAATTTATTTAAATGCCTAGATTTCACATGCAATAAATTCGAAATAGCATCATCCATTTACAAATTCATAATTAAAACCTAATTTTTTATCTTTTTGTCTAATAATTTTATATATCTCCAATGTTATTTATATATTTTTTTTTGATTTACAAATATCTCATGGAGTTTAAATACAATTATTTGACAAAATCTTACTATGAATATGCTAAATGTTTTGATCCAAACATTCTAGTTTTTGGATTTTCATCTGCACATGGTCAATAATCTAAACATTAATTTAATTTTCACAAATAACCATCATCATCGCAAACATTAATAAATGAGAAACAAATTACCTCCCTTTTATAGTCGCTCTATCAGTTAAAAAACATTGAAACCATTTCCCCTCTAAAAAATACAAAAAAAACATGGCTATCTATTTAGTTTCAAATTGGCTATTTTATTAAAAAATCAATTCTTTTTAGCTTTAAAAGGTTAGAAACGAATTTGCTAAAAAAATTGTTTTAAATTCGTTATTGGTTTTATTTTATTTTTTATTCATTTTATTTGCTTAAAAAATTTTCAACTACTGTGGAATTTCCATCTGTCTGTTGAATAATAACTAAAAGGCAGTCAACTGGTATTTATGCAATGTTCATGACTTCTGCTCGTTTGAATATTCTAAGATTGTCCAATGCATTTTCCCGAATTCTGCATTTAATCGCTCTTAATTTCCTTCATTTCTGTGGCAATTGTTTGGTTGTTCTGAGGTAAAAGAAAAAAGTGGTTTCGTATCTCATAAAAGGCAGGAATTGTCACTCCTACACTGATAATTGCATAAGTATGAAACATTAGTGATTGTAGATATGAAGAATAATTATTTAGTTATATATATATATATTTATTTATTTCTTTCTCTGGCTGTATGAATTGAATTCGATGGCTTTTTCTTTTTTTTTTAATTCTTATACTTCTGCAAGCTTTAAATATCCATTTTCTTTTATCAACATTTTTTCTTAAATTCTTTTTCATTTCAAGATTCCAACTATTTTCTGAGGAATATGCTTTTTGTCTGAGTTGTTTGATTACAGTTTGAAGCTTCTGGCATTGGCTGAATGAAAGCCTTAGATGTTTCATTTTATTTTATTTTTTTTTTCTTCAAACTCCCGTACATTCTGTTTGATTTTATTACAAATTCTCAAATCAAGTCTAAAAGGTAAAATGTGCACATGCAACGAACACTGACAAAATCAGTAACGGACGACAAATATTCAAAAATTAGCCCAAAACATTGACATTTTTGCAAAGTTGTTCATGCATCGTGAATTTCACATGCGTATAAAAGACGGTATTTTGGGAGACTTGTGACTTCATGAAATGTTTGCTTTTTTCACCTTCTTTTCCTCTTAGTGTTACAAGTTTGAGCCTAGCTACTGTAGCTAATTTTTTTTTTTTTTCTGCTGCTTTTTGATTATTTAAAAAATTTTTTTTTTTGGGCTGGGTTGCTCAATATACCCTTACAATAAAACCTCTCCACACCCTGGCAATGCCGAGTACTCCTGCTGTGTTAGTTTGTGTGTGTGTTTGTATGCCCACAAAAAACTTTTCACAGATGCATCAGACTGTGACAAAATAGGTATAGTTAGAAAGATCAATGTCTTAGACAAAAAATATGTAAAAATTGGCCAAAAAGAAACTGCCCAGTTCACCCAGGTGAACTGGGCCGTTTCTTGCAAGGAAGGGTCACTGTTTGCATCAAGATTTTTGAAAGTCATACACCCCTAGCAATCTGAATGTATGCTTATAAAATGTTATTTTGACCTGTTGTGACATAAGTCGTTGTGGCCATGACAGCTAGCATGTTAGCTTTTTTCACCTCCTGTTCGAGCCTGCCTACTGCTGCTAACTTTGTTTTTTTTTTTCTGTTGCACGGGCACTTGCTACTATTTTGATTGAAGAAAAGTTAGTCTATGATATGAATCTCAAATGTTAGTCTATGATATGAATCTCAAATGTTAGTCTATGATATGAATCTCAAATGTTAGTCTATTATATGAATCTCAAATGTTAGTCTATTATATGAATCTCAAATGTTAGTCTATTATATGAATCTCAAATGTTAGTCTATTATATGAATCTCAAATGTTAGTCTATTATATGAATCTCAAATGTTAGTCTATTATATGAATCTCAAATGTTAGTCTATTATATGAATCTCAAATGTTAGTCTATTATATGAATCTCAAATGTTAGTCTATTATATGAATCTCAAACGTTAGTCTATTATATGAATCTCAAACGTTGGTTTGTTTGCATGTTTCTATGTCCGCTAAAAACTTATCAGGCACATTGGATTGGGTTAAAACCGGTGCCATTTGAAAGAGCAATGTCTCTTATGCATAATATGTGAAAATTAATAAAAAAAAGATTAATTCAGTGGTGGTGAATTGGATCATTTCTTGCAAGAGAGTCACTTTTCGTGACACCATTTTCACGAGTCACACGTGTAGCAAACTGAAAGCGCGTTTAAAAATATTTTGCAAGGTCATGATGTCATTATGGTTCGATGGGCAAAAGTGTTTGCCAGTAATGTTTTCCCCTTTTTCCTCTCCAGGTTATCACCTGCCTACTGCAGCTAATTTTCTTCTTTATATTCCTTCTGCTGAAATATCTAGTGGGGAGGTTGTCGCTTTTTATTTTTATTTATTTATTTTTTTTTTTTGCAATTTCATTCTTTTTAATTTTGAAATTGTTTTGATGAGTGCTCAATATCCTTAGTATAGCAGGAGTGTCCAAACAACTTCATGTGGCAATCCAGGCTAGCATTGAATACTTACCATCATTCCCCACAAAATGAGATTAATCTAAATGTTTCTTCCAGCTGATGTCAAATGCAACTTATGAACATCTTTTGGATGAAATTTCAAACAAATTTATTTCAGGTGAAAACATTACGTACATACATATTATGGTGAAATTATAAATTCCGAAAAATGATCCAACAAGATGTGCTAGATCTTTATTTTACAAAAAAAAAAAAAAAAAAAAAAAAAAAATATTAGCAGTCCAACATTTTATTTTGAAATGGTAGATTTTTATTGAAACATGAGGATAAGTGAAAATGATAGATCATAGTTAACTCCTGGAGTTTAAGAACTCTTCCACATTAGAACATATGGATAAAACTGTATAATTTGATAAATTTTATTTTTAATTGTAATTATTTTGCTACTGGATCATTTTTATTGTGAGTTTTTGGAACTTCTAATTTCAACATGACCTGTAAGTAAGTGTTTTTTTTTTTTTTTTTTTTTTTTTTTGAAATAGTGTTTGAAATTCTATTATAGTGTAGGAGATTGCTTGGTGTTTTGTCAGTGTTTCAGATTGCTTTGTATGTTCTAAATATTTTGTCAGTGTTTCAGCTTATGTAAGATGCTCAAAGATGGATGACACTTAAGAAACTGCCATCATAGTGGTAGTTTCTAAAAAAAAAAAAAAAATACATGCATTTCTTAAATTCCAGAAATTTTTATTTTTTGTTAAGTTTTTAAATGCAGACCATATTTTTAAAGGAAAAAATAATTATATAAATGATTAGGATCCATTTTATATTAGAATTTTCAGAATTAAAAATAAAAATATTTTTTATTTTACTGTTTCAGTGTAATAGTAGCTAAGTTTATCAAAGTAATACTTAGCTTTTGCCAGCATTATATTTAATATCAAAATATTTTATTTGTAGAGGATGATTTTTATGACAAATTGGCCAGCAGCATTGCTCCTGAAATCTATGGTCATGAGGATGTGAAGAAAGCTCTTTTACTGCTGTTAGTGGGTGGTGTTGATAAATCACCCAGGGGCATGAAAATCAGAGGTAAGATGTTTTTCTTAGAAAAAAAATTGTTTTATAAAGATTTCTTGGCTAAGCATACTTATTTTTTTTTTTATAAGTATGAAAGTATTTCTAAATTATTTACAAATATTGACATTTTTTTTATAAGTATGAAAGTGGGTTAAAATTATTTATAAATATTAACATTTTCTTTCCCTTCACATACATTTTACGGAATTGTTCTCACTAACATATCCCAAAAGTTTCAAAAGTTGAGTATTTGAGGCGTGTATAACGGGACTGACACTGCGCCATCCACACCGGGTGTCTCTAACCTCGTCGAACTGTACCTGATATAACCGGTGCTCTTTTGATTGTACGTTGTCCCGTCACAAGTTGGCCTATTGATCGTCTCCACATGTTGTTTCTGTGGTGGGGCGCAGTGGTCTCCGGGTACATTGATCACTCCGCTGGTCCTTGCGGCTCACTGCAAAATGAAGAGTCCTCACCACAAGCAAACAGAACTCCAGTTTATAACAATAACAAACTATTTATTAATTTCATTAATTCATAACAGCTACTGTCTAAATTGAGGTGACTGACTAGAGCAGTGAAACGATGTAAGACCAGACCAGTAAAGTCACATTCTTTCTCTCTTCCTCTGAGGGCCTCACCTTGTCTCATCCACTCAACACCTCTCTCTCTCCTGAGACTGATGGGGGGGGGGGGTGTTCACACTAATTTCTATTGGCAGTCCCCTGGGTTTCTTTCGTCCATCAATGTGTGTGGCCCTTATCATCTAACATCACTTCTAATACAAACCTCTCCCTCTGACATTTCATAGATAACTCCAATTCTGTTTCCATTTTCAAGACAATATACCATCTGTTGTGCCTGTAACAAGCCCATAATGACATATCGGCGGTTGGTCCTATTTTGCTAGAGGTCTTTGCATTTCTCTGCACTCCTCCACCTATCCCGTCTGCCTCCCCCTCACCACAATATGTACTTCTCTGCATGCATTCATGACACCATGACATCACAGTAAGCATTTTTTTTTTTATGTATTTGGATTATTTAAAAAGAATCTGATTAGAAAAAATTATGACTAAGAACTAAAGTTATAGTCAGTTAATGTACTTCCGGCATAGCAATACCGAAGCGGTGACATGGTAAATCAGTTCTTTCTTCTCTTATGACTATATCTCCCTTGTGCATTTTTTTTATTACGTTTTTTTTTCCCAATATTTTTAGATATTCATTAACATTTATTATATAAATGCAAATAAAAAAACTCATTTTAAATTTTTTTTAAATAAAACTTTTCCTAATTTCATGAACATATATTTCTTATAAAATAAAAACTTTTTTAAATTTTGTTATTACAAGTGCAAATAAAGACTAATTGTTATTTTTATCTAGATAATATTGTTCATTTTTCTTGTATATTTTCAATAATATCCTTTTCTATTTTATTTTAATAAATTGCTTTACAATAGAAATACTAAAGAACAATAAAAGTGAAGGAACTGATTTGTCTTGTCACCACTTCTGGTAGCTAAACCACTCTGCATGCGATTTTATGTAAATGTGAAAAAATGCAATTAACTACTGAAGAGACCTAGTATATAATTTGATACAATATGGGAACTGGTAATTATAAATAACATGTAATAACAAGTAGTAAAATTACACATCTAATAAAAGCAAGAATAGGATCCATGGCGTAACGTATAAAGTGTTGGGTAAAATTAAGTTGACTAACTTTTCTGGAAGTTAAAAGGTTTGATCTTAAGTGTGGCGGTAACAAAGAATACTATTTCGTATTACTACTCTGTTGAGGCTAATGAAACGAGCATAATACTTTTATGGACTAAAAGGTTTCATGTGAAATTCCGTACAGATTCTAGAGTTTAACAAGATACACCCGCAGATGGTCAGATGACATTGGTCAAAAGTATACAAATAACACTCAATGTGTTTTTTAATTTTTGAGATGAGAATTGGTTATTTGTATTATTTGGAGTCATCGGACTACTGTTCTCCTTATGCAAGGACCCTTGACGCAGTGGTTAGAGTACTTGGAAAAATCAATTAAAAAAAAAAAAGTGATCTTCTGAAGATTGTAGGTTCAATCCTCAGTTTAGGCGACAGAAAAATACAATTGCGAATTACTTAGAATCTCTATCCAGTTATGGCTGACGGAACAAGAGCATGCTACTCGTATGAAGTAAATAAAAAGTTCTGCTCGAAATTCTGTCCAAATTCCAGAGTTCGACAAGATATTACCTGAAGATCAGAGGTTACATCGACCGAAACATGAAAATCGCACTCCAGCTGAGAACAGTAATCTGATGAATCCAACATAAATGAACAATGAAGATGAAAAACTTAAAATAATCTAAATACACAATTCTTTTAAATAATCAGAAATGGATTTCATCCTGCGTACACTCTTCATCTCTCTGCACGTTTCCTTCTCTTTATCAATTATTTTTATTCATATTGTCTCTGAATACCTTCTGTTGATATCAACATGTAAAAATGTGTCAAATCTTTGTCATATGTGACATTTTCTAATCTTTTAAAAAGTTTTTTTCATACTGTTGCATATCTTCCTTTTTCTACATTTTTATGTTTGTCGCATTTGTGCAATTTTGAGTAACACGGTATATATTTTTATGTGAAGATATTCACTCACAATAATTTAAAAGTTAACAAACAAAAACAATTTGTAATTTTTAACTGAACCTCTATGAACAGTGACTTTATTAAACACAACTTTTTTTTTTTCTTCAAGGTAACATCAACATCTGTCTTATGGGAGATCCTGGAGTTGCCAAAAGTCAGCTACTTTCCTACATTGACAGATTAGCACCAAGAAGTAAGCAGTATTTTCATTAAAAAGAAAAAAATTTTTCGTTTTTTTTTTTTTTTTTTCATCCATTATCTTATGCTTTAATCCTTTGTTTTTATAACTTAAAGGTATGATTTTTTCCCCCCTACTTTTCACCCCATGAAGTCAAAGGTAGGCACAAGCTCAATTTTTGATATTGGGGAAATTCCAGCTCCTAGACATATTACTTCGCATGCACTGTTTACAGCTATCAAATCCTGTATAACTATCATCAGGAGTGAACCACCTCAGTTTCAAGCCCTACTACTACTGCATCTGGAAGCAGGGTTTGCACAAGCTTAAAGTCCCTGAATTTTGACTTTTGCCTTGAAAAGGCTTTTTCTATTATTACCTTGAAAATATGGAAAATGTCTGGAAAATTGGATTTATGTCCAATAAAATTGTGTTGCAATATTAAAAATAAAATCGAAATAAAAACTAAATTATTTTTTAAGTATTAATAAAAAATACCATTAAAATATTGAAAATGAAATCAACGTACATGGAGTTACATCCCTACATCATAAAACTATCTAATATTTTCCATATGTTATTAAGTAGCTGTAACTCTTGTAAAGACAATACTGGAAATTCCAAATTTAACGCCTTGTAGACCAATTTACAATGGTGAAAACGAACATTTAATCGCACTTGGCCAAATATAAGCCGGTCAGGAAATGTAAATATTGTTGTCCACATTGTTTTCTGGATAGATGAAAATAACTTTTCCTAAGTTTTTTGGCTTATATCATTGTTTATATCAAATCCTGTTATAAAAACTTGAATTTTATCTAAAGAAGGCCTTGAAAAACTATGAAAATGGTCATAAAAAATCTGTACAAACACTGGGAAGTCATTTGTCTCGGCTGCATTTTTATCCAAGACTCCTTTCTTTTGAACCAGATTCAGTATGATGATGCTGTCTCTGTTGCTTCTTATACGTCTGTTGTATACATACGACAAAGATTGTCGCAGAATATCGATAAAATTTCTCAATCTCCATAGCTAAATGATAATACTCAAAACATTCCATCCTTTTTCATTGTCAATACAATAAAAATCAGTTTTTTCATGTTTAATAATGAAGATTAAAACAGGGGAGGTAATGCAGTCTGCCATTATTTCCTCAGTTATTTTTTTCCTATTTTATTTAAATAAATTCCTGTTGCTTTTGTTTAGTATTTATTTTGGATTTAAAGTTTAGTTCATTTTGACCACTTTCATTTTCATTTGGTTAAACAAGATTGAGTTGTTTCCTTTACGGGTACTTTAGTCTTATGATGGATTAACAAAATATAAGGCTAGTGTTTATTTTTAATAAAGTGCTTGTCCACTTTCTACTTGATCATTTGATTCTAATTTTTTGTGAGGATATTTTTGCATGATATGTACATTTATCAAAGATTTACTTGACATGCGATTTTTACTCGTGACCAATACTATAGTTAGCTGCAAAACCCAATGTTAAATATAAAATACAATGTCAAATGTTATAAAATGCAATCTAAATTAAAATCTAAAAAACTTTATTCATTCAATCATGGACAACACTATGAAAAAAAAAATTATTACTCAAAAAATCTGAATTGGGCTTTAACATTAAAAAAAAAAAAAAAAAAAATACAAAGTTCTGGGAATGTCTCTACAGAATCTTAACTTTTTTAATTTTTTCTATTTGTGCTTTAAAAGTGATCAAAATGTGTTTTTAAATTTGGTTTCAGGTCAATACACAACTGGTCGTGGTTCTTCTGGAGTAGGTTTGACTGCTGCCGTAATGAAGGACACTGTAACTGGTGAGATGACGTTGGAAGGGGGTGCCCTCGTTTTGGCTGATAAAGGAATCTGTTGCATCGATGAATTTGATAAAATGATGGATGCTGACAGAACAGCAATTCACGAAGTCATGGAACAGCAGACTATTTCCATTGCCAAAGTAAGAAGAATTTTCCATTCTTTAAATGATAATACCATACATTTTTATATATAACGTATTTATTAAAATAGCATGCGTTTTGAACAGAAATTAAGGGTGGGGGTGCACTTCTGGGAATCATTACTTAAATAATTTTAAAGCAGCAAGATAACAAACTCACCACAGTATGATTATGATGTGAAAAATGTATTGATTTGAATTTGTTTAAGCTAACTTTAACAATGATATTCAGTTGATATTTTATTTTTTATTTTTCACCGCTTTAAATTTAGTCCCTTTCAAAACCTTGTCTGATTAGTCCCTTTCAAAACCTTGTCTGATTAGTCCCTTTCAAAACCTTGTCTGATTAGTCCCTTTCAAAACCTTGTCTGATTAGTCCCTTTCAAAACCTTGTCTGATTAGTCCCTTTCAAAACCTTGTCTGATTAGTCCCTTTCAAAACCTTGTCTGATTAGTCCCTTTCAAAACCTTGTCTGATTAGTCCCTTTCAAAACCTTGTCTGATTAGTCCCTTTCAAAACCTTGTCTGATTAGTCCCTTTCAAAACCTTGTCTGATTAGTCCCTTTCAAAACCTTGTCTGATTAGTCCCTTTCAAAACCTTGTCTGATTAGTCCCTTTCAAAACCTTGTCTGATTAGTCCCTTTCAAAACCTTGTCTGATTAGTCCCTTTCAAAACCTTGTCTGATTAGTCCCTTTCAAAACCTTGTCTGATTAGTCCCTTTCAAAACCTTGTCTGATTAGTCCCTTTCAAAACCTTGTCTGATTAGTCCCTTTCAAAACCTTGTCTGATTAGTCCCTTTCAAAACCTTGTCTGATTAGTCCCTTTCAAAACCTTGTCTGATTAGTCCCTTTCAAAACCTTGTCTGATTAGTCCCTTTCAAAACCTTGTCTGATTAGTCCCTTTCAAAACCTTGTCTGATTAGTCCCTTTCAAAACCTTGTCTGATTAGTCCCTTTCAAAACCTTGTCTGATTAGTCCCTTTCAAAACCTTGTCTGATTAGTCCCTTTCAAAACCTTGTCTGATTAGTCCCTTTCAAAACCTTGTCTGATTAGTCCCTTTCAAAACCTTGTCTGATTAGTCCCTTTCAAAACCTTGTCTGATTAGTCCCTTTCAAAACCTTGTCTGATTAGTCCCTTTCAAAACCTTGTCTGATTAGTCCCTTTCAAAACCTTGTCTGATTATATCTATTATATACAAAAATTCTAAAAAAAAAAAACCCAAACAATTTAACATTAATGATTGAAACATCAATTTCAAACTTAGTAATTTTAAAATCCTACTGTTGTAACTTCAAATTTAATGTCCTCTCTTTTTCACTTTTCACTAAAACACTAGGTTTTCCTTCAGTTTAAAATATTTTTGTCCTGGCAGTATCTTGCACTTATTTTATTTTTTAAATCATATACTAAATGAATGAAATTAATTCTCTGTCCAAAAGTTTTGCACCTCTTTTATATCTTATTGAACATTATATGTAAAATCCTTACTCCAATTTGGATCAAGATCCATAACACAATTTTAATTATAGAAAAGGTCTAAAATTTAAAGTTTTGAGATCTGAGGAAATAGAAATTAAGGGTTTCTTGCTTAGATCAAATGCAGTGCAATATATTTGAATTTTCAAATAGAGGTTATGCCTATAGTATGCCTCCTAGAAACCTTTAAAAAAAAAAAAAACTTTATAGAATATTGATGTCTTTGTAAAAAAGAAAAAACATTTTGACCACAAATTTATGAATATCTTTTAACAGATCAATATAATTTCACATCTTTGTTCAACAAGGAGTTAGAAAAGAAGTTATTTAATCTTCATAATTTAACAGAAAGTCTTAAATTAAAAGTTCACAAGTTGAGATGAAGAAAATGTTCTGTGGCCATAAGTTTGGGCAACAAAAATGTTATGTCCAGATGCAGGTTGAACGAAGACATTCAAGAGACTGGTAGCATTCATATTAATATCTATATATATAAAAGCGAAAATGTATGTATGTATGTACGCTTTTCTTCGATGTCCACAAAAGGCTTCTTTCAGAGAAACGCTTGCTCGGTTCACAACTTCTTAAAACTTTTTATATCATCTATAAATTGTAATATCTCAGAGTTATCTACGGAGCTCGCCTGTCTATTTAAT
Source organism: Euprymna scolopes (assembly GCF_053919585.1). Lineage (NCBI taxonomy): Eukaryota > Metazoa > Mollusca > Cephalopoda > Sepiida > Sepiolidae > Euprymna > Euprymna scolopes. The sequence continues at coordinate 40,202,198 of NC_136492.1, forward strand.
TTTATTGACTTTCAAACGTTAATTATTCCACATTTCCCGCATCAGCACGCGTTACATTCGGTTTTCGGTATAAAAAAAAGCGAAACTCTACTAATCACAGGCCGAAAGCCAGTTGTCTCAAGAGAGCTAAGTAACGTTTGTTCAATGTCGACTTCGTCATATCAGACTGTAGCTTTCATTTCGCTCCTAATAAACAGGGAGCGGGTTTTTAAAAACAAACAAACCGATTTATTCAAAACTGTCCCACACAAAATCGTAACTGCTGAATACCTATCGCTGTCACGTCAATCAAAAACGCACACCTGTTTGTTTTTTTTTTAACACTTTACTATTTTCCAACTGCGCTTTTTTTTTTTTTTTTTTTTTTTTTCACATTTTCGGGGTTTTTTAACATACCCCGAAAAACACCCGGGCAACGCCGGGTACCCCTCGCTAGTTAGGAAATAAATCCATATTCAGAGATGGTACAATGTTTACATGTTCAGGATACGTGCTGAATTCACTTGTAGCCAGAAGCTATGGCAGGTTTTATTTGTGTGCCATTAAAAAGTTTGATAGTGTTTGGAGTGACAAGAGTATGTAAGGCAACTTGGTCTTTTTTGTGACTCATTATCTGGCAAATGGCCCATATGCAATTTAAATAATATTCAGGAACAGGTGTCTGGCTCTGAAATTGAGTATTTAATCGAAGAATTCAAATTAAAGTCAAGCAAATATCGAATGATTTAGACATCACTTTTCTATTTTCTTGTTGACTGTTACCTATTATTGACTTTTGATGAAGGACTTTAACCATAATATAGCCTATGTTACAATTCCTGTTCACCTAGTAACTGCGTTCCAAAATAAATAATTCGTTTAGGAGTTAATCCTTTACATACAAATATATAAACATAATTAAGTTTAGATACGAACATAAAATGTAAATTAATACCTTTTTTACATTATAATTTTTCACTGTAAAGTTTGAGATCCTTAATTGGTTGTTTTACATTGCAATATCAATTTACATTTTTGCTTTAGGAAAATTCATGAATTTTTTTACAAAGGAATCACCACTTATCAAGGCCTGGAGGACAGTCGAGCAATGGGACCGTATCGTAGTATTCTTAGTAGTGGAAATTTGGTAAATTGGATTACTTAAGGGTATGGTTCATCAAGAACTTATACATGTTGGATTTGAAGACCACCATATTATAGTCACTTGGAAAGCAGGAAAACTGAACAGTTCCACAGACATGCAGTTCTAAGAAAGAAGCTTTGTTCATGGAATTTACATTTAGATTTAAGCACAGTTAAAGAGTGGAGGAAATTATTAATAGTGGTTTGGTTTCAGCTAGACAAATGTTTTTCATGATAGTCAGGCCAGAGGGTATGATAGGTTGGATCTCAGACTAGCATTTGTCATGAAAATAATAAAGCAGAGACAGGCTTGCAATATCTCTTATGTGAGAAAGAGGTTGCAGGAAAGAGCATCCTCACTAGACTACGAAGTCTATTTTGAGTTCTGTCAAGGTAGAATAAGATGCTTCTAGCAGCTCCTGCCCAGATATGTCAACAGTAGTCCATCTTTGGACGTACTTGACTCTTATACAGGTAGAGAATTGCATCAGCAGTGAAATATCTACTGGTGTGGTAGAACGATCCCATAATTTTTCCAGTGACCTTGGCAACGGATTTGGTATACGTGTTCAATTTCAGATCAGAAGTAAAGGTCAGATTTTCTTCACACCTGATAATATCCTACACCTGTACAAGGTCACCATTTGCTCATGTGTGGAGTGGAGTATTGTTATCACATTTGGGCAGATCCATCTATTGCTAGCCACTGTCTTTTTGATGGGGTCCAAAAGAGTTCAATTTATTAAAGAAATCTCGTACTATCACCCAAGCTTTTACAAGTACTTTAATGGAATGTGTTCTTACGAACTCTAGCACTTGTGACCTCTTGATGTACATGCTTCCGATAAGCAGTAAAATCTCACCTTTTTGCTGGTAAGGTTCCTAGATACTAGAAAATCTTCTATTCCAATAGTTTCTTTCCATGGACCGTTGGACTTAGGAATTCACTCTTTCTTACTTTTTTTTGTACTAACATGCAGAAGTTTAAATATAACTCTAACAGATATCCCTTGGCCTAATTCCCTACATAGTTCCCTGCAGACATGATCTCAAGTGATATGCGTTGTTTGGGATGAAAAAGAGTTTAAAAAAAAAAAAAATGAAAGTGCTTTTTATACATGTTAATGGCAGATTGTGTATTTACTTTTGTGCATTTAAATGGATGTTATTTTGAAACTTTTAAATTGGCAGCTAAATTTTAATCTTTGTCTTTAATTAAATGGGTTAAAACCATTTATACACCAAGTAATCAATGAAAGCTTTATTTTTAGGAAATTGATTTAATTGAAATTAAGTTCAAGCAATTACCTCCCATTAACTATGCCTAATTATTTCCCTTAGCTCGATTTTCTCATTTGAGTTTTAAAACATTTACTTAAAAAAAATCCTTATGTATTTGTATTTAATGTTTAATGAGATTAAAAAATGTGTGTATGGGGGGGGGGTAACATTGTTATTAAAATTACCATTCAATCTATGCATTTAGTAATGAAAATATTAACTTCAAATGTGTGCAATATTTAAAAAATAATTTACTTATGCTCTAATTTTATACATTTTTCTTTTCTAGAAAACTAGAAAATTTGCCCGGCGTTGCCTGGTATTAGACATAATGCTGCATTCCTAAGCTCCTCATTGAGATTTTTATGAATGTCAAGTGTAGATTAGGATCCACGATAAATATAATGAAACGTACTTATCAAAATACTCTGATTAATGTAGCTTTAAAATATGTTTGTTCTGATGTGGAAATTTTATAGTAAACCACGCTCTTAATTGTTCACGTAGAACTGTGCTGTTGGGTGCAGGTAGCAAGCATTTCACCATAACTCAGCCACGAATAGAAAAAAATGCTAGCATAAAAAAAAAAAACGAGTGTAATAGCCGCAACTAACAGCAATTATTCTGAGATAACCAAAGAATGCATCTTGCATGTTATTAGGTACCTCACATTAAAAACGGCCTTGTGCCTAATTTGCTCAGTGGGGGAGCAAATAAACACCATCTTGCATGTTATTAGGTGCTCTAGCCACTAGTTTTTCTCGCTTGGGCAGGTTGCAAAATAAGTCTCTAATGTAATAATTTCCACACACACGCTCCGGACCCTATCTCATCACTGAAATGTTGTATCCCTGTGCTTGTTTTACCAGTACTCTGATGAACATACTTCACCTCTATATCAAGCAAGCAATAAGATCTTATCATACTTCACTGTAGAGGTTTTCAGATGCTGGAAAACAGTCTCCTTTAATAATTTCTTTTCCTTGCACTACTTGTCTCTAGAATTTTCTGTTTCTTCGACTTTACTAACAATTTGAAATTTAAATCTAATGTGACACCAGAAGTTTTCTGTAAATCTGAACCCGAATTTGCGATAGTCTTTTACGTTTTAATGGCAATATGTCATGTCCTGTTAGGATTAAAAAAAAAAAAACCCAACAAAATTGTGTGTGAAGGGTATTTCTAAAACCAAACTTTGTGAAGCATGAAATTTACAGCAGCTATAAATTTATTTCAGTCTTAGCATCATTTAATAAAATCTCTATTGGTATACATGTATTAAGTGGTATACATGTCTACTCTGGCAAAATTATCAATCCAATACTTCTAATCTCCAGAGTTATTTCTCTCCACATTTCATCTCCCTCAAATCTTCTGTCTACATCTGTTGATACAGAGCTTTTTGCTATGCTTTCTACCCTAGTTTAATACAGGTTATTGAGCTGATTTTATTTCAGTTTTTCTTATCTTAGCTGTCCGTGGCGATCTGTAAAGTATCAGGATGGAATCCTGGTAGTTGAGCAGTCATTAATTCGACAACAGTGATCAATGGCTTGCAACACACCACTTTGTCCCTTACTTGGCCTGACTGGCGGTTGGATGGAGCCCTATCTGATCGTCTGCTCTCTATATGCCCTAGCTCATATATAGTTATTTTTCTCCCAACTGTATAATCCGGTCTGCTTTTGTGGAACACTTCCCAACCATTTACGAGCTAGAAGTAACATTACAAGCGTATGCTGTATTTTCGTGGCATCGGCAACATTACATAATGTGCTTCAAAAAATCATCTTTTTTATTTCTGGGTCAATTTTTAAAAGAATTATATTGATGGAAAGAGAATTAAATAAGCATTCCAATGATAATTTATTTTTCTTGTATGCGTTCAATGCTTTTATGCTCCAAGTTAATAATTGAAAAAACTGTAAAAAATGACAACAAAAAGGGAAACTTTTTTCAGTGTTTACATTTCATATGTTACATTTGGGTACATATGCGCGGCATCAAATTTGATTGAATATGGCTAAAATTTTACAGACTATATAAGCATAGAAGTCCATCTCTACTAGACTTTGATTTATATTTTTATGGTCACAGGAAGCAAAGTTACAACCGAGCAAAGAATATTTCAAAATTGATGAGGAAAAATGACTATGCGCTCAGCTGAGTAAAGAATAATAAAAAAACTTTTCTGCTTTGAAAACGAAAGCTGAAAAATCAGTTTTGTTTTTTATTCTGAGTTTTTCAATTTTAAAAAATTATGTTCAAGTTTTTCAAATTTGATTTCTAAACAATACTATTTTGTTGTTTTTTGATGTACTAAAAGCATTAAAAAACAACAAAATGGACTAAGTACATGCGTTTCTGTTATTGTATTTACTTCTTGTACTTAGGTAGAACTTTTATTTATTTATTTATTTGGGTGGTACCCCCCCCCCCAAATTATATAACAAATAAAATATACTTGTGTACTTATGCTACCATGCTGAAATAATGTTATTATTTAGAAACCCATTCCTAACATGGGGAAGGAAGGGTGTTTTGTTAACTATTCTGTACTTTCACCTAATAATTCAATAAAATATATTGTGAAACTTGAATTTATTTTTAACGCCTTGTCAACACCATTTTTTCGAATCTGTAAAACAAACCCTTTTATTTTTTTAAACTGAGGATATCTAATAATTAGGCGGTTCGATAAAGAATTTCATTGTGATGCATTTTGTAAATTTTTACCTTGTTTCCACCTTCACATTTTTCTTTAAAATGACTACCTTTAAAGGTTTTCGGGTATGCTGAAAACGAATATCGCATTTAAATTTTCTGCAAATAAGTAGTTTTCCGGATATTAAGCAATGTCATTTCTTATATTATTGTTGGGGGCCATCTTGGTAACGTATGTTTGTGCATAGTTTCTTGGGGTTACGTTTGCGTGCTCGCGCATACCAAAATGGCCACCAGAGATAACATAAGAAATGACATTGCTTAATATCCAGAAAACTACTTATTTGCAGAAAATTCAAATGTGATATTCGTTTTCAGCATACCCTAAAATCTATAAAAGTAATCATTTTTAAGGGTGGAAACAAGGTAAAAAAAATTACTGTTTTATTTCTTTATTTACATAATTGAATTTTCAGTAAAACAACAGAATAGAAATGACAAAAATTACCATTAACTGGTGAATAGCTGTTGCTCATCAGGATTCCTGGTATCCTGGTACTATGAACGTTACATCAAGGATTCATGTAGAGTATGATTTATGGTTGCATCTTGGGGTATATTTTGTGCCAGATAGAGAGGATTTACAAAATTAAAGATTGGACTGGTCCCAAAATGCATAAGTTCTGGTCGACTATGGGAATTTCCATCTTTTACAGAAATCTAAAATCTATATGAAAAATTTTCTTTGATTTATTTCTGAGATTAATTCATATCTCCTCAATTTTTTTCTTTGTTAAAGTAGTAAATACTGGCCATGAATGCTCTTTAATGGTTACCCCCAAAGTTATGCCTTCCTTTGGTGAGGAGACAGGAAAATGCCTATTCTCAATAAAGCTATATTTAAATACCACTGTAATACTTTTGTTCATAAATAGACACCCATGCGCCAGTTAAAAAAAAATTGAAATTTGTGCATCTGAATTTATAATTCATGGCTTATAGTAAAGAGTTGGCTGCAGAAAGAGCACACAATTTTACATAAGAGTGCCAAGTTTCATGAGAATAGCTTGGTGGTGAAATTACTGAATTTCTTGAAATGTTGAAGTCTGTAATTTAGCCCACTTTTGCCAGAGGATTGAATATTTTTTTTTGTTTGTTTAGCACAAGTATCTTGGTATTGGACAAATCATCCCCTTTTCTAATTGAAAAAGTTATATTAAGAATGTTAAATCCCCCCAAAATGTTAAACTTCAAAATTGCAGCCTAGTGGAAGTTTAAAAGATACCCACAAAGTCTGCGCAAACAACATCAAATATCAAATACCAAGTGTATCCACACGCTAGATTAAATACCTCAAAAGATGTTATAAGAAACAGAACTCTTATAAGTTACACCAGATGAAATTGAAACGGCATTAAAAACAGTGTGTAAAGAAATATAAGAATTATCATCAGATGAAATAACAAAACTATACAGACACACACCGTATTCGTATATAAACTTATAATAAACTATCAATACCAGGAGATATCGGGATTGGCTATACAATAGAAAGAGTAAAGCAATTTATACCAGCTCCTCTGCAATGTTTCAAATATTAGAAATTTGGTCATCACAAAAACATTTATAGAGAATGCCAAGTGTTTGAGAAGTGTGGTGAACATGACTGAAACCAAGAATGAGTGCAAAAATATAAAATGTGTAAACTGCCATGAAGAACACCTTGCCTTCTCAAGGTCATGTGATGTCTACAAGAAAGTCAAGGTGATAATGTATGTAAAACACACCAAAAACTGTCTATTCCCAGAAGCTAGAGAAATTGTTGGAAGCTATATGGGAACAAAAAAAATTGCCTATGTTGTACATAAAAAATCCAAAAAAGTTCAGGACATCACTCAAATGAATAATTATAAAATAAAAAATTTGCTAATGTTGTCCAAAAAACAAATAAAAAACCTCAGGACATCACTCAAATAGATAATTATAAAAAATTATCGAAAAGTTAGTAAATTTAAACAAATGAATGGCTTTAAAAAAAATATTATTCAACAGAAACCAAACTAACCGAGCCTCTTGCAAAAACAAAATGAAAAGTGGATAAAAATGTTCAAAGATCACCAATCCAACCTCCAGATTCTGACAAAAACATAATTGAAAATAAATCAAAAGAAAATATGATTAAAAAGCAGAATTCAAGTAAAAAAAAAAATAACACCACCTGTTTTGATAACATCAAACAAAGTTGAGGAATGCAAAGAAATGGAGACTGAAAATAAAACCCCACAAATAAGCAAAACTAAAAATCATATGTTTAAAATATGACTTGTTTCAAACAAAATCACACGTATATGTGTATGTATTCCCTGTATTCCAAAACTTAATCCAATGAACCTAAACAGCCAAATTAAAATTGTTTATAAAATGTATCTATTGAAAATTTATAATTTGTTAAATATATAAATTTGCTTCAATTGCTCGCTGTACCCTTTGTTTAACTTCTATAAAATTTGAGTCAGCATTAAATGATCCAAAATGGGTTGATATGCCATAAAACAACCAACTAACAAATCCTCTTTTTAGGCTTTCCAGGTGTTCTTTCACCTGGAGTCAAATCATGAAACTTCAAGTTGCCCCCTGTCTTCACCTGCTGCTTTTTTTTTTTTTTTTTTTTTTTTTTTTTTAACCTGCCTCCCCATAAGAGCAGTTTTTAATGTAGAGGAAGGGAAATCCAACTTCTATGGTACAAAAATAAATTGTCACAGTCTAGAAGTATTTCTTCTTCAGTGACGAAAAAAAAAAGTGTAGTAATAGTACACTTAACTGCTAGCCAAAAGTGTTTGCCATGCAATAAGGTTTCTGATAGATGAATGTTTGCATCATTTCAGTATCCACTTAATGTGGCCACAGCTTGCAAAGTTAAAATAGAGTTGAATGAATTTATTTTAATATTTAATCAATCATCTCTAGACTCGTAAGTGTTTTAAGCTTAGCTTTGCTGGGTTTGAATCTTGTCTCTATTGCGTTTGTTTACACTTGCTTATAGGTAAAAAAACTATGAAAGCAGTCATAACAATTTGTATTTTATCACTTGTTTTAGCTACTCCAAGGTTTAATATGCCACAAAACAGCCCAGACTAAATTTAAGGTTTCAGAATGAAGTTATCTTTTGGCACTAGTTTACCTTGATGATCTTAAAACCAACGCATTTCAGGTGAAAAAATTACGTAATTGCGTGTCTGGACAAAATTAGTATAGATTTTTAAAAATTACAAAAAACATTTAACAAAAACAAAATCCTTCACAATTGTTCTGAAATTTGTTGATTTTAAAAATGGCTGACCCTTATTTTGTCAATTTAAGTTGTGGGTTAAATCCCTTTTGTCATACTGAATTGGTCACACAACTCTTCCACATTGAAACATACAAACATATCATAAAACTTGATAATTCAATAAATTCTATTATTTTTACTTGTAATTATTTTTCTGCTGGATCATTTTTCATAATTTTTTTAATTTATACTAATTTTGCGCTGGCATGTGAGCACGTCATGTTTTGATCCGAAATGCGTTTGTTTAAAAGATCATCAATAAAAGCAAATCTGCCTCTGAATCTAGATGGGAATTGTGGTTAAATATTGTAATGTGTTAAATATAATATGGATAAGTTTTATCTTCAATTACAATCTGCAAGTGATGGTTTTATCTACGACCCATTAAGATGTCAGTGTGCCATCGAATGAAATATATGCTCATATATAAAAAGAAACAAAACTTAATACAAAGTTTTAAATGACGTGTGAAGGTGTTTATCAGATTGTCCATTAAATTTTATTTTTTTAATAAGAATTTTTTTTTTTTTTTATCTTGGCATCATGTATCAATAAAGTTCAGAAAAACAACAAAATTTGAAGAGCCAAAATTCTTCTCTCTCAAAAACTGAAATGGTTTGTCCTTTTCTTTCTTTTTTTTTTTTTTAAATATACACTATTTTTTGGCAGGTCAACTTTAGGAATGATTTATAGTTACGGACGTTTTGATGCAAGTTATGCGATAGTGTTTTTCACATGAAAAGATTTTTCTGATAAAAATTGATATATACATCTAAGCCTCACCCTCCACATTTTCTTTAGTGTGTGTTTAAAAGATGTTTTCTTTACTCAATCATGTTTATTTAGATGACATGATCTTTTTGTTAACTCACTCATACGAAGAAGAGGGTATTACAATATGACCTGTAAAATGGAAACTTGGTGATCTAACACACCATGGCCATAATGATGAAACCCACAATTCTTGGAACTTTGCTACTTTTTTTTTCTTATCTATACATGCATATGAACATTTATTTTTCATTTTTCTGATACAAAAAAAAATTGTTGGTTTTTGTCTGGAATTTTCCCTATATTTTTTAATATGGGGAGAATTCAGACAAAATTGGTATGATTCCTTGATGAGACCAAAATATATTGCACGGATCACATGAATTGATCAAGTAGTTTTAATTTTAAATGAAATAAAATTTTGAGTAACTGAAGAGCAGCTGTCTTGTCCATCATAATCTAACCCCCACCAAAAAAAAAAAAAATAGATAACTCATAATTAAAACATGCAAGATTCATATTGTAATGCCTACGAATTCCCATGAATTACTTAAGTGATTTTTTTTTATATACTTGACCAATTTGCATGATTTTTTTGGAATATGATATTTTTCTATGCCATGAGTACATCATACAGGTTTTCCTATTTTTCTTTTGAATATAGGGGTGATTCTGGGGAAGAACTAAATTGTTTTAAGCTATTTATTTATCAGCTGTTCAACATGAATTAGAAAAATATAAATTCTGATACAATTCTAAGCTAAGACCCCCTCCCCCAACATTCATACTCTGAAGAGACCCTCAGATACAAAAAAAGTGACATTTTAATGTTAAATATTACATATTTTTAAATCGATTTATAACTGCCCCAAAAAATACGGGCGCCAACTCTTCTACATAAAGTATACACGGGGCTGTTTATTTTGGGTCAACTTGTATTTAAAACCCGCTGAGTCATATCACGTGATCTTGACGTCAGCAAGCTCTAATGGCAGTCTGAATTTAAAAAAAACATGTTATTGGCAGAAAAAATTTAACCCTTACATAAACTATGAACTTCTACGCTATGGCAACGTTACCAAAGTTATTAGCACATTCAAAATAGTTAGATACAATAGTTAAACGTAAAATAACAAGCCAAAAATGTGAAGTAAAAAAAAAAAAAAAATACGCTTACAAAAAATATTAACGATCAAAGTTTTTACAAAAAAAAAACCCCAGCCCGACACCATTTTCTTTAGAGAGAGAGACATACACAAACAGATAGAGAGAGACAGATAGAGAGAGATGTCTAGACAGGAAACGAAATACGTAATTTAATAAAAAATAAAATACTGCTACATCATCTCGTAACGCTCCCGCGATGACCTCATTTAATAGCTGTCAATCAAACCTCTTTCACTTGCTTTATAAGCCTTATTTTAACACTATAATCAATTCCTTTTACTCTTGGCCTAGACAGTTAAGTGGTTGGAGTTAGTTTCACCTCCGCGTTCCGGGTTCAATTCAGCCCCACGACCAAAACTATTTTTTTATCTTTTACATCTTTAGACACGCGGGCAACGTTTCTTTATTTTATCTGCATTCCTTACCATTTGAGCTATCGACAGATAATAAAGATTTAAAATTAAACCACTTCAAGCTATGAATGAATTTTCACATGCACAGAAAGTAATAGAAATGTGTCGGCAAGTTGAAATGAACATTTTGCATTTCAACTTGCTGAAACAAGGATTTTACTTGCCATAAGCCATCCTCTGCGTATGATTACTATTTCCTGTTAATTTCAGTGTTATGCAACCAGTAGTTTAAGAGTTTTATCGATTAAATATTTTCACATATATGCACACACATACTTCGTACATATACTGTTTTATTTATGTAGATCAAATGCTTAGTTAGGTTGAACAAACCTTTTCTTTTCAGATTGGTAACCCTATACCTGGAAAAAACTTTAAAAAAAAAAAAAAAAAAATTGCTCCAGCTGTTTCAGAGTTCATAGAGAATTTGCTTGCACAAAAGTGCCTTGCATATAAGTAGAGATATTGCGTGCAATTTTACATTGTTCAGATTTTTAATAAAGATTGGCACAGCCTTTAGCTATCCTCTTCACAATTCAATAAATTTTATTGTGGTTCTTTTTGTCATTAATAAAATCAATATTGGAGAGATGTGCATTTGGATGATTTTTACTTTTTTTAATTTAGAATTTTTTATTTTCTTATTTTGTACATAATTGTTCTCTCTCTTGCCCACCCCTATTTGTTGTATAATTTCCAAGAATTTCTTTTTTATTACTTTTATTTGAAAGGCTGGAATCATGACCAGTTTGAATGCCCGAGTTTCAATCCTAGCTGCAGCCAATCCGGCCTACGGACGGTACAATCCTAAGAAATCCCTTGAACAAAACATTCAACTACCGGCTGCTCTGCTTTCTCGATTTGATCTCCTCTGGTTGATTCAGGATAAACCAGACAGGGAAAATGATCTCCGGTAAGAAATATTAAGCAGATTTATGCTGCTGCTCTGACTCTGTTAGCAAGAAACATACCTCTAGGCTGGCTTGAACTGCGACAAGAATTTAGCTGAAATTAACATTTATGAAGCGTAAATATCATACAAGTTGATCTAGAGTGATAAATGATTTTAATATAACAATCTATGCACATGGGCTAAGTGACAGACTTTTTTTTCATCTCTGCATAATACTCAACAATAAGAACTCTTTTGTTAAAGGTTGAGACATAATTAATTTTTTATAATATATTCCATCCATGTCTACTCTATCGTAGCATTGGTGCTTATACTTATATTCATCCAAGAAAGCTTGATTTTCTTCCTACTCACTACTTAAGGCTATTGCTAAGTTTGAAAGGCAATTTTTTCTTTGTTCTTCCTTTTCAAACTGCAAACAAAGTGATAATTATTTTTGCAAACACTTTTTACCGTTAAGTATTAATAAGCAGTCATTAAAAAAAATTTTTAAAGTAAAAAAAAAAAAAAAAAAAAAAAAAATCTCTTCATTTGAATTTTTTTTCCCTCTTCATTTGAATTTTTTTTCCCTCTTCATTTGAATTTTTATTTCTTTACTTTTGAATTATGAAACTTGATATTTAACTTTTCTGTGCCCCCCCTTCTCTTTTCAGATTAGCTCAGCATATAACATATGTACATCAGCACAACACTCAACCCCCAACACAGTTTACTCCACTTGATATGAAATTAATGAGGTAAGAAACAAAAAAACTTTATTAAGCAAAATATTTAAAAGATAACAATTCTGTGATATATTTTCAAGATGTTTTACATCGAATGTGGATGAGCTTATGAAACTGAAGCAAAATGGTTGGTGATTAGAAAAAAATATCCCAAAAAAGCACTTGTAGTATTATGGTGACTGGGATTAGTAAAAGACAATAGAACAAAGAGAGCACTTAAATCTCCACCCTACACAACTTGGCTTCGTGCCACATTTGTAATTTTTTCAGTATCTTTTATGAAAGAACTGGTTTTTGTCAAACTATGAAAATTATTCACAAACATAATCAATGTTTTGGGATAGAATCAAAGATAAATTAATATGGAAACATTTGACATCAAATCTACATTTATAATAAGACTAGTGGGGTTGCCTGGGTGTTCGGAGGTGTGTGTATGGGGGGGGGGGTTAATCCTGTTTAAATATTAAAAAAACACGATGTTTAAAAAAATTGAAAAAAAAAACAAAACAAAATGGTGAACGAAGGTAAAGGGGGGGGGTAAAACGAAGAAAAGCAGAAAAAAAAAATGGCATAAATAACCCTGTTCCAACCTGCAATCTTAAGATAACAACTGATGACTGCATGTTTGGAGGTGTGTGTGGGAGATAGGGGGGGGGTTAAACTAAAGAATAAGCAAAGTAATAACCCAGGTGTTTGGAGGTGTAAAAGAGAGAGAAAAAAAAAGTTTAGGTAGGGAGGCCTTGAGGCTAAGCTGGAAAAAAAGAAAATGTGGTAGTAGGCAGGCTCGAACCTGTAACTCGAAGGAGGAAAGAAAAATCGACATCTTTGCCGATGTCTCCACAGTCCAACCGGAAGTTATCCAACCGATATGTCTTGCAAAAAGAAAAAAAAATGATCCCCCCCTTGTAGAAAACTGCCATTTAGGGTGAGGGATTAATGTTTTTGGCCAATTTTTCGATATTTGTCGTCCGAAGGGTCGTCTTTAAACGATACTGGTTCCATCTCCTCTATCAAGGTTTTGCGAGACACACACACACACACACACACACTTTGTCTTTTATATATTAGACTAGCGAGGGTACGCGGGTGTTTGGAAGTGTGTGTCTGGGGGGGCTGGTTTCACATAAATGTAAAATAATTCACCATTTCAAGACGATCATAACGTTTTAGGAAAGTTGACCAATTTAGGGGGGGGGGGGTTAATCATGCGCACTTTTCTTTAAACGTTTTTTATGCTCTTTTTTTTTTTTTTTATACACTTATGAGCTCACAGAGGAAGTTTGTTTAGTGGGGAGCTCTGCCACTTGTACTTAGCGTTATTGTTAAGGCTAAAGGTTTTAGGAGAAGGCTTGCCACTCGTACCTAGAATTAGACATAGAATTAAGCGAGTTTTTTTTTTTTTTTTTAAAGAGGGTGTTTGATACACATTGTGAAACTTTACAAGAATTATGACAAACAGACAAAAATAAATGTTATTTAAAAAAGTGTCGTCCATTTAACACAAAACATAATACTTGGAAAAATATCAAGTATTTAAATTTTATTTAAATATAAAAAAAGAAACAAGTTTTTGCTAAAGCTGGCAAAATGTTAAAAATTTTGAATTAATGTGATTTTGATTTTTAATTACGTTTCATGTCTTTTCCTACCGTTATTTTTTAACTGAGCACCTCCTACAAATATTTAAATATTGATTATTTTTTTTATTTTTAACTAGAGGGGGGTACCCGGCGATGCCCGGGTGTTTTTGGTAAATCAAAACTCCGGGAGGGGGAGTGGGGGGGTTAAAAAAAAATTGGTAGGTGTGTATGAGGATCAAACCCGCACCCTTGAGGCAATGTTGGAAATTAAAGTGTGAAAAAAATTGTGTGACGTTAACCATTACGCCACTGTGACATACAATGGAAAACGTTTAAATTTATTTATTTATTTAACTATTAAAAACAGGTGGCCGCAATAAGTTAACTCTGCTGCTTTGATTTGACCTAATTAAGGTCAAATAGAAGTCACGCAGTTAACTTTTGCTGCGAGGCAGCGTTTGGGTTTGTTTACCCAAATTTGACTTTTTTCCCCCACACAGATGTTGGGGAGGGGGAAACCAGCTCCCATTGTCCAGATTGAATAGTAACTGTCGGATTTTTTTTTTTTTTTTTTTTTTTTTTTTTTTTTTTTTACCCCAAACAAGGCAAATTGCCACTTTGGTGTAGGGGGCTACTATCAGGGGCAACAACTACTGGGGTACTATGTAGGGATTTGGGCAGCAAGATGTCTGTTCACGTTACACTTGAACTTCTGCATGTCAGTACTCTTGAGGAAGTAGGGACCTAGAATGGAATTCCAAAGTCTAGCAGTTCTGGGGAAGAAGCTATTGGAGTAGAAAGATCTTTTACATCTAGGGATCTCTACAGCCTGTCGGGTTTGTCGAGGGTGCTCACATCATGGGGGCACAAGTGATTGCAGAGTTCGTCAGAGCATTCACCACTAAAATACTTGTAGAACAGGCTGAGGGATGCAACATTTCGTCAATGGGACAGAGGCTGAAGCTTAGATGCAAGTTCAGGGCCTATCAGGTTTGCGACTCTCTTTAGAACCTTGTCAAGGAGCGAGAGACTAGTAGCAGATGCACCAGCCCAAATGTGACAGCAATACTCCATACATGGGCGAATGATGGCCTTAGAGAGGTATAGGATACTTTCGGGTGTTAGTAGTTTTCTAGCATGGTAGAGAGAGCCCACCTTTCTTGGAGCGGCCCTGGCAATGCCTTCCATGTAATTGTTCCAACTCTTGTTTACTGTGAACGTTAGGCCAAGGAGTTTGAAAGATGTACTCTCAGATAGTCGTTGGCCATTGCTATAGGTGGTAGAGTGTTTCTTGTAATTATTGAATGAAACTAGTTTAGTCTTGGCGGCATTGAACGTGACCAACCATTTTTGTCTCCATTCCACTACAGATTGGAGGTCTTCCTCTAGTGTTTCTGCCATTTCTTTAGAAATGTGTTCATTCATCTTCCTGTCGTGCCTGCCATAGTGTAGTGTCATCAGCATATATACCCATCTCAGAGGCAATTTTGTCGGAGGTCATAAGGAGCAATAGAGGTCCAAGAATAGACCCCTGGGGCACTTCTGCATTTATATCATATTGTTTAGATGTACGACCGTCAAGGACAACCTGGATTTTTCTCTTATCTAAGAAGGATTTAATTATGTTAAGTATTCTACCAGTGATACCGTATGATCTAATTTTCCTGAGGAGACCCTCATGCCATACCCTGTCAAAAGCCTTAGATATATCTAGAGCGGTGGTTCCCAACCTATTTTGGGCCATGCCCCACCTAGGCATTTCTAAAATCCTGATGCCTCCCTTTTGTGATATTAGTAGCAGTAGTAGAGTAGTAGCAGAACTACTACTAATACTTATATATATAGCGCATACACGGCCGGACGCTCCCCCTTAATACAAAGATTCACTATGAAACAATGATAGCATGCACCTGAGCAGGGGTGATTTTCAGATTGTCTAGCGTGGCGTCTGTCCGCATAGGAAAGTGAGGTAGGGAGTGGTTGGAAGGGTCCAGTGTGGAGTTTGAGGCAAACCGACTGGCAAGCATGTTAGCCTTGTCGGTTGCTGAGGAGACAACCTCGTGATTGTTGGTTAGTGGGGGAATTGTTGATTGCCCATTATTTACTCCACTGTTGTAGATTTTCCAGAAGTCTCGAGTTCCTAGTTTTTGTGCTTTACTGCGTTTTTATAGTGGTTTCCGTAAATTCTCTCTTAGCTGTCGCTATTTCTTTCTTAATGTTATTTCTAGCTTCTATATACTTCAGTCTGTTTGAACTGGACTTATGTCGGTTAAATCTGTGTTATGCATGCTGCTTTTGAGCAATGGCAATTGCGCAAGTCAAAGTAAACCATTGGGAGAATGGAGCTTACTATAAAATTTCCGCATGGGAGAATGCGCTTCGATTGCAGTTTTGAACCAGTCAGTGGTCTCGTTTGCACACTGTTCAGCAGGAAGAGAAAAAATATTTCCCCATGGGGCATCTCTGATTAGTTCCCTGATGGCTTCGCAGTCAGCCTTTTTATAATATCTCGTTGTTTTGAGCACTGGCTCTTCAGTTTTGGCATTGATCAAAGCTGATTGCTTCTGGACGTTTCCCGGCGCAATGCTGAGAAGTTAATTTTGAATTAGTTTTGCTTTATATACGAAAAGACCTAATCAACACGCGAGAAGCCAAAATAACAATAAAGTTGATGTAAATAAATCTAGACGCTACATGCGTTCTCAAATCCTAGATATTATTATCTAGGGCCTATATAAACACTAAACGATCGTAACCCCTCGGGAGCGTGTGCGAAAAAGGCCTTTGCGAGACATACACGAAATGTCACACACATTTTGCTTTTTATATATATAGATAATCGGGTAGATTAGTTTCCATTCGATAATAATTCACTGAAAATATTTTTTAAGGGACGAAAATTAGAAGTGTGTACCGTTCGTACACATGAACCAAAACATCATATTTCACATTTTCGCTTGTTAAAATATTTTAAAATTTACTACTACCCAATTTTTAAAAAGATTTGTATGGTTGATAACAAAATAGCTCTAACTAAACATATAAGAATTTTTTTTTACAACCAGATTTTCAATTAAAAAAATAAAAAATGTATTTGGAATAAAAATAAACAGCAAAAACAAATGTCTGTTTACCCCATGTTATCGCTGCTGCTGCTGAGTGCTACTATCACTACTGCTACAGAAGTCTTGATTCAAATTCATAACGATTTTTTCGGATATTATGTTTTTAAATTGCTACGTACCACTAGAGAAAACACTGTCCAATCATCTTTTTAATGAATAAACATAGTAAAAAGATTGTTTTATTTAATAGTGAGTGTCCTAAGAAAATTTTTTTCAAAATTTTCAGTACTCATTTTGAAATCTTTTTTAACACAACAAAAAAAAACGAGTCATCAAATGAATTTCGGACACTCGAAATTATTAAAAATGACATCTCTTTTGGCTAATTTCATTAAAAAAATTCTTAACAGAAATACAGTTCGAATGTTTAGAAATGGGGGGGGGGGTTTACAAAATCTTACCGAAAATGCTGTTTTATGATGTTCACATTTTTATCACTTTATTTGCTTAAAACTCTAAAAATATATAATGTATGTTATTCTTTACTAATTCATTTGAAAGTATATTCATTTCTGAACAAAACGGTGGTATTTTGAAGACTTAAAGTGCTTGGGTTTTTAAAATATGACTATTTTAGCAGAACCCCCTTGAAATCTGTGATTATCCAAAGTGTTTTAACGGCCATGTGTATTGCTATGTATACGGAATAGCTGAACAAACAGGCAGAACCACGGGATAGCATGAATTTTATAAAATAAGATACACCTGCTTTTGTAAATCGTAGGTATTATAATCTAGGGAGTATATAAAAAGTTCTAAGAAATGATCCCCTCCCCCTCCAATAGCCTTTGCCCGACATACAAAAAAAATTACAAACACACACCTTTTTGCTTTTATATAATAGATAACTTGGCCAACACGTAAATTTCTTTTTTCCTTTCTCCAGATTATAAAATTTCATAATTTATATGTAATTCATGTTTTTTTCTAGGTAAACATCAAAAATGTTTGTGTGCCTACCTCTCTTTTATCTATTTTTGTTTGATTATTATTTTTAATTTCTTCAGGCGGTATATTGCCTTATGTCAAACTAAACAGCCAGTCATTCCAGAAAGTTTGTCTGATTATATCACCGGAGCCTACGTAGAGATGCGGAAAGAATCCCGTAACAGCAAGGATACAACCTTTACCTCTGCCAGAACACTTTTGGCCATTCTTCGACTCTCCACAGCCCTGGTTAGTACAATTACTATACTTTTATGTTTTTTTTCTAAAAAGAAAAAAAAAGGTCAAATCACATCCTGTTCATGCAGTTCAAAATAACAGCTTTTTTATGGATAAAATAATTGCTTACAATTTTAATAAATACTTCATTATTTTACTAGTTTATACTTAATTTTTTACTTTCTAAAATAAACTTGTAAAAACATTTAGAATTTTGATTGTCAAGTTTTTTTTTTTTTTTAATGCAACTGATGTAGGCATTATTTAAAAATGTGATTTTTTACAAGGGAGTCACTACTTATCCAGGTCCAATGGCCACTGAAGGATCTATATATTATGATAGCGTGTTATTTTCTGTGTCATGCTTACATACGAGTTGTTTAATTGTTATTGACTTCCATCTTTTGTAATAATTAATTTTACTAAAAATTCTTCATAAGTTTGGTTTCAGTTTTCGATTATAACTGATGGCTCTCAAGTTATATTTTTCATAAGTTTTTGTTTCGCTTTCAATTAAAGCTGATGCACCCAAGCCATATGGATATATACTTTTGGGGAAATCGCAACTTTCTAATATATAAAAATCGATAGAACATTAACTCTATAATAATATATACGAAATCTGTAAGAATTAAGATATATTTAAGTTTACTTTACGACCCGGGTGTCCCTGCTAGCTTAGATAAATACTTTTGCAGTTTTAACAAAAGAGCTACAATAACATCAGTGTCTCTATTTATGCTAAACATCTACAGAATGCCAACATCAATATCAATTACATATGAGTTCACTGTGGAATTTCCACAGGTCCCGCTAGTAAAGATTGAGTTAGTGGTGGAAATTGGGTATAATCTCATTATTTAAGGGAACGGCTCTACAAGAACTTGTTTTTTTGCATTGGATTTAAAGACGATCATATTGTAGTCAGCTGGAAAGATGCAAGTGGAATAATTCTACAGATGGAAAATTGTTGATGAGTTTTTTTGTTTTGTTTTTTTTGTGTGAAGGTTTGGCAAGGAGATGTAAAAATGCATTTAATTTTGATTGCCAAATGCTTGTTTATTGCCATTGTGCATGCAATTCTTTAGCCCCTCTGATTTGCATGAGAGAACTAAGAACTGTGTCAGTTATGTTTATAGAATAATTTTATTCTAACGCACATGTACTGCTGTTAAAACTGCAATCAAAGACAAAAACAATTGGCATGAATATAAGAAAAATATTTGTTAAAATAAAAGCTACAATATTTTACAAAAAAAAAAACCCAAAAAATAAAAGAACACTGTACCAGTACTGGAGCAGCACCCTTCCTAGGCATGTTGAATTGGCTTCCACCAAAGGAGGAAGTTTCATGAGAATATAAAATTCACAAAGTCCCCAATCACATATTTAAAAAAAAAAACAAAAAAATTAGAAATAGACATAAGTGACATCAAACACATGTTTCTTCAAATGCGGAATGAGGAAATGTGATTGGTACAATATATAAATATCAGGTATATTCCTATTAAAAACAAAGCTATACTTTACGCTTAAATCTTGACTAATATAATTATGTTTTGATTTTGCACTTCTAGGGGCTAAATAAAAACTACTACATTGAGCTGGCCAACAAGTGCACAAAAACAAAACAACCTTATCTTTTCAGAGTAAAATCTCAAAAGGAGCTTGACATCTCTTCTATGGTATCGCTTCAGCTAATGCGCTGGTTGAATCACGTAAGAGCATGAATGATAGTTTTTATTCTATGTAGAGCACAAACGATTATTTTACTTATACTATCATTGCATTGTTACTCTAGCGAGAACAATCCTTTTCCTATCTTTTGGACTTTATCCTTACAATCTATTTTATAGTGACAAATTTAGGAAGGAATATTAGGTTTTGATATTATGACTTAATGATTTAAGAGCCAAAATACCAAAGCCCATGTTTCCTATGAAAAGACAAATCTGGCAGTAACTACAGGGCAAAAAACAATCCAAGAAGACTAGTAATTTCAAAGCTAATTTTAGCAGTTGTGACACCATGGTGTTATGAATGCAAGCAGTGAGGTGCATATTGCGGTAAGGTGGAGTGTTTGACCACACGGGTTGAGGTGAAGGAATGCAGAGAAATGCAAAAACTTAGCTAGCAAAATAGGACCAACTGCCGAGCTGTCATTTTGGGCTGATTACAGGAAAACCAGATGCTATATTGTCTCAAAAGTGGAGACAGAATTGAAGTTAAAGGAGATGGTTGTATTAGAAGTGACATTAGATAAGGGCCACACACAGTGCTGGGCAAAAAAAAGAAAAAACCATCAGTGTGAGCAAACCTCTTCTGTTGTTACATCCTGGGAACGGCAACCAACTCCTAGATGTTAAACGCGTGTCTAACACATAGGAGCTGGTTGCCATTCAAAAGTCTGAAGGTGATGTGCAGATCGTTTGACTGTGTGGTCAAACGATAGGCATATCCTCTTTAGATTAAGGGTTTATATAATGTCCCCTACTGTTAACCAAGGGTTCAATAGTTTTTTAGGGTTGATTTGATGTCCGCTATATCTGCTGTGTCAACTGTTCTTGACGTCATTATGGACAGGATTTTATCATTGCTGACAGCAGGACATCTTTGCTGGAATTGAACACTTGTACAAAATAAGTAGCAAGACACTTTTACTGTAAAAATAAAATCATTTTATTTTTAACAATTAAAAGGAGCATTTTTAACTGCAAAACTGTCTATTATTGGCCGGTGCAAAACTGCGACATTCATCACTGGCACGTGACTCTTCCTGTTTGGAGTTCCAACTTAAAAAAGAAAAAAGAATTTTTCTAAGAAAAAAGAACAAGAGAGATAAAAAAAATAGATATGCGTACATGCTAAGAAACCAAATCTCACTAGTAGCCAGATTTGACTTTTGGATTGCACATGTCGCCTATCAATCTGGAGTTAACAGGCCCAACATTTTGAATATCTTTGTCAGCCCGTTGCTGCACACCTCCCCACAAGTACGTACTAAGTCTGGCATAAGGTTCACTCTGCGAGAAGCTCCAGCCCCGCAAAAAGGGAGCTTCTGCATTGTCACAGCAGTAATGTTTACTTTATATGAGAAAGGTTGTAACCTCAATTCCATCTTGAGGCACACACATCATTAAAAAAAAAAAAAAACCCTGCTAAAATAATAGAATGCTAGCAAAATCATAAAATTTATCAAAAAATCATAAAATTTATCAAAAAATCATAAATTCTAATAACTTACCGAGATAATAACTGGATTCTTTTATTTTGAGGACATCCCAAGAAGGCCAATGTCTGCCATTCTTTGTATTTTTATTAGCCAAGATGTCAATTTTCACCTTATTCCTGAAAGATTTTTAATTAATATATACAAGATAATGTAAATTGTTCCTTTGATTTTTTTCATTTTTTCTTCTGCTTCTGACATTTGGACTGGAATTTATTGAAGTAAGAGTTTTTTTGTTTTTTTTCTTGTCCCATCCAGAGTATCCCTTCTTGGGAGCTAGATATTCTCTTATAAAACAAAACCACTTTATTATTTTGGCTTGTGAGGAGACAAGTAAATTTTTACTGTATGTTCCATTTACAACTATTCTCAAGTTTTCATGACTTATTTTTATTCCCATTCCAATGATTTTCTTTTTTCCAGTTGAAAATAATTAAAATTTATTTTCTTTTAGGCACGTCTCCGCTTGGCTGATGTTGTTGAGAAAGAAGACGTAAATGAGGGAATGCGATTGATGGAAATGTCCAAAGATTCTCTTAATGCTCAGTACGATGCTTATGGACGGTGAGTTGCAGTTTTTGTTTGTTCAGATTTTGTCTTAGATTATATCACAGATTAAATATTTTTATCTCTGCATATTTTCTAATGATAGCAGTCAGCTTTTAACCAGATATTTCAGCAATTTGAAGAACCCAAGAGTAGATTTATAGTAGTTTCTACTTCCCGTCAGTATCATCTAAAATGATACCAATGAATGTCACTATTTCACTCATCTTTTCTATTGAAAATTAATAAATTATTTTGGTGCTTATTTAGAATTACACTTGATTTTAAATATAAAAAATAAAAACTACAAAAATACAGAAAAATTTTAGTATGTACATGTCACGAAATGAAAATATATTCCAAAAATCATGTAAATTGATCAGCTTTTTTTGTTTTTGTTTTAAATTAAAAATCAATTTTTTTTTTTTTTAATTCATATTAACTCTTTTCTATTTATTTAAATAGAAAATACAACTTTCTTATAAATCTAGCTAATTTGCATATTCTTTTAAACATGCATTTTAATGAATTCTCTATTAGTTTTTTCGGTTTTCCTATGGGATGATCATCTTTAGTTAACTATTACATGTAATTATATTCATGCATGATTTATACTTGCATAATATTTGCAAAAAAAATTTATAGTAAGCACAAACCTCTTATATACATTTATGTATGCGTATGTATATATTTGTTTAAAAAAATTTTCCTCCCAAACTCTTCTGACAGTTTTTGGTCTAGACATGAAACTTTATATATATATATATATATATATATATATATATATATATATATATATATATATATATAATATGCGACACTTTATTTGGATTTTAGCTGTGGAAAATCGGTACAAAAGTGTGAAAATGAAAAAAAAAAAAATGAAATTTGCCAGGTGGAGGTCTAACAAAGGCATTACGAATATGCATGCGTAATGTAATAGCCATGTTTTAATTTTTAGTCTTGCAGCGAACATGTCTTCATAGCTCAGGCATTAATGTCAAAGGAAAATATAAATTGTAAGCTAAACTTTTTAGTTTCGTTTTTTTTTTGTTTTTTTAATTCTTACTATATATCAGGTTCAACATAATATATTATTAAATACGAAATCTGCATTAATCAAAATATCTAATTTAAGCCTATTTTACGACAGGGCAATGCCAGGCGGCCTGCTAATTTAAAAAAAAAATCTCTGTAGTTGAATTGAATTGTTGCTCTTGAATGTTGGTAAACTTTAAAGCAATATGGCTGCTCCCTACCTTGCTTACTCATAGAATTTGATTTTCTTAATTTAAAAATAAACAATTTTTATAGTACACGGATGGATTGAAGTTGTAATATGTTTGCACATGTGTAAGAAGAATTATATCTTTCTCGTTAAACAAAATAACACCTTGTTCTGCTTTGTCTTACCTATGAAGAATCTATAAAGTTATATGCCAGCAGCATTAACACTAGGTCTATTGAACTGGCTTCCTCCAAATGAGTAAGTGTCAAGTGAATATTAAATTCACAGGCAGTCCCCAGTTGCATATATATCCTGGTCGGGGGAAATCACAATGTTTTTGTGGGGAGATGTTAACATCCTCCTACATACAGCATTCCCAAAGCGTCACCCATCTGGTACTGACTAGATTCAACATTGCTTGACTTCAGTGATCTAACAAGAATCGGTGTGTTAACATAATTATTTAAACAACGAAATGGAATGATACTTTCATCTCTTTTCTCTATCACTACTACTATCATTTTTGTGTCATGTGTATGTACATTTGTGTCGTGTGTATGTACATTTGTGTCGTGTGTACATCAATTGATTTGGACTCCTCTTTAATCTTATCCTCACAACATTTTGGTCAATCTAACTTCTAAGTTTTTTTATTAAGTATGTTTTATTGAACTATGAATTTCTACAGAATTTTGAACGCAACAATTTCTTATCCATGGCGATATTATTTTTATTCGATCGATCGTAAGATTTTTTCAATCACGTTATGTCCTGACAACTGAACTTTCAATTTTTAACCACAAATAAAATGCCAAGTTACAACACAGATCTATAATCAGGTTTTGGTCAACATTTTATTTCATTTAACCGACAACTGAAATCAATTTTGTTAAATATTTTTCTTGAAAAATTGGATTGGAATTTTAGTCATCATTTCTTAATGCATAAGAATCTATATGCCCACCAACACCTGTGTGATCTATTTTACCACTAGTCTGTTGAATTCTATTATGTCATTAGCGAAATCTGTTGGCTAGTATGACTTTAAAAGCTCTTTTAATCTTTTCAGATTTTTTTTTTTCTTGGTCATTTTATCATTCGAACAACATGAATGCTTGATTGCCTATATGAAAACTTGAAAGCAATTTTTAAAATCTAATTCACACTGTTATACCTAAATAATTCTTTCCCTGGGGTCTATGATTTGCCTTTTTAGAAGTCTTCATTTTTCTAAATGTGATTATAGATTAGATTTTTTTTTTTTTTTTTTCTGCAAATAAATAAAACCAATATTGTGTTACTACATGATTACCATATATGTATTTCGCATAAAATGACCTGGGGGAGTTGGCAGGCTGTAAAACCAAATAACCAAAAAACCTTCTAGGACATCCACCATCCCAACTCCATTACTAATTCCGTTAGTCTATTTTTAAACATATCTTGTGGCTTTATAAACCTAGTACATAATTCTAACATGAGACTGGAATTGAAAGAATCTTATACCTGAAAACAGCTTTTTTTTTTTTTTACTCCCCCCTCCCCAATTTAAAAAGAAAAACATTGATTAAATAAATCTTTTCTAGAAATAATTTGCCTTTGAAGGAGATAAATAAGTCTAATTTTCTTTTCTTTTTTTTTTCTTTTTCTTTTTTGTAGGACAACGAATACAATTGATAAAGTGTTTGCCATTATCAAAGACATGGCATCAACAATGAAAGGCAGTAAATCATTGAAGATGGCTGATGTAATGGAATTGTGTAT
>NC_136492.1:40234723-40237223 GCF_053919585.1 Euprymna scolopes
GGAATTAAAACGATTTCTCCTTCAAACTGTGATGCCAATAATTTTAGCAACAATCAAATTATTATACAGCTCCTCTATTATTAGTCTTGTACCATTACATAAGCGTGGTGGATCAATATTCCTCATACATATGATTGGAGCTCCTTTCTTGAGTTCAAGTTTATGTGGAGGTAATCCTGATAACTCTATCGAATCAAGAAATTCTGTTGGGTAATGTGTAGCTTCTGTTCCTTCAAGAACAGAATTAAATGACAAATATTCTTTGACTTGTCCAGGAAATTTTTCAATACAATTATGATTTATTGCTCTAACTGTATCATTAAATGGTACTAATATGCAATTTTCCGCAAACATTTCTAGATTGTCAAACGAAGGATAAATGTATTCAATGCATTGGTCAACATTATCTGCACGGATTATCAAATCTTCAGGCAGTTCAATCTCACCATTTTCATTTTTTTTCAAGTTTGTCTTCAATCTTTATAATAAATTTAGAGTATTCATCATCATCATCTTGAACTCTCATGTTTTGTTTTAAATAAAATTTCTTAAATTTACGCCACAAAAACGACTCTTTGATGCAAGCATTGTAAATGTCAGCATCATTTCCTCTTTTTATGACTGGTAGTAGTTGCCTGAAGTCACCACTGCACACCGTCAATATCCCTCCGAATGTTTCATTGTTTCCACATATATCCTTGAGAGTCCTATCAAACGTCTCTAAACTCTCCCTTCTTATCATTGGACATTCGTCCCAAATAATAAGTTTTGCTGCCCTTGTCAAGTTGGCTGTTTCTGATTGTTTATCAAAATTACAAACATCATTTTCTCTTACATTGAGAGGAAGCTTGAATCTGGAATGAGCAGTGCGACCACCAGGCATCAATGTTGCAGCAATACCTGATGATGCTACAGCCAGTGCAATTTGTCCTAAGCTCCTTACTTTTGAAAGAAGAAGTTTTATTAAGAAGGTCTTTCCTGTGCCTCCTGGAGCATCGATGAAAATCAATGAAGAAGAGTCTGTGTTTAAGCAACTGCATATAAAGTTGTAGATGATCGATTGTTCGTCATTTAATAAATGTTGATGTGTCTTTACATATGTCATTTGCTCTGCTATATTGTAACTTTGCTCATCCATTATGGCTCTATTTATGTGAATCACATTAGGTAAATTCTGAGGCAAAGGCAATCCAAAATCTTGCAGTGATTTGTCAGCAGCACAAAGTTTATCATTTATGTACCTCAACGTGTTGTTGATGGCATTTTTATTGACCATGTTCTGATTGTTGACTTGGATTTGCATTGCATTGTAGTAATCCATTGCCATGGAGTTGGAAAATTTTTCCCACAACTCAAGAGGATTTGAACATTCTGTGTTTAAAAGTATCACAATGAACAGATCCCTTATCGCTCTTGGCATTCTCGTTTTATCTGCATCCTCCATTGTTTGTATCCAGTGGTTGTCATGAAGCAGTAATCCTCTTTCTTTGCAAGCAGTTTTAAATAATGGACATATATGACCTGCTACAGTTCGCAGAGATTCAAAAGAATTAGGTCCTTTTACATGGTGAAGTAGTAGCCGCAAAAAGTACAATTCACCACTATTTGGTGAGACTGTGTACATACGACCAAGAATATTTGCTTCAAAAACTCCTGGGTGGTCAACTATTCTTCTACCCATTTTTCTTCTTTGCCATTTCTTATTTTGCCACACATAGTATTTTGGGACATCCGAGTAATAGAGTGTTCTGGCAAATTCATCATTCTGGCAAATATTGAAAAACTCTGTTAGAGTTGTGCAAGAAGCATTTCTATTAAGGTCTCTGTTGCTTGTCCTTTGAATATAGATCATATGTTGATCAGGGAGATGTATCTGAAGACGAACAACTGCAGGTTCTCTAACATGAATTGGAAATCCCAGTATCATCGAAACTGCTTCTGATGGTCCAATATATCTTCCTGTCAAGTATTGCTTAATTTCGTCTTTGCTTACACTGAAAACTGCCTGATCGCTTCCCTTTAATGTATATTTAATTACATATTTAATGGATTTTACAGAAGTGCATATTTCTACATTTAAGTGACAATTAAATAACTTCAAGAGAGTCATGTTGTAAGGTACAACCCATTTGGAAGTTATAGGTTCATTTCTACCTTCTTTATAGCCTTGATGACCTCCCATTTCTGGTGACCTTCGCCTATAAATAGGGTAGGAATCATATCCACATCTTGTTTCATCACTATATGGTTTTGGGTACCTCTTTGAACAGCTCCCATTTTTCCAGCACAGAGATGTACTGTTGCAGTTTGGTCCATGTATCATATGCGTCAATACCAATTCATGTTCTTCTGGATGTTCGACTTTATTTGGTATTTCAGCTTGAACAAAATCATCATAATTCTGGGGTCTGGGTTTAGATTCTTCTTCCATCCATAGCAGGCAATGTAGGTGTGGTAAACCTCTTTTCTGGTATTCAACACTTATAACGTAGGCAATACA